>NC_090440.1:298620364-298924616 GCF_031143425.1 Pleurodeles waltl
TAAAAACAGCTCTGTTTTCTGTGATATGTCCACGTTGTGTTTTGGGGCATATCCTGTCGCGGGCGCTAGGCCTACCCACACAAGTGAGGTATCATTTTTATCGGGAGACGTGGGGGAACGCTGGGTGGAAGGAAATTTGTGGCTCCTCTCAGATTCCAGAACTTTCTGCCACAGAAATGTGAGGAACATGTGTTTTTTTAGCCAAATTTTGAGGTTTGCAAAGGATTCTGGGTAACAGAACCTGGTCCGAGCCACACAAGTCACCCCTCCTTGGATTCCCCTAGGTCTCTAGTTTTCAGAAATGCATAGGTTTGGTAGGTTTCCCTAGGTGGCGGCTGAGCTAGAGGCCAAAATCTACAGGTAGTCACTTTGCTAAAAACAGCTCTGTTTTCTGTGATATGTCCACGTTGTGTTTTGGGGCATATCCTGTCGCGGGCGCTAGGCCTACCCACACAAGTGAGGTATCATTTTTATCGGGAGACGTGGGGGAACGCTGGGTGGATGGACATTTGTGGCTCCTCTCAGATTCCAGAACTTTCTGCCACAGAAATGTGAGGAACATGTGTTTTTTTAGCCAAATTTTGAGGTTTGCAAAGGATTCTGGGTAACAGAACCTGGTCCGAGCCCCGCAAGTCACCCCTCCTTGGATCCCCCTAGGTCTCTAGTTTTCAGAAATGCACAGGTTTGGTAGGTTTCCCTAGGTGGCGGCTGAGCTAGAGGCCAAAATCTACAGGTAGTCACTTTGCTAAAAACAGCTCTGTTTTCTGTGATATGTCCACGTTGTGTTTTGGGGCATATCCTGTTGCAGGCGCTAGGCCTACCCACACAAGTGAGGTATCATTTTTATCGGGAGACGTGGGGGAACGCTAGGTGGAAGGAAATTTGTGGCTCCTCTCAGATTCCAGAACTTTCTGCCACAGAAATGTGAGGAACATGTGTTTTTTTAGCCAAATTTTGAGGTTTGCAAAGGATTCTGGGTAACCGAACCTGGTCCGAGCCACACAAGTCACCCCTCCTTGGATTCCCCTAGGTCTCTAGTTTTCAGAAATGCACAGGTTTGGTAGGTTTCCCTAGGTGGCGGCTGAGCTACAGGCCAAAATCTACAGGTAGTCACTTTGCTAAAAACAGCTCTGTTTTCTGTGATGTGTCCAGGTTGTGTTTTGGGGCATATCCTGTCGCGGGCGCTTGGCCTACCCACACAAGTGAGGTATCATTTTTATCGGGAGACTTGGGGGAATGCTGGGTGGAAGGAAATTTGTCGTTCCTCTCAGATTCCAGAACTTTCTGCCACAGAAATGTGCGGAACATGTGTTTTTTTAGCCAAATTTTGAGGTTTGCAAAGGATTCTGGGTAACAGAACCTGGTCCGAGCCACACAAGTCACCCCTCCTTGGATTCCCCTAGGTCTCTAGTTTTCAGAAATGCACAGGTTTGGTAGGTTTCCCTAGGTGGCGGCTGAGCTAGAGGCCAAAATCTACAGGTAGTCACTTTGCTAAAAACAGCTCTGTTTTCTGTGATGTGTCCACGTTGTGTTTTGGGGCATATCCTGTCGCGGGCGCTAGGCCTACCCAAACAAGTGAGGTATCATTTTTATCGGGAGACTTGGGGGAACATAGAATAGCAAAACAAGTGTTATTGCCCCTTGTCTTTCTCTATTTTATTCCTTCCAAATATAGGGGTGTCTGTAAAAAAGACATCTATTTGAGAAATTCCATGTAATTCACGTGCTACTATGGTCACCCCGGAATTCAGAGATGTGCAAATAACCACTGCTCCTCAACACCTTATCTTGTGCCCTTTTTGGAAATGCAAAGGTTTTCTTGATAGCTATTTTTTACTCCTTATATTTCAGCAAATGAATTACTGTATACCCGGTATAGAATGAAAACGCACTGCAGGGTGCAGCTCATTTATTGGCTCTGGGTTCCTCGGGTTCTTGATGAACCTACAAACCCTATATATCCCCGCAACCAGAGGAGTCCAGCAGACGTAACGGTATATTGCTTTTGATAATCTGACATTGCAGGGAAAAGTTACAGAGTAAAAAGTAGAGAAAAATTGATGTTTTTTTCACCTCAATTTCAATATTTTTCTTTTTCAGCTGTTATTTTCTGTAGGAAACCCTTGTAGGATCTACACAAATGACCCCTTGCTGAATTCAGAATTTTGTCTACTTTTCAGAAATGTTTAGGTTTCTGGGATCCAGAATTGGTTTCATGACCATTCCTGTCACTGACTGGAAGGAGGCTGAAAGCACAAAAAATTGCACAAATGGGGTATGCCCCAGTAAAATGCCAAAATTGTGTTGAAAAATTGGGTTTTCGGATTCAAGTCTGCCTGTTCCTGAAAGCTGGGAAGCTGCTGAGTTTAGCACCGCAAACCCTTTGTTGATGCCATTTTCAGGGGAAAAACCACAAGCCTTCTTCTGCAGCCACTTTTTCCAATTTTTTTGAAAAAAACAAAATTTTCCCTGTATTTTGGCCAATTTCTTGGCCTCTTTCAGGGGAACCCACAAAGTCTGGGTACCTCCAGAATCCCTAGGATGTTGGAAATAAAGGACGCAAATTTGGCTTGGTTAGCTTATGTGGACAAAAAGTTATGCGGGCCTAAGCGCGAACTGCCCCAAATAAGCAAAAAAAGGCCTGGCACAGGAGGGGGAAAAGGCCTGGCAGCGAAGTGGTTAATAATCTGCCTGCATCACAATAAACTAGGCCTCAAAATGACTAAAGGCATATCTTGCATGGCCACTGTTTTCCCTGCACTGGTGGCAAAGTGGCATTCTCAGGCAATTCTTCCAAGTGCCAATGATCTGCACATTTCAGCAGCTGCTTGATTTGAATGGAATAGACAGGCTTCACAAATGTAATATCAATACAACCAATACCGTGGGTGCTTGCCTCAATTGGATTAACTGCAAGTTAACTTCATACAAGGTGTATGCTTCATGTAACACTAAACTGTTAGAGGTAGATGTCACAATACAACCAGTAGCATTAAATCTTTCACATCAACAGGTCGAGTTGCCACTGAACACATAGAGACTGCCACTACCCCCTGGATGAAGCCCTCAGTGAAGAAGACACTCCTGGATGTCTGAATGTGGAGGACGGTTCTGGCCCAACTGGGCAACCTGGTTAGACACCAACAGTGAGTCTTACTGTGGCCACATCAACATCTCCCAGTCTGGTTGCCTCAAAATCACAGGCAACCATTCACCCCTTCAACCTTTGTACAGAGCACAGTGCCTACCATCTTGTGCCTCCCAGTCCTAAATCCTGAGTTGCAGTATAACACTTCGGGCAATAAGTGACTAGGAACAGGTGGGAGAGGGCATCCTATGGCAAGGACACAGGCCTGTGGGGGTAGGTTGCATGGGGTGGATACTATGGGGCAGTAGGGTGAGGCCACTGAGAGTGCTCATGGCCAGGACACCATCAGCTATGTCTGGGGGGTCTGTCACGAGTCTAAGGCATGATGGGCCAGGTCTTGACTGAACTTCAAGAAAATCAAGCAGCTACAGAGGGGCATACACAGGGACATGCGAGCACAGATGGAGGCACACAATACCAACAAGGCCTCCCTAACAGGGGTGATGAGAGACATACACACAATCCTCAGTAGGGCTTTTCAAAACCAATCATCCTCTTTCTTTGGCTCATAAACACCAGGCACATCTACATCAGAGCCAGCCACTGCCGGTGGATGAACCCATTCCAGATACCCCTACCTCTGTAGCAGCAGATGCCACCCCCCAGCAAGCGGGACGTCCACCAAAAAATTCACACCCACCACTGCCGGCAAGTGACCTCTTCCTAAAGAAACTCCCTTGTGTGCCACATATTCACTCTGTTGACTGATCCTCAACCACCTACCAATTCCAATGGGAGGTATATTCTAGAATTTGGACTCCCAGTGATGTGGGATCTACTCCAATGATTTCAGTCACCATGACGGACACCTTCACTTTATATATCTTCTTTTCTGTCCAAATTTTAACTTCTGCATCAACATTGCAATAAAATCACCCATCACCATTTGCTATGTAGAGGTGTAAGACCACGTGAACCATGTGATGAAGGCATAAGTTACTTGTGAAAGGAGGGAAATGTTACAAGTTCACAATGTCCTGCTCAGGATTACAACTATTACACACAAACACATACGTACAAGTGTCTGGTCACATCAAACATTTTATTCCAGTATACAGCACATAGGCCCTCATTACAACATTGGTGGTAAGTGCCGCTACCATCATGCTGACTGCTACCAACATACCGCAGCGGTAAACTGCTACCCGTAGTATGACCCACACATAGAAGTCTGCCACTATACAGACACACACACAAGTCCGCCAGACCAAAGGTCAGTGATAAACTGGTGATACCAAAACCCACACCGTTACGCCAACAGATATACATCCACAGCATCATGACTCACGAATCACCATAGCGGTCATTCATCCACGGTAAACCATTGACGGTACACACCGCCGCACTCAAAATACACACACACTAACAAAACAACACCACATTTGACAATTCAAACTACACACACTTCACATACATACACACACCACACCCGCACACCCACACCAATATAAAAAACAAACACACACTACCCACAACCCTTTACGACCCAAAGATTTTGGCAAGTGTGAGAGAGACACGCCAGGAGCACCCACTGAACATGAGCCACAAAACACCATCACCCATACACCATCCACGCACATCACAGCACACACCCCAACACATCACCCCCACACACCCTCACACATAGCACTCACACTACACCCATGGCACCACAAAGACACCCCAGGTTTTCACAGGAGTTGCTAAGGGTCATGGTGGAGGAAATCATCCGGGTAGAGTCACAGCTATTCAGATCACAGGTGCAGCAGACATCTATTGCAAAGAAGATGGAGCTATGGCAGAGAGTCATGGACAGGGTCAATGCCGTGGGACAGCACCCAAGAACAAGGGATGACATCAAGAACAGGTGGAATGACCTACGGGGGATGGTGCGTTCGGTGGTTGCAAGATACCAGATAGCTGTACAGAGGACTGGCAGTGGACCCCCACATCCTCTCCCACAACTAACAACATGGGAGGAACAAGTCTTGGCGATCATGTATCCTGAGGGCCTGGCAGGAGTAGCAGGAGGTCTGGACTCTGGTAAGTCAACTCTTTAGTACTTTATCCCTCACCCTACCTTCATGTCATCACAAACAAAAACCCCTACCCACACCCCCATCACACCACTACCTAACAAATACCCCACCATCACAACCCACCCATCCCAATACCAAGCCCTGCATGCAACAACAATGCATGGACACCACTCACAGACTTGCATGGACACCCATCACCACAGTATGCAAACTAGTGACAATCACTTAGCCAAACCGATCTCAACTCACGCAAGCCAAAGCTGCCTTGCTAATAACAACCATAGAGGGAAACATACCCATGCACAAGATGCAACATGCAGAAAAAATGACACTGCATTTACATTCCCACAGGGCCCACACTCAACGTCACCGGAGAGGAAGTGCCAGCCACATCCAGTACCCCCCCAGAAGAGGCCCACAGTGATGACAGCAGCTCTGCATGCCTGGATTACGATGACCAACCTAGCCCATCAGGGACCTCTGGACAGTCGGTTACATAGGCACAGTCCCAACACACCACAGAGCCTCCCCCTTCAGGAAACACCACCACAGCACCCACCCAGAGGGCCCATCCTTCTGTCCCCAGTACACATTAATCAGCAGTGTGACCACCACTAAAGGGACCCTAGGCAACTCCACAAACACAGGACGATCAGGGACCTGGACTCAGTGGCAGTGGGCACACGGTTCAGGGGACAGCGGCACAGGACAACAGGGAAGCTGGGAGGACAGGGGGAGGACAGGCCCAGGAACCGACTCTCCATGATGCACTCACCAACATCCTGGGAGCATACCACTATTTCCAGGAGACCATGGGCCAGATACTGGCCAAGTTGCAGGAGACCCAGCGTTGTAGGAGGGACAGTACCTGGAGATCAGGAATGACCTGAGGGACATCCGCACCACCCTGATCAGCATTGCAGGGGTGCTGGCAGACATGACCAACACCATGAGGGAGGCAGTGGCACACCAACAGGCCCCACAGCGAAGAATAGCCCTCCACCGACGCTAGTGGATAGGAGGCCCCGCCACAGGAACAACAGGCCACCAGCACCCCACCCGCTGCAGAAGGAGAACCACCATGCAAACAGTCCCTGCGATCCAGGCAGAAGCCAGAGAACATTGCCAAGACCCCCACCAGGAAATAAGACTCTCCTGATTATCACCCTTGTGTCCCACTCTGTCACCTTGTCCACCTTGAACTACCATTGCTCCCCTTCCTCTGCCCCCTTGGACAATGCACCTGAGATACAAAGAGACTGGACTCTATCCTGGACTTTCCTCCATCAGCAACCCAGCCCATTGCAATACCCCATTCACTTATTAGCAACTAAATAAACACCCTTGGAACAAAATCAAATATGGAGTCTGTCAATTGTTTGACAAATGTATTAGTTTCACAAACTGTAAACATTGCAGTTAAAATGTACTGTCATATTTACATAGGTATGACCTGTAGTGGGTATCAGTAAACACACCAGGAACCAGAGTGGGGCACAGAGATCTGAAAAAAGAGATGCCAAAGGGTACAGTAAGTGGCCACAGAAATAGGGAAATCAGGCTGCCATGTTCAATGTCCAACACAAAACTGCAATGGAAGGTGAAGTTACAGTATCTTACCTGTGTGTCACTGGAAGTAGTGTTGAATTAGTGTAGTTCTGTTGTCCACATCTTCTTCCCCTGCCTCCTCATCATCATTGTCCACAGGATTCACCGCTGACACACGACCATCCCCAGGCTTATCCTCCTGCAGAAAAGGCACCTGGCGTCTCAAGGCCAGGTTGTGCAACATGCAACATGCAACTATCATCTGGCACACCTTCTTGGGTGAGAAGTACAGGAATCCACCTGTCAGAAGGAGGCACAGGAATCTGGCCTTCAGGAGGCCAAAGGTTCATTCAATTATCCTCCTTGTTCGCCCATGTGCCTCATTGTAATGTTCCTCTCTCCTTTTCCTGGCATTCCTCACTGGGGTCAGTAGCCATGAGAGGTTGGGGTAACAAGAGTCACATGCAAATATCGAGGGATACCTGTTAGCCACACACTCACCCTTAGGGCCAAACCCACACCCATATACCTACATCAACTGGGTGGGGACCATGGGCTCAACTATTAGACAAACCCGGTGCCTCTGGAGTTGAGACATCTTATATGGGATTATGCTATTCCTCAAGATAAAGGCATCATGCACAGAGCCAGGATACTTGGCATTGACATGGGAGATGTACTGGACAGCCAAACACACCATCTGCACATTCAGAAAGTGAAAACTTTTTCTATTTCTGAACACTTGTTTATTTCTCCAGGGGGTGACAAATGCAATATGTGTGCCATCAATGGCACCAATGATGTTGGGGATATGTCCCAGTGCATAGAAGTCAGCCTTCACTGTGGCAAAATCCTCCACCTGGGGGAATATGATGTAGCTGCGCATGTGTTTCAGCAGGGCAGACAACACTCTGGTCAGCACGATTGGGAACATAGGCTGTGACATCCCTGATGCCATGGCCACTGTCGCTTGGAAGGAACCACTTGCCAGAAAATGGAGCACTGACAGGACCTGCACTAGAGGGGGGATACCAGTGGGGTGGCGGATAGCTGAGATCAGGTCTGGCTCCAATTGGGCAGACAGTTCTTGGAATTGTGGCCCTATCAAGTCTATAGGTCAGGAATATGTGCCTGTCCTCCATTGTCGCCAGGTCCACCACAGGTCTGTACACGGGGGGATGTCTCCGTCTCCTATTTAACCTCAGTGGCTGAACTCTAGGGTGAAAAACGGTGCGCAGAAGGTCATATTCACACATATTTCAAAATTAATATGCAATTTTTGCTTTACAGAAACAGTGGGGGTCACTACAACGCTGGCGGACGGTGTTAAAGCGGCGGTAAGACCACCAACAGGCTGGCGGTCTTTTTTTTGGTATTATGACCATGGCGGATACCGCCATGGTCATCCGCCGCTTCACCGTTCCGCTGCCATGGCGGAGACGACCGCTGGGCTGGAGACCTGGGTCTCCAGCCCGGCGGCCGTGACAAATACCGCCGCCGGTATTTTGACCCAGCTTACCGACGTGGATTTCCAGCGGTAGGAACCACCATGAAATCCATGGCAGTAAGCCCTGTCAGTGCCAGGGAACTCCTTCCCTGGCACTGATAGGGGTCTCCCCCACCCCCCACCCGATTCCCTCCCCTACACCCCCCACCATCCCTGCCACCCCCCAAAGGTGGCAGGACCCCCCTCCCTACCCCGACCCCCGACATTACCTTACACATACACACCCGACACGCACGCAGGCACCACCAACACACATACACACACACACACCAACATACATGGCAGCATCTACACACACAGTCAGACATGCATTCCCACATTCAAACATACACGCACACATCCATACAGACATATCTACAGACATACACGCACTCATTCCCAAAACACGCAACACCCCCGCGAGCATACACGCACTCACTCACCCCCTCTACATACACCCACACACACCCCATGCACCCACACAACACACAACACCCCCCCACCCCCTCCCCTAAAGGACAATCGACTTACCTGTTCCGTCGATCCTCCGGGAGGGGACGGGAGCCATGGGGGCAGCTCCACCGACACCACACCGCCAACAGAACACCGCCGCGCTGAATCACAGGACGTGATTCGCTGGGCGGTGTTCTGTTGGCGTGGCGGTGGAGGTGGAGAAAACTCCACTTCCCCGCCGCCCCTCAGTATGGCTGTTGGCAGCTCTCCATCGGAAAAACGACAGTAAGCTGCCAACAGTCACAATACGCCGAGTGGAAAACCGCCACCACTGGCGGTCTTCAGCACGGCAGTCCCTCGGCACGAGGTTGTAATGACCCCCAGTATGTGAACTCACAAGTCAGTTGATGTGCCAATGTCTGCTGTGACGCAGTTAGATGCCATGGCCTGTGCCCCCATGAAATGGCGGCTGCCTGACCGGTGAGAAGGGACAAGTGGAAATGAGGTAATTCCGCAGCACGTTGTGCACCATTGTGGTCGGTGGTCGACTACCGCCGGGCAACACCACATTGATTATCATTGGGCCCTATGGGTTCCAGGAGCCAATGGCGATGTACGCCGGCGGTGACGGTATGCACCGCCGTGGATGTGACTGCCATTTTCTATCTGTGCACTCACTTGCTACCTGACCTTCAACAGGAGAGGACCTACACTGCAAGTGCTGCTGTGACCTATGTCTGGAAGCGACAATGGCTCAAGTTTCTGGGGAAAGGACCCCTGTCTTCACTTCAGAGGAGTTTGAGAGACTGGTGGATGGGGTTCTAGACTTTTACTCTATGGTCCTCCAGACAAACAGGTGGGTAAACTATGAGCATGATGCGTGGGCCATGGATGTATGGATTGCTGTGTGTATAAGCCTTGTGTACAGGGGGGTCTGAGGGGTCCTGGGCAGAGTGCTGCATGTATTGTGGTCAATGTATGTGCGTAAGTGGATGGGGGGATATGTTGGGACATGAGTATAACAGTCCGGACGGTAGGACTAATACCTTTTCAGCTGTTTTTTTCCAGCAGGTCAGCACCATCAGAAAAAGGGTATTTGGCATGCATTCGCCAAGGAGGTGCAGACGCTGGGGGTCTTTGACAGGTGGAGCACCCACTGCCGCCAACAGTGGGAGGACATGTGCCGCTGGGGAAGGAAGATGGTGGAGGCCCAGCTGGGGCTGGCCTCCCAACGAGGAAGGGGTGCGCACCGTACCCTGACCCCCATGATGTTCTGCATCATGGTGGTGGCATATCCGGAGTTGGATGGGCCCTTGAAGGCATCACAGCTGCCACAAGGGGGTGAGTACAGATTCAGAATCATTACATTGCGTGCGTTAAGGTATTACCTGGGTGGGGGATGTGGGCTGTGGGTGCCCCTAGGCCAGGACGAACATGGCAGGGTATGTTCAATGATGGGCAAGCTCAGATGCACTCCAACCCCAATAATGTTAGTGGGCATCTACTACTGGGCAGGGTCCTGTGGGTTTCAGGTGTGCAGCTAATGGCGTTAGGCATTGTACCTCATGGGCTGGTGACTAGCTTTGTAACTGGTAGTGCATGGCCTAGTGCATAGGGCTGTTCCCTGTGAGTTGTGTACGCCAATGGTAGTGTTGTTGCTGGCATTGACCAAGTGTATCCTCTGTCCCCCCCCTTTTCGTTTTGTCACCCTGTCCTTGTGTGCATTATCATCTTCTGGTGGAGGAGCTGAGGCACCGGCAAATGAGGGAGCTGCATCCCACATGGGCCTGGAAGCTGTATTCACCGACGGTGAGGGCACCAGTGGGACTTAGGGTGAGGGGAGCACCACGACGGAGACAGGAGGGGACAGTACCGACAGTGACACCTCCTCCGACTGCAGTTCCCTTGCAGTAGCAGACACCTCTGTGCCCACCCCAACTACAGGTACAGCCGCCACCCCCTGTACCAGCACCGCCCTCCCAGCAGCCCTCAGCGTGTTTCCTGTGCCCGCTCAACCAGGAGGGTGGGGATCTCCTTTGCCCCAGGCACCTCAGGCCCTGCCCCAGTCAGCCCTGCTGCCCTCAGTGAGGAGTCTATTGACCTCCTGAGATTCCTTTCTGTTGGGCAGTCAACCATATTGAATGCCATCTAGGGTGTAGCAGGGCATTTGCAACAAACAAATGCATACCTGGAGGGCATTCACTCTGGCGAGGCGGCCCAACAGAGAGCATTCCAGGCTCTGGCCAACTCACTGATGGCAGCCATTGTCCCTGTCTCCAGCCTCCCCCCTCCAACTTCCTCTACCCAGTCCCAATCCCCTCAACCTCAGCCTATCCCAAGCACACATTCAGACCAGCAATCACCCAAATCAACACACAGAAGTGGCTCAGACAAACACAAGCACCACAGTTCATCTCACAAGCACTCACACAAGCACCATCCACATGCAGAAACACCAACATCCACTGCCTCCACTGTGTCCCCCTCCTCCTCCTCGTCCATCTCCCTCCCAGTAGTGTCTCCACTCACACCTGCATGCACTACATCCTCATCCAGTACCTCCATCATCAGCATGCCAATCACTACACGCCCCTCACTGGCAGTCACCACCCCCACATCCATGCACATGTCCCCTGTGTCCTCTCCCACTGTGTCTGTGACCCTTCCTCCCAAAGTAAACAAATGCAAGCACTCAGACACCCAACAGCCATCCACCTCACGACAGCATCCAGCCCATGCACCTGCACCCAAACACACCACACTGACTCCTCCTACAACCACTCCCTCTTCCTCCACTCCCAAACCTTCGCCATCTTCCAGCCCCAATGTCCGTAAAAGGCTTTTCCTCACCAACATCGACCTATTCCCTACACCCTCCGTCCTTCACCTTGGACCAGGGTGGCCGGAGCCCAGCACAGCACCTCAGCCACCCAGTCCATGGCCACTGTGGTTTCTGCAGCAACTGCAGGTGTGAGAGGCTCCAAGGAGTCACCCGTCAGCCCAGCGACTGTGCCAGCAATACCTGCCAAGGCCAAGAAGGGCCCGCCACCTAGCAAGGTCAAGAAGGGGACACCAGTCAGCAAGGGGAAGGAGGCACCACCAGCCAGCAAGGGCAAGAAAAATATATCAGCTGGCAGAAGCAAGGAGGCGCCTCCATCTGCCAAGGACAGGAAGGGGCACACAACACCAGCCATGGAACTTCAGCCATCCGAGGCTGCAGGTAAAGTCCTGGAGGTTACCACCACCACTGCCAGCACCGCCACCTGCACCGCTGCCAGCACCGTCACCTGCACCGTGGCCAGCACCATCACATGCACCGCAGGCAGCAGCACCACTGCCAGCAGCAATAGCCCCAGTGGGCAGCCGTCCGAAGCTGCTGGTGAAGACCTAGAGGCTACCACCATCACTGCCAGCATCGCCACCTGCAGCACAACTGGCATCCACTGAGCAGCCGTCACCGCCAGAGAGCAGTGTGTAGTGGTGACTACATGGGCTGCAGTGCGTCCTGGCCCTGTAACACCTGTCGGTGTGACACACAGGTGAGAGACTGTGACCTTGCCCCATCCAGGATGAAGCACACTGGGCACAAGGCCCCCTCCAGAACCAGTGGAAGAAGTCATCCACTCACCCCCTCCTTGCCAGGATGAAGCACACTGGGCACAAGGACCCCTCCAGAACCAGTGGAAGAAGGCATCCACTAGAGAGACTGTGGCTTTGCACTTCCCAGGACCAAGCAGTGGGCAAACCATCCACTTGAGAGACTTTGGCTTTGCACTCCCCAGGACCAACCAATGGGTATGGAGCCCCCTCCAGCTCAGTGGCATTGTACCATCTTCTGGCTGAGGTGACCCCCCCATTCATGTCCCCCTGAGGTGCCTGTGTGTTTTCGTCCTGATGACCCTGCAGTGTTCTCTCCGTATTGAGGCAGGAGTCAAGTGTGGCCTTGGCCTATGTGTTATGGCCCAGTGGGCCACAGACATTTTGGAGTGGGCATTGTCCCTCCTTTTGTATATATTGTATATATTGTACATATGTTTATTGTTTAAAGACGTATTTAACTACATTTTTACTATTACACTTATTTTAATCCATTCCTTTTGTTCTTGCGTTATTCCTGAGGGTTATGGGGTGTATATGTAATGTTGTTGCATCTGTTTGTGTGCATGCTGTTGGGGGTGGGGGTGTTGCATGTTGCGTGTGTGTGTCACTCTCTTTTTCCTCCCCCCTCCTTTGTGTGCTAGGAGTAGTACTCACTGTGGTCATCTTCGCCGGCGTTTGTGTTCCTGGTGTATGAGAAGGTACACCAGCACTGGGAAAAAGTACAGCTTGGGCTCCATGGCATCATGGTTCTTCCTTGAGTGTCGAGAGTGAGTCGTTTCCCTTCACTGTTCTGTTTCTGCCGTTCTTTTGCTGGCATTGGTACCGCCCAGAAAAGCTGGTAGATTATATTGCTGTGGGTGGTACATTGTCTTCTGCCTGGCTGTTGGTGGTTACCGCCCCTGTGTTTGTTGCTACCGCCGTGGGGGTCGGTGTATTAAAGTGGCTGTTTGTGTTGGCGGTTTCCGACATGGTCATGATTCCATTTTTTTTTTACCGCCGGTCTGTTGGCATTACTGCCGCTTTATCACCAACCGCCAGGGTTGTAATGAGGGCCATAGTCTGTCCATATGTCTGGACTTTTTGAAACAAGAATGTGTGACTCATATGAAGTTAACGTATATATTCCAAGATACAGCCCCCCCGAAGGATAGGATTTGTCAGACATTGTCCTGTAGAAGAGGCAAACATTAAAATGGATAATGTCACCCGCTTGAACCTTATCACATACCACACCAAAGTAATCCAGCATCACATAATCCAAGATACAGATAGATGGCAATACAGGAGTCCCTGATCACATGTCTGTCATAATTCAATGACCATGCATCTGGATGTATGATACAGACATATGTCAGTGTTGTGGCACAGGCACTGTGGCCTGCAATGTTTAAACACATCTATAGCTACATATAGGTCATACAGGAAGAAAAGAGTGTTTAGCCAATGTGAAGGGAAAATTACTTGGTCGAGTTCTAGGACTACATATTTTATGATGACATACATGATGGAATTGGCCCAGCACAACACACAAAGACAAGTCCAATGTGTACTTCTGACCGTCCAACCAAAAACTGTGCAAGTTGTCTTGGCACAGGTCTCAAACACCCCAATTCTGTGACCTACATTACCTGCAACAATCCATGTCCAGTTTGTATGTCAGAACACCATCAGACACCTGACAATGTCACAACTCTGAAATGCCCACATGAGGATGTCTTGTCATGGTGAAGGTATCTGTACAAAGACAAAACAAGGAGCATAGACTTGAAAACATACCTATTACACAAATCACATAGCAAGCAACTTGAAATGTAACTACATTGCAAGGAAACTGACACAAACAACGCAATTTCATCAAGGTGAGGTTATGTCAAAAGCTGACTCTTCAAGCAGCCTTTGGCTGCATATTGCAGAGTATCACCTCCCTAGTTGTTTCTAAAACACTCAACTCCACACATTCTCACAACTACAGTTCATTATACAGTCACAGTCATGACATCACATAACATACATAGACATACATTTGTTTGTTGGGTGCTATCTCTGTAGGATAGATACAAGTGTCCAAAGGAGTGTTCTGTGTACATACCACAGACCCCCACCCCCTGAAGTGACATGAGTCTGCTTTTGTTATTCCACATGTCCACACATGGATGAGGAAGACACTTTCTGTACCCACCATGCCAACCCCTTGATTGGTACTCATGTGCATTGGTGAAGTTTGTACTCTGGCAGTTGCCTGCAGGAACTGTATGCAGTGAGTCATTCTCACAGACAGTGAATGTGTTGGTCCATTCATGCCTAAGGAGTATACCCTTCAGTAACTACATAGGTGTGTAGTGTTTCATTGTGGCTTACATCACAGTACAGGTTGCTAGAGCATGGGCTACCTGATGTTAGTAAGCTTCCTTAGTCCTTCTACGACATGAGGAAGATAGTGAGTTAGTCTGCAGATGCAAATACATTTGACTGTAGTCAGGTCCCTTTACTTATTGGCTTGTGTGTTTCACACTTTGAGAGTGTTAACAAATAGAACAGTTGTAGCTTGGTGTTCCTGATATGTACCATTTGTAACAAAACTTGTGATTTCAATCTCCTGATTTGTCTTTTGCATTCATGCAAGTCCATGTACATCAGAAAGAGGAGCTATGGAGAGCCATCGCCAAGAAGATTCAGACCCTGGGGGCCCGGCAGAGCACTCATTCTTGCAATAAGTTAGGGGACTTGAGATGCTGGGCCCAAAAGATCGCAGAGGTCCAGCTGAGGCTGTCCTGCCCATTGGACCATGACCCCACTAATGGTCCACATTCTGGCGATGGCCTATCCAGACCTTGATGGGCATCTGAGGACAGCACAGCAGTCAAAAGGGGTGAGTACACAGCACATTCCTGCCTATCACATTGTCAAGTGAATGTGTTAGGTTCTGACAACTCCATCTGATAATTAGGGATGAGCCATTTGTAAAACATTACATGAGTGATTGTTTGTGTAGACATGTCATTTATTGTATACTCATGTACCTTGCTTATTGGCCTAGGGACCTAGTACACAACTGTGTACAATCCACAAACAATTTGCTCACTAGTGACAGCATATGGCCATGCAAATTGATCAATCAAGTACTGTTTTTGTTGTAGAGGGTATACATTCTATGCAACAGGCCAATACTCCTCAGTGCTATAGGCCAAAGATAAGGAAGTGATGGCTCACTGTCCTCAGCCATATGTCTGGTGAAATGAGTATTTTGGCATCTGCCACCCAGAGGCTAGTTGTCGTCAGCGTAGGATGGGTGCTGGTGCCTCACTACTATCTGTAATGTGAAGATGGCCATCATACATGTGGCAGAGCATACATTGTTCTTTGGATACAGGTATTGAACAATACTTTCCCTTGGTAAGTAGGGAATGTCCATTGCCATTATTTATGTGCCATCACTGTTGCCAGCATTCCTTGTGCCAACATGGCAGCATATGTCCCTTTCTCTTTTGGAAAACAGTTGTAAGTTGCTGTTTCATGCATGGCCTACCTGTGTTGATGGGATGATTTCGGTATTCTCTCATATATATGTGCATGCCAACTTGTGTGTGGAATAAGACATTTACAATGGGGATACATTTCATGTTGCACCACATACAGGAGTATGTCACCATTGATTATTGGCTTACACATACCCTCACCCATCATAGCATGTAATTTGGCATGTACAACTGCAGTAGCAATGAGGGACATGACAGGCAGGCCTAGAGTTTTCAGCCATGATGTACATTTCCATGCCATTGATATAGAATCATATAGCAAAGTGCTTTGTACATGTGAAATGGGGAAGGTTTGTAACCTTACTGTTGACATGCATCATGGAGTGACTGCAGTTATGTTGAAATCACATGTGTGTGAATACAAACATTCATTCACAGACATCTAGGTTTGCATGACCAAAATTGAGACAATGATGTAGCTTCCAATTGGTCAACATGTTGAGTACTAGCAAATCTCTGGGACTCTTCAACATCCAAGGGACTAATGGCATCTACTGATGTCCCCAGATTATGGTGGTCATTACAATCCTGGCGGTCAGTGTTAAAGCGGCGGTAAGACCGCCAACAGGCCGGCGGTAAAAAAAATGGAATTATGACCGTGGCGGAAACCGCCAACAAAGACAGCCTTTTTAACACTCTGACCGCCACGGCGGTACAGACAAACAGCTTGGCGGTCACCGTCAAAAGACAGGAGGAAGACAAAGTACCGCCCACAGTATCACAACCTACCAATCCGCCACCTTTTCCGGAGCGGATTCACCGTGGATAAAAACACGGTAGAAACAGGACTTCGAAGGAAAAACGCTCACCTCTACATACCCCACGAGGAATCCGGGCGCCATGGAACCAGAGCTGCACATCCTGCCAGCCCTCATCTTCTTGCTCCTCTACCAGGAGCACGAACGCCGGCGGCGAAGACCACGGTGAGTACTGCACCTACGACACAGGGGAGGGGGCAGTGGGGAGGGAAAAAACAGGGACACACACATGCAACACCCCCACCCCCACCCTCACCCACTACAACACACACACTAATACATATTTATACATTATAGTTACACCCCCCCAACCCTACCGGGAAGAATGCAAAGACAAAAGGAAATTAGTGTAACCATTGTAATATATTAAAATCAAGTATGCAAAAATATATATATACACCATAAACAAAATATGCACCCAGCTTAGTAGTCCAGGTAGTGCTCCAATGAAGTCTGTGGAACACTGGGCCCACACGGTATGGGCGAGGCGAACACAAGATCCCCGACCATGATGGAGAGAACACTGCAGGGGCATCAGAAAGCAAGAAAACAGTCACCTCAGGGGGAGGGAAAGGGGGGGCACCTCAGCCGGTTGAGTGCACAACGCCAAATCCACGAGAGGGCCACATGCCCACTGTTCAATCCTGGGGAGTGCTAAGCCACAGTCTCTCACGTTTCTACAGTGGGTGGGTTGCCCACTGCCATAACCTGGGGAGTGCTAAGCCACAGTCTCTCAAGTCTCTACAGTGGGTGGGTTGTCCACTGCCATATCCTGGGGAGTGCAAAGCCACAGTCTCTCATGTCTCTACAATGGGTGGGTTGCCCACTGCCATATCCTGGGGAGTGCAAAGCCACAGTCGCTGAAGTCTATACAGTGGGTGGGTTGCCCTCTGTTCAATCCTGGAGAGTGCAAAGCCACAGTCGCTCAAGTCTCTCCAGTGGGTGGGTTGCCCACTGTTCCATCCTGGGGAGTACAAAGCCACAGTCTCTCAAGTGGATGTATCTCTCCACTGGTTCTGGAGGGGGCCTTGTGCCCAGAGTGCTTCATCCTGCTAAGGACAGAGGTAGTGGATGCCTTTCTCCACTGGTTCTGGAGGGGGCCTTGTGCCCAGAGTCCTTCATCCTGCTAAGGACAGAGGTAGTGGATGCCTTTCTCCACTGGTTCTGGAGGGGCATGGTGCCCAGAGTGCTTCATCCTGCTCGTGAGAGACTCAGTAGCATCAGTGCCCTTGGCGCTCATGGGCCAGCGGTGCTTGGAGCGGCGATGCCCTGTTCAGCAGTGCTTGGAGCGGCGGTGCCCTGTTCAGCCGTGCTTGAGGCGGTGGTGCCCTGTTCTGTGGTGCTTTAAGTGGCAGGGCCCTGTTCAGCAGTGCTTGAAGCGGCGGTGCCCTGTTCAGAGGTGCTTGGAGTAACGGGCCCTGTTCAGCGGTGCTTGGAGCGGCGGTGTCCTGTTCAGCGGTGCTTGGAGCAGTGGTGCCCTGTTCAGCGGTGCTTGAGGCAGCAGGTATGATGGCTGTGGCCTCCTGGCCAGCGGGGATGATGGCGGTCTCCTCTGCTGTGCTGCTCTTCCCAGACTTTTTTGGTTTCTTGTGGCCCTTCCCCACCTTGGAAGGTGTCGCAGCTGACTCCACACTCCCACCGGGACCCCTGGGAGCGGCATTGGTTGCTGGAGTCTTCCACCTCTCCCGCCGGGCACTGGGCAACTTTTGATGCTTGACAGGTGGGGGACTGTCCGAGCTGTGGCTCTGTGCCACACTGGCTGCCATGGTGGCCGGTGCACTCCAGATTCCGGTGACTACAGGCACCACTGGTCCCGGAGATGTTGTGGCTGAGGTGCTAGTTCGGGACCTAGGAGACGGATGGGGTGGGGGAGGTGTGGGAAAGAGGTCAAGGTTGGACAGGAAAAGTTTTTGGGAGACACTGGGACGGGTAGCTTGAGGGGGTTTGGGAGTGGAGGAAGAGGTTGTGGTTGTAGGAGGTGCTCGTTTGCTGACTTTGGGTGAAGGTGCATGGGCTGGATGCTGTCGTGAGGTGGATGGCTGTTGGGTGGGTGTGTGCCTGCGTTTGTGTATCTTGGGAGGTGGCGTCACAGACACACTGGGAGAGGACACAGTGGACGTGTGAATGGTAGCGGGGTGGTGACTGCAGGTGAGCGGGGTGTGCTGGTGGGTGTGCTGGTGATGGCAGTAGTAGCTGTAGATGTAGTGCATGCAGGTGTGAGTGTAGATGAGAGTGGGAGAGAGGAGGGAGACGAGGAGGAGGGGGACACAGTGGAGGCAGTGGATGTTGGTGTGTCTGCATGTGTGTGATGCTTGCGTGAGTGCCTGTGGGATGTGTGGTGCTTATGTTTGCCAGAGCTTCCCTTGTGTGTTGACGTGTGTGCATGCTGGTTTGAAGGTGTGCTTGTGATAGGCTGGGGTACAGGGGATTGGGTCTGGGTGGAGGAAGTTGGAGGGGGGAGGCTAGAGACAGGGACGATGGCTGCCATCAGTGCTGAGGCCTACATGAATTGTACAGGGGGAAGAGAAACTTATTACCAACTGCACCGTCACAGTCATTGGCCCCCATCCCTACCCTTGCCATGTGGCACATGCACTCACCGTCGTTTAATGCACGCCGCAATCTCCCCCCCCATCTTACATCCACCCCACTCCACACAGGCATAGCCCATCCATCATGCTCCCAGTGTACTTACCTGTTTGTCTGGAGGACCGTAGAGTAGCGCATACTGGGGGAGGACCCCGTCCACAAGTTTCTCCAACTCCTCCGATGTGAAGGCAGGGGCCCTTTCCCCAGACACTCGAGCCATTGTCTCTTCCAGACCGAGGTCACAGCAGCACTTGCAGTGTAGGTCCTCTCCTGTCGAAGATCAGGTATCGAGTGATTGAACAGATAGAAAATGGCAGTCACATCCGTGGCGGTGCGTACCGTCACCGCCGGCATACATCGTCATTGGCTCATGGGACCCATAGGGTCCAATGTTAACCAATGCAGCATTGTGCCGCGGTCTTCAACCGCCTACCGCGACGGTGTACAATGCCAGCGCAGTTACCTCACATCCCATTGTCCCACTTTAGAGGTCAGACAGCCGCCATTTCAGGGGCCCACATGGCTTCATTTTTAACTGCGTCACACATACCTAGGCCTAGACTCAACACACATACATGCCACTTTTTGGAATATGATTTGTGTTCTGTGTAATCTGTGGGTACATACCTCTGAGTTGGTTGACTCTGTGCTCGCTGTTATCCTTCATAGGCACCGTCCGCTGGGAGATGTGAGGAGATGGCGGCATCCTCCGGTGTACCGACCACTGGTGGACCTGTCGACAATGGAGGAAAGACATGTGATCATCACATACAGACTTGACCGTGCCACAATCCAGAACTGTGTACCCAGCTGGAGCCAGACCTGATTTCAGCTATCCGCCATCCCACAGGAATCCCCCCTCAAGTGCAGGTGCTGTCAGTGCTCCATTTCCTTGCAAGTGGGTCATTCAAACAACTGTGGCCATTGCATTAGGGATGTTCCAGTCTATGTTTTCCAACGTGTTGTCCAGAGTGTTGTCTGCCCTGCTGAAACACATGCAGAGCTACAACGTTTTCCCTCAGGTTGAGGATTTGCCTACAGTGAAAGGTGATTTCTATGCCCTGGGACATTTCCCTAACATCATAGGTGCCATTGATGAGACACATGTGGCTTTGGTCCCCCCCGCAGGAGTAAACAGGTGTACATAAAACGGAAGAGTTATCATTCAATGAATGTACAGATGGTATGTTTGGCAGACCAGTACATCTCCCATGTTAATGCCAAATTCCCTGGCTCAGTGCATGACGCCTACATCCTGCGAAATAGCAGCATCCCTTATGTGATGGGTCAACTCCAGAGGCACCGTGTGTGGCTATTAGGTGAGCACTTGGAAGCAAGACAGTGGGAATGGTTGTCTGGGTCTGGGGTTATCTCTACAGGTTAGTGTGTGTCTAACTGTTCCCTCGCCATTTGCAGGTGACTCTGGTTACCCCAACCTGTCATGACTACTGACCCCAGTGAGGAATCCCAGGACAAGGGCAGAGGAAAGCTACAATGAGGCTCATGGGCGAACACAGGGCGGATAATCGAGCGGACCTTCGGCCTCCTGAAGGCCAGGTTCAGGTGCCTCCATATGACAGGTGGATCCCTCTTCTACTCACCAAAGAAGGTGTGCCAGATCATCGTGGCCTGCTGTATGCTTCACAACTTAGCTTTGTGACGACAGGTGCCTTTTCTGGAGGAGGATGGTCCAGATGGCGGTGTTGTTGCAGCTGTGGAGCCTGTGGACAGTGAAGACGAGGAAGCAGAAGAAGAAGACATGGACAACAGGGACTCAGTGATCCTACAATATTTCCAGTGAGACGCAGGTAAGAATACAAAACCTGCCTACTACATGTACTTTAACACTACTACCTCGCTACTGTCTGTCATTTTCACCCAGTGTATGGTCACTGAGTTGTCACTTTCCCTTACGATTTCACAGATGTGGGTCCCACTGTGTGACATCTGCTTTGATTCCTCATGGACTAGAACTGTGTGACATAGGTATGTTGACATTACAATTGAAAGAGCTTTTTGCAGCAGTAATTACTAATTCACTATTCCGAAATCACAGACTGACTCCAAATTGTTTTGTGCTTCAAGGGTGTTTATTTTAGTGCTCAATATTGGAGGGGGTTGCAAAATGGTGAGGGGTGATGGTGGAGGAATGTCCATGGCAGAGTCCAGTCTATTAGTCTCACAGGTGCATTGCCCAAATGGGCATGGAAAGTGGAGATGGGGCAGTTTAAGGATGGACAGGGTGACAAAGTGGGACAGAAGGATGACATTCAGGGTGGTCTCATTTCTTGGCGGGGGTCTTGGCATCGTTCCCTGTCTTTGTCCTGGATCTCAGGGACCATTTGCGGGGTGGTTCTCACTCTGCAGGGGGTGGGGTGCTGGTGTGGTGATCCTGTGGCAATGCCTCTTGTCCACTAGCGCCAGCGGAGGTGGTGGGCAGTTCATCGTCCAGGCTAGTGTCAGGGGCCCCTTGTTGTGCCACAGTGTCCCTCCTGGTGTTGAGTACTTCCTTCAGCACCCCTACGATGTTGCCCAGGGTGGAATTGATGGCTCTGAGTTCCTCCCTGAAGCCCAAATACTGTTCGTCCTGCAGGCGCTGGGTCTCCTGAAACTTGGCCAGTACCGTTGCCATCGTCTCCTGGGAGTGGTGGTAGGCTCCCATGATGTTGGAGAGGGCCTCGTGGAGAGTGGGTTCCCTTGGCCTGTCCTCCCCCTGTCGCAGAGCAGCCCTCCCAGTTCCCCTGTGTTTCTGGGCCTCCGTCCCCTGGACCGTGTGCCCACTGCCCCCAGGTCCCTGTTGTTGTTGGGGTGGTGGGTCAGCCTGGGTTCCCTGTAGTGGTGGACACACTGCTGATTGACGTGTCCTGGGGACAGAGGTATGGGCCCACTGGGTGGGTGCTGTGCTGGTGCTTCCAGAGGGGGCAAGCTCTGCAGTGGCCTGTGACTGTGTGATGGGAACCGACTGTCCCAAGGTCCCCGATGGGCCAGGCTGGTCATCTAGATCCAGTTGGACAGAGGTGCTGTCATCACTGTGGGGCTCTTCTGTTGGTGGTGTGGACATGTGTGGACCCTCCTGTCCGGTGACGTTGGGTAGGGGTCCTGCAGGGGTATAAAAGGATGTTTATTACATCTGTGTGTGCCATGGTGTGCAATGGGTGGGTGACCGTGTACCCCAGTGTTTGCATTCCTGTGTGGGACCTTGTGTGATGATGGTTTAGGGGGGTGTATGGGTTTGTGCAGTGGGCATGCTGTGGTGATGGGTGTCCATGGTTTGGTGTTGCATGCAGGGCTTGGTGTTGGTATGTGTGGTTTGTGATGTTGGGACATTTGTGAGGAGTTGGAGTGATGGGGGTGAGGGTGAGGGTGGGGGTATGTGATGGCATGCAGGTAGGGTGGGGGATGTACTGTAATAGTTAAGAGTTGACTTACCAGAGTCCATTACTCCATCTAGTCCTGTGAGGCCCTCAGGATGCAGAATCGCCAAGACCTGCTCCTCCTATGTTGTTAGTTGTGGAGGAGGAGGTGGGGGTCCGCCGCCAGTCCGCTGAACTGCAAGGTGGTGTCTTGAGACCATGGAACGCACCTTCCCCCGTAGGTCATTCCACCTCTTCCTGATGTCATCCTGATTTCTTGGGTGCTGTCCCACTGCGTTTACCTTGTCCACTATTCTTTGCCATAGCTCCATCTTCCTTGCAATGGAGGTCTGCTGCACCTGTGATCCGAATAGCTGTGGCTCTACCCGGATGATTTCCTCCACCATGACCCTGAGCTCATCCTCCGAGAACCTGGGGTGTCTTTGCCGTGCCATGGGGTGGTGTGGGTGATGTGTGGGGTGGTGTTTGTGGTGATAGGTGTGCTGATATGTAGTGGGGTGTTGTGTGAGGTGCGTGGAGGTTATGTGGGTGATGGCGTTGTGTGCCTGTGGATGCTAATATTGTTGATGGTGGTGTCTCTCTCTGTGCTTCTTTCTCAATTGTGGTCGTAGGGGTTTGTGGGTGATGTGGGTGTGTGTTTTATATTTTATTGGGTGTGTGGGAGTGGGGTGTGTAAGTGTATCAAGTGTGTGTATTTTGATTTGTCCAATGTGGTTGTGTTTTGTATGTGTGTGTGTATTTTGAGCGCGGCGGTGTGTACCGCCAATGGAATACTGCGGTTAAAAGACCGCCGCATGGATTCGTGTGTCGTGATAGTGTGGGCATATTTCTGTTGGCGTGACGGTGGAGGTTTTGTTTTTGCCAGTTTATCACTGACCTTTGGTGTGGCGGACTTGTGTGGGTGTCTGAATATTGGCGGATTCCGAGCTGTGGGTCATAATGGCTGTGGCGGATTTCCGCGGGCGCGGCGGTGGGTTGGCGGTCTTCTGCATGGCGGTAAGAGGCTATTACCGCCAATGTTGTAATGACCGCCTATGTCATTGCAAGGGGTGTCAGGCATAAGTGGTGATTTCCCCGGAGCTTGCTGATTCATTGTGTTGTGGAGTTGAGAGACATTTCTCCCTGACATTTTTCAAATAATGTTTACATTGTCCATTTTCAGGCCAAATGTGTGGCAAATCTGAGCAACATTAGTACTACCTCCATGACTCCATTGGGACAAATATTACCTGGTGAAGTGTGCATTGTGAAACAGCTTCCTGTGTGACATGAGTATTTCCATGTCACCTTCTCCAGGCTACTGTACTGTTGTCAGCAACATGACAGGATTTAGGAGCATCATTTCTTATTGTTGGGTCATGAGGCATGTGACAAATAGATCTGTGCATGACCTTGTGTGGTATCTGTGGGAATGGACTGTATTGTATGACAACAGGTAACTGAGATATGTCCATGGGGAACAGCATTGTAGGTGATGAAGTCTCCTACTTGTTCATTGGCTACTGTGATTGCACAACTTCAGCTATGCAATTGTAGTTGTGTGAGATCCTGATTTCATTGTGGGCTGCTGTTGACAGTTTAGTTGGCATGCAGGCATATGGTATGGTAAATGCATGGGCCACTTGGGTAGAGTCTGTTTCTGTGGCCTACTTGACATCATGGTAACGTTTGCTTATCACAGCTGTTGTTGAAGTGCATTCATTGAAACGTGATGACACCATTTCTCTTTGCATTTGAAGCATCTGTCCAGGGAAGCAAAGGAGACAGGGCACAGCCGAGTGGGGAAGCATCTGGCCATGGGACCTCTGGTCAAGACACCACTGACACAGAGGGACCCAGTGGACCGGAGGGTTAGGGGTGTGCCATGGGGAGATTGGATCAACACCTTCTTCTTCTTTCGATTTTTGTGCCAGTGGGCATTTCCTAGTGGTGGCGGGCCCATCAGGACATACCCCTGTACCATCTTTGTCTGCAACCCTCAGTTCTATCATCACCCTCCCCGTCGCTCCCCACTCTGTTGACCATGCCCGCTCCCCCACGAGGGTGGGCTTCTCTTTTGCCACAGGCACCTCTGCCTCAGCTCCTATTTCCCCTGCTGCCTTCAGTGAGGAGGCTATTGACTTCCTGAGGAGTATCTCTGTGAGTCAGACAGCCATTGTTAATGCCATCCAGGGATTGGCAAACCAACTAAAGCAAACAAATGCATTCCTGGAAGGCATTCATGGTGCAATGTCTAGCCTGCAGAGATCTTTTCAGGCTCTGGCCTCCACACTGATGGCAGCCAGTCACCACCCACCTTCCATCCCATCTCCACCTCCCTCTTCCCTATCTAAATCCCCCACACCCCTACCTACCCAATGCACACAGACCGATCCACATGCACCTACCTCAACATACAAGAGCAGCACACATAGACACAAACACTACAAAAGAAACTGGCATGCAAGCACTCATCAGGCACCCACAAACACAACATCAGTCACCATTTCTCCATACACCCCAACCACCCCATTGTACCAGACATGACATCAAACATATCCACAGGTACCACCACAACAGTCAGTGATACACCCACCACACCCGCAGACACCACTGGAACAGACACAAAGACATTCACCATACCCACAGACGCTACTCCAACAGACACACGGACACCCACCACAGCCAGGATACCTGCAGATATCAACCTAACAGATACACAGACATCCACCACTACCAGCATACCCGCAGACACCACCAGAGAAGCACACACACATCCACCACTCCCACATCCCAGCCTTCATGACACTCAAATGCCAACACTCCCACAGGCAACAACTACCACCAAAACACAAGCATACCTCCCACACTCACACACCAATGACATCCATACCTTTACAGCAGACAATCAATCCCTCAACCTCCAAAACCCCACCCCCTTCTGATAACCATCCCCTTGTTCCTAAGTCTGATTTTTTGTTTAAGCTTGCCCTTTCCCCTGCTCCCTCTCCCCCTATCCCAAACCCAAGAGGCCCTGACCCACCTCCATAACCCTCCGTTCCACTTCCAAGTCCTCCCCTGTCACACCTGTCCCCCCTGCAAATACCTATACGCCTCCCCCTCAGAAGAAGCCCACCCCTCCTGAGAAGTAGGCCACCCATCTCAAACCAAACCCAAAACCCACCCATCCAAAATCCAATCCACCCTCAAGGATGATCCCTGAAGTGCCTTTCTTCCCACTTGATCCCTTCCTGTGGAAGTTCCCTGGCAGTTAGGAGTAAAGTGACAACACAATGATGTGCCTGGCCAATATCATATGGACTGGCCATGGTGTCAAAGCCCAGCTCACCTGAGTTCTTGTTCAGTTCTGATGGAGGTTGAAGACAATCTGACCCCACCCTGAAACTGCTTGTTCCAGCACACTAGTTTTTAAAACAGTGCACTAAGAACAGAAGCTCAAGGGAAGGGGGGAAGTGGATAAAATAAAAAATAAAAAGACAACACCGTTCTTGCGTTTCCACTGTTGAAGTGCTGCACAAATCTGCGGCCCTTTCTGACTTCTGTAGAAACTGGTGCCTAATGAAACATAAACAAAGAACAGATAAGTGCAACCTATTCCTAAATGGGTTCCTGACTATCCCTTTATTTATTAGAAATTCTCTTCTAAAAGTACCTCTTGGATCCTGGTCTCTAGTTTCCAGGTTTGGAATGTGTTACTGCTCTGGGATGTGTTTTCTATTACTGTAAAGCTTCTAAAACATTAAACAAATACCGTTATCAGAATTACCAATATCAAACATTCATCATAATATAACTAAAGCCTAAATTCCCAATAGTAGACTCACTTTTCCCATATTTCCAGAATCTTTTATAAAACAAATACTGTACTTTTACATCAAAATACAGCATGTAATTTGTGCAAGTCCTTGATTTACTGTTTGCCTTGCTGTCAATGGTTTTCACTGTTCGATTCCCAAAAGTTCCATGAAAAAAAAACAATGTCCGCTTCACAAAGTTCCGCAAAATACTCATGCAACAAAGAGCCTGAATCACGATGCTCGTGGAAGGCACTTCGCCTCAAACTGTCTATACACGAATCCAGAAATTGCCGTCAAAGCTTCCTCAGGTAATAAAAAGTTTTGCACTTACTTGTTGCTGGCAAGAGATACTGATCAGTCTAACCTTGTCTTCTTTCTCTTTTGCAGGTTACTCGTAGGAGAGAGGCTGAGGCAAGGAGGAACCGGAAACCGGAAGATGGAAGAGCCAGCAGCTGCGCCCATTGAAGTCAAAGAAAGTCTGTAAAGAGCAGGAGTGCCAGCGCCGAGGGATCTGTTCTCAGGTAAGCTGGAGGTAGACGAGCACAAGCACTGGGTGAGGCTCGGGGGATGCCTTTTATAGACAGGGCTGGGTGTGGCTCAAAGAGCTGGGTGTGGTTTGAAGGGCTGGGTGTGGTCCTCACATGCTGCACATGTTCTTGGAAGGTGTGCAGAGCTGGGTGTGGTTTGAAGAGCTGGGTGTGGTCCTCACATGCTGCACATGGTCTTGAAAGGTGTGCAGAGTTTCAGTTATTATGCAAATGAGTTGGATTAACACATGGCCTAGGGAGGAGTGTTTTAAAGAAGCCTTGGTAAAAGCAAGGCCCAATGTGTAAACAAAACAGCACATTAAACAACATACACAGAAGCCTAGGGGGGGGGAAGGTGAAATAACAAGAAAGGCTTTTAATAGTAAGTTTAAAAGGGAGCTATTACAGAACCCACTAGTGCAGTGAGAGGGGACATGCTCTTTGCTGTGTACAAACCCTAACAGTTGCCCCCCTCAAAGGCCCTCCTACAGGACGGGGTTTTCCTGGATTTTTTAAATAAAACCGTCTAATCAGCTGTGGGGCATGTACATATGATGCTGGTTCCCATGAATTCTCAGATTCATCATATCCTTTCCATTCTACTAAATAAAACAGACGTCCACTAATTCTTTTTGAGTCTTTTATGCTTTTCACTTCATATTCCAGATTTCCCCTAATTGGTATGGGTGGAGGTGGTGGTTCAGGTCGGGTTTTTGAGTTGTACGGCTTAAGCAAGGACACATGGAATGTAGTATGTACTGGATATTCTTTTGGTAAATCTAATTTTACTGTTACCGGGTTTACTATGGCAGTTATACTAAAGGGTCCAATGAAACGTGGTTGCAGCTTTCGGGATCCCTCTATGTTTAGGTTTTTTGTGGAGAGCCATACCTTGTCACCAATTTTATACATTGGGGCCTCAGACCTGTGTTTGTCTGCTTGTCTTTTCATGCTTTCCTTGTACTTTAATAAATGTTTCCTGGCTTTGTCTTGTATGTCACCTAACCTCGTTAGTCTATCCGTTACTGTAGGCAACAGGGAATCTTCTAACAAAATGGGTATAGCTCTTGGATGATACCCCTGCAAGAAATAGAATGGTGAGCAAAGTAGAGCTGAAGGCTCAGTATTATTATAAACAAACTCTGCTACAGGAAGAGCTTCCAACCATTCACTAGAATAATCAGCCAATAAACAACGTAGCGTTTGAAGAAAGGTTTGGTTCAGTCGTTCAGTCTGTCCATCTGTCTCTGGGTGGAAAGCAGTGGATAAGGCCACATCTATTTTCAGTTTTTCACATAATTTTTTCCAAAATCTGGAGTTGAACTGGCTCCCTCGGTCTGACACCACTTTGCTTGGCAAACCATGTAAACGCACAATTTCCCTTATAAAAATATCGGCAAATTCTGCCGCCGTGGGTAATTTCCGTAATGGTACAAAATGTGCCATTTTAGATCAAAAATCCACTATAACCAACACTGTTGTGAAGGATTTTACAGGTGGTAAACCTACAATAAAGTCTACGCTCACAGTGTGCCAAGGTTGTTTGGGTGTTGGCATTGGTATTAACAAGCCGTCAGGAGCCTTATGAGAAGATTTATGTCTTGCACAAATTGGACAGGTAGTGACAAATTGCTTAATGTCCTTTCTTATAGTGTCCCACCAAAAGTGTTTTTGCACATTTTCCAGGGTTTTTACCCAACCAGGATGACCTGCCAACGGTGAGGCGTGATGCCAAATTATCACCTGTGTTTGTAATTCAGAGGTGGGCACTAACAGCATGTTGTCGTGATACAATAAACCTCGTTGTATTGTGTTATGGGAATCCTTTAACCAATCCTGAGGTGCTATTTGCATGTGTGCATTATATAGATCTGTGATGAAATCCTTCTGTTGTACTGGTGCCAACAACTTTTGGGGAGGAATAATGGGTTCTCCTATTTTATCTTGTTTCATGTCTGAGGTATGTCCGTATCTAGATAACACATCAGATTGAATTTGTTGTGCACCTGGTCTATAGGTTATAACAAAGTCAAATGTGCTAAAAAAATTTAACCAGCGCATCTGACGTGGTGTTAGTGCTTTAAGTGATCCAAAAAACTGTAGGTTCTTATGGTCAGAAAAGATTGTAACTAGGTACTTGGCTCCCATTAAATGGTGCCTCCATTCTGAAAAGGCTACTTTGATAGCTAGTAGTTCCCTTACAGCCACAGTGTAATTTTGTTCAGCTGGCAATAACTTTTTGGAATAGAAGGCTATAGGATATAACTGGCCATCTACTGCATCTCATTGAGAGAGAACTCCTCCTAAAGCTACTTGTGAAGCATCCGCTTCAACAAAAAAGGGCAAGTCAGGATCAGGATGTTTCAGAATTGGGGCTGAAGTGAACTTTTGTTTTAGGAGTTGAAAGGCGTGTGCCGCCTCATCAGTCCAAAGAAATCGTTGCCCTTTCCGCAACAAGGTAGTTATTGGGGCCGCAATGTCTGCAAAATGTGCAATAAACCTCCTATAAAAATTGGCGAAACCCAGAAATTTCTGAATATCTTTTACAGAGGATGGTTCTGGCCAATCAGCAATAGCACTGATTTTCTTTACATCCATAGTTATTCCTTGAGGTGACAGGCAGTATCCTAAAAAGTCCACCTTGCTGACATTAAAAGTACACTTTTCTAACTTAGCAAAAAGATGATTTTCTTTTAACTTTGATAATACTGCACGAACATGTTGGGTATGTTCTTCTGAGTTCTTAGAGTAAATGAGGATGTCGTCTATGTATACTATGACACAAACGTCCAGGAATTCGTGTAGGACCTCATTTATAAAGAACTGAAAGGCCGCAGGGGCATTACATAACCCAAAGGGCATTACTGTGTACTCAAATAAACCAAACTTTGTCTTGAAAGCTGTCTTCCACTCATCCCCCTCTTTTACTCGGACCAGGTGGTAAGCTCCCCGCAGATCTAGTTTAGTGTATACAGTAGAATGTCTTAATTGATCCAACAACACAGGTATTAGAGGAAGAGGATATTTATTCTTTATTGTAGCCTTATTTAGTCCTCTATAATCGATACACGCGCGCAGGGATTTATCCGGCTTCGGGATAAAAAAGAGTGGAGATGACACCGGAGATGTGGAATGACGGATGAACCCAGACTGTAGTAGGTCATCTAGGTAGGTTCTTAAGTATTTGGTTTCTTCGTCAGTCAAAGCATATACTCTGTTATTAGGTAAAGGGGCCCCTGGGATAAGATCTATACGGCAGTCATAAGACCGATGTGGGGGCAGCACACTAGCCTTTACTGGATCAAAGACGTCTTTAAAGTCAGAATATTCAGGAGGGAGACTTGGTTCATCTTGTGTAACACTAGCACAGTGTAATACTGTGCTCTGTTCTGTACCTGCTTCTTGATAGCAATTGGTTCTACAGAAAGAGGAATCCAAAGTAACAGTTCTATTCACCCAATCAATTTTTGGGTTATGAGTTGTTAACCAGGGTACCCCGAGAATCAAACCAAAATTAGGAGTATCTATTAGATCAAAGCTAATCACCTCTGTGTGCCCGTTCTGACAGACCATAACAAGTGGACTTGTTTGTTTTGTGATTAATCCAGAGGTCAATTCTGACCCATCCACTGCACATACTGCTTCTGGACAAGGCTTTAGGCACATAGGAAGTCCTAAGATTTCAGCTAACTTATTATCCACAAAATTTCCTGTTGCGCCTGAGTCCAGTAGGACAGGGAGAGAATGCCTCACTTGGGTAGTAACAATTAAAACGACCTGAATTATGAAATGTCTAGGTATGTGCGGTACCCTGAAGGGTGCAGCATTAGAGGTTTGATTAAGATGTTTTCTCGAACAAGTAACCTCTCCCCTTGTCGAGCTTAATCGTTTCCCGATTCAGTTGAGGAGGTGGAGGAAACAGCACCCTTTCGTGGAGTTTTAGACTTTACTGGACATTCTCTGGCAAAGTGACCTGCCCTGCCACAATATAAACATAATTGACATTTTCTCCTTCTTTCTTTTTCCTCTGATGTGAGTGGACCTCTGAGTGTCCCTATTTGCATAGGCTCTGGTTCAGGGAGTTTATTATCTGTGTCTTTCTTCTCGTGTCTAATAAAAGTTAACCGTGATTCCAGTTTGTATTTATCTCTCTTTCTTTCTCCTAGTCTATGTTCTAATTTCACAACTAAATCTACAAAGTCCGAATAGTCTTTTGGCAAATCAACGATATGAGCCAGCGCGTCTTTTAACTCGTCTCTCAAACCTTTATAAAAAAGGGAGACACGCTTTTCTTCTGGCCACTGTGTCTCGGTGAGTAAACGATTAAAACTAGTGAGATAGGTCAATAAATCCTTGTTACCTTGTTTAAGATTTAAAAGCTCATTATCACTTGCCTGCATGAAAGTGTGTTTTGCAAAAAGGCTGGTTATGGTACGTTTAAATTGATTCCAATTATGGAGGATGGGATCATCTCTATCCATGAAAGGAATTGACCAATTGGCTGCTGTGCCACCCAAATAAGACAAGACGAATGCCACTTTCGTATCATCAGTAGGGAACTGTTGTGGCTTACAAATGAAGTGTAATTGACATTGATTGATAAAAACATGGAATTTGTTACTATCTCCATGAAAACGTTCAGGTGCTGCTAAGGGCACAACATTAGGAACATTAACAGTAACCTCAACTGGGGAAGGCAAAGTTGTATGTTTTGATGGCGCCCCTGTCTCTGAGGAGGTTTTAAACAAAGGCGTAGAAGCTGTGTTCCACTGAGATCCCCTAAATTTATACCCGCTTAAATCCTGTTTTAAAGAGGTATTCTCCATCTTTAATCTCTCTATTTCCTCTTGCATATGTTGCAAGATGCCAGACACTGATTCATTATGAGCCAAGTCCTCATTTAGGGCCAGCGCCATATCCGTGACGTCAATGCCCTCTATTTCTTCCCCGGTATTCATCATCCACCAGAACTGAATTTTTTTTAAGGCTTGTGCTTCTGTCAAAGCCCAGCTCACCTGAGTTCTTGTTCAGTTCTGATGGAGGTTGAAGACAATCCGACCCCACCCTGAAACTGCTTGTTCCAGCACACTAGTTTTTAAAACAGTGCACTAAGAACAGAAGCTCAAGGGAAGGGGGGAAGTGGATAAAATAAAAAATAAAAAGACAACACCGTTCTTGCGTTTCCACTGTTGAAGTGCTGCACAAATCTGCGGCCCTTTCTGACTTCTGTAGAAACTGGTGCCTAATGAAACATAAACAAAGAACAGATAAGTGCAACCTATTCCTAAATGGGTTCCTGACTATCCCTTTATTTATTAGAAATTCTCTTCTAAAAGTACCTCTTGGATCCTGGTCTCTAGTTTCCAGGTTTGGAATGTGTTACTGCTCTGGGATGTGTTTTCTATTACTGTAAAGCTTCTAAAACATTAAACAAATACCGTTATCAGAATTACCAATATCAAACATTCATCATAATATAACTAAAGCCTAAATTCCCAATAGTAGACTCACTTTTCCCATATTTCCAGAATCTTTTATAAAACAAATACTGTACTTTTACATCAAAATACAGCATGTAATTTGTGCAAGTCCTTGATTTACTGTTTGCCTTGCTGTCAATGGTTTTCACTGTTCGATTCCCAAAAGTTCCATGAAAAAAAAACAATGTCCGCTTCACAAAGTTCCGCAAAATACTCCTGCAACAAAGAGCCTGAATCACAATGCTCGTGGAAGGCACTTCGCCTCAAACTGTCTATACACGAATCCAGAAATTGCCGTCAAAGCTTCCTCAGGTAATAAAAAGTTTTGCACTTACTTGTTGCTGGCAAGAGATACTGATCAGTCTAACCTTGTCTTCTTTCTCTTTTGCAGGTTACTCGTAGGAGAGAGGCTGAGGCAAGGAGGAACCGGAAACCGGAAGAAGGAAGAGCCAGCAGCTGCGCCCATTGAAGTCAAAGAAAGTCTGTAAAGAGCAGGAGTGCCAGCGCCGAGGGATCTGTTCTCAGGTAAGCTGGAGGTAGACGAGCACAAGCACTGGGTGAGGCTCGGGGGATGCCTTTTATAGACAGGGCTGGGTGTGGCTCAAAGAGCTGGGTGTGGTTTGAAGAGCTGGGTGTGGTCCTCACATGCTGCACATGTTCTTGGAAGGTGTGCAGAGCTGGGTGTGGTTTGAAGAGCTGGGTGTGGTCCTCACATGCTGCACATGGTCTTGAAAGGTGTGCAGAGTTTCAGTTATTATGCAAATGAGTTGGATTAACACATGGCCTAGGGAGGAGTGTTTTAAAGAAGCCTTGGTAAAAGCAAGGCCCAATGTGTAAACAAAACAGCACATTAAACAACATACACAGAAGCCTAGGGGGGGGAAGGTGAAATAACAAGAAAGGCTTTTAATAGTAAGTTTAAAAGGGAGCTATTACAGAACCCACTAGTGCAGTGAGAGGGGACATGCTCTTTGCTGTGTACAAACCCTAACACATGGGCCTTGGACTTTTCAAATCAGTCTGAAAATAAACCAAACCAGTTGGTTTTTTCAGTATACAGTTGTCCTTTTCTATCTTTATTTTATTCCTGAGAAACGTGTGGTGTCTGCCTGCAGTTGTGTGTGTTTCAGTCTGTCTCCTGATCCGTTTGCTGTTGTTTGTAGTATCTGACTTTGTGGGCAGTGCTGGTGTCCCCTAGACAAGGGTATATGTGGACTGCATGGATATGTGGGTGTAAATGTATTTGTGGTGTCATAGCGTTGTGCTCTGTTTGATATGGTAACTGTTTCATCTTGTGTTGACCAATGTGAGCATGTATGGTGTTGCAATTGTTTCCCTGATATCGATTATAGATTCGTCAAATGTGTTGCAGCTTGAGTTTTGTTTGTGTAGACATGGAGGGAGTTCAATTGTGCTACCTTGGTTTGCATTTGATTGTGCATGTGTTCATTTAGCTGCGTGTACCTTGCAGCTAGTTCATGTAGAAGTATATCCCATGGCGTTGTAGTTGTATGTGCTTTGTTGATTTGCACTTCCACATTCTGCGGATAGGCATGTCATTTGGCTCTAGTACTGTAAGCCCCTGAGATACATGTAGGACCAGGTCCTGTGCAAACTTATTCAAGGAGCATGCACAAAGTGATATATGTCCTAGTGCAGCCTTCTTCCCTGAGTGATTCTGATGCCCCCATTCCTATTGTGCAGTTATTGTTTGCATAGTGAACTTCGGATATTTGCCTCTCCGTATAATGTGCATCTCATTGTTCTTCCATTGTGTTGCAGTGTGGGTGATATGTGTGTGTCCATTGCAGAGCTGTTTAAGGGGAGTGGTGTTTATGTCCCATGCCACATCCATACATGGATTTGATGACAGTCTGTCACGTAGGTTCTCATTATCCTAATTAGACTACTGGATTTGGGGGGTGGAAAAACCTGTACTGTGGGGGACTGAGTCTGATCCGGCACCCTGTGACACCTGTCGCCCTAATCCGGGTTTTGTTCCGGCTAACTAGCAGTGCCTCGTCTCTACCCAAGAGCAGGGATGATTGGGGTAACCGGGCGCATGACATAAATGACCCCTCAGGGGAATTGTGGTCACTCAGATCTCATCCGTTTCTTTCAGCTACATTAGTCTCAAACATGCAAGGACAATCAGAGGCAGAGTATGATTCAATAAGATTTTATTGAAGTAACTGCATCTTAGATAATGAGGCATGTATTGCAATAACTAGGATGACGAAGCACAACAAGATTAAAATTGTGACAAGGAGAGTAAAATACAAAAATAACGCTACCATTGTGTCACTAAGGTGTTTAGGAATAGTTCCTACCTAGGCTATGTTAGAGCACATCATGTTAAGGTCTAATTCTGCCCTGTAGGTTTCCCCTGGGAAGACATCTTCCCTCATACCTGAGCAAGACGCCTGTAGTCTACATAAGCAGCTGTAGCAAATCGATCAACAATCAGCATACTGTGATGGTCATCTGACTGGAATCTACCTCTAATGTACATGGGTCAAAGTAGTGTTTTTATAATAAAACATCTGATGTTCCAAGAAAGGATCCCCATGTAAGAGTGTGTATGTTTCTGTGAACATTGGAGACAAAGCAAACCACTTTTGCTGGCAAACTATCTTATTGAAGCCTTGAGAAAAGCACAATGAAGTGAAAGACATGTCTTGTTTATGAAAGTAGTGCTGACATAGGCAAAGAGCAGCTAGATAGAGAAAATAAAACAAGACTGCAAATGTGGCTATTGTTAATATAATAAAAACAAAGCTAAATAACATATATCTTGGTTAAAGTGCACAGCGGCAGGCCTAGTATGCTAAAATAACGATAGCTAAAATGACTACACAACAAGTCCATGGCAGGTGTGCAATGTGAGTGTGTGATTTGCATTTCTAGTTTTGATGCTGCTGTGTTGTTGGTGTTGTGCGACACAATTTTGTGTACACTTCACTGTCCCTGTGTCTGAGGTGAGTAGACGTGTTTTTATGTAGTGTTGTGGTGCAGTGTGAGTGACCTGCTCAAAGGGGGCATATTGTGACTGTGAATGTGTCCTTCCTTGTGTAAGATTTTGACCTGGGACACAATGACAAGTGTACCTGGTGCCCATCAGCGTGACCCCCATATAATGTGGTTGATGGTGCGATGATCTATTGCTGAGTGTAATGACAAAGGTAGGTGTGTGTACTTCCGGTTGGTTATATCCACAGCGGCATGGTTTTTGAGCACATTAGATGATCAGAAGCAGTGGCAGGACATGTTTGATGGGCGGCAACGGACATGTAAGGCTGCCTGCAGATGAGTGTCTCCTCGTTTCCACCTATTCAGACGTGGTAGTTGGACTGGCATTGGATGTGTGCAACCGCATAATGTGTCCAGCGGAAACACCTCTTCCACCGGTTTGTTTGTGTAGGCTTGTGACTGCAGTTGTCTGTGCTGCCTGGCGGTGCCGGTGGGACCACGGCAGTCTTTGCTCCATAGGCCCACATGACTTGTATTATGGCGGTTAGAGTGTCAAACGGACGGCAGTCCGACTGCCAACACCGCCATGGCAGTCCACAGACCGCCAAACTAAAGAAGCCCTTAGACTATTATAAAACAGATACAGCAAAGGAAGTACGAAACAAAAAATGGAACTTATCTAAAGACTTGATACTTGTTGAGTAAGGAAATTTACAAACGCCCAAGGAGATTTACTGGCTTGCTTCTCACACTAGATCTGTGACAGTACTTTCCACCGTATCCGAATACTGTCTGTGCACCACACTAAGGTGAGTAATTTTGTGTTTTGTCAAATGTCTAGTTCTTCAGCTTCAAAAACTAAATGATACACTATTAAGAGTTAGTCAGGTCTGAAATCGATGACATTCAGATGCAATACTTTGGACCTGAAGGCCTAGTGAAGAGACTGAGATGGTTGATGAGAACAAAACTGAAAACTCTAACACTAACACAGTGTTAGATAACTTGAAAAAGGCTATTGATGCATTTACAACAACAGCTGCGGAAATGCCAGACAAAGGCGGTCATTTTGAACCTGGCAGTAAAGACGACACCGATGGTGGTCGCGGTAACTACCTCTAATAGGATGGTGGTCCAGACCACCAGATAATGAAGCACATGAGAAACAGCCAGCGGCCCATCCACTCACCGCCATTTTGGGAGCACCACTGACGACGGTGGAGGCCATCGTCAGGCCGAAAAAAAGGCCCTACACCTCCACCATATTATGAACCACACACCGCCATCAGTTCCGGGGCAGGAACCACAGTGACGCAAAGCCTGGAGGAAACGACTCCTATGATGGGAAATACTCATCGGAGGCCCACAGAACACATCAACGCCGACATGGAGGATGAATTGGAAATAATGCCAGTGCTTCTCCTTGCCATATTCCTCCAAGATCGTGACCGCCAACAAAGACGACGACTGTAAGTACTGCCACCCAGCACACAGGGGAGGAAAGGGCACAATTACCTACCCACACCACAACGCACACCCATCCGCTCCCAACACTCCAAGCCCTACATACCTTAACAAAATGTGCTTACCAGACACAAGCCAACAAATACCTGCATCAATGCACACACCTGTGCACACCACACCCTCACAGTGAAACGCTGCACAACAGGTCAATAGTGAGGCAACAGGTCTGCTGGGCACTAAAATTTTATTGAACAGGACTAAAAATAAGGCCATAGGCCAGTCCATATACAAGTTCCGGAAGCGCAAATATAGATCACATTTGACTCCTACGATGGAAAAATCCGCCACTGAGAAATGGGTATCAATGGGCAGCCAGGTACCTCAGGGATCAGGGGTAAGGGGTGGTGGAGGTGGGGACTCAGGTTTGGAAGGGGTGGTCTTTTGTTGCCCATCAGCACCGCAGTAGGTGGTAATTCGCCAAGTTCTTTATGAGGGAAAAGGTGTTTGTATGTTTATTTGATTGCTGAAGATAGGTTTGACTTGTGCGCACAACACGATTGTCTGTAAATACTGCATTGACAAACGTGACGAGATCATAATGTCTGCTAAAGGAATTCATAACTAATTGGAACTTTCTCCAATTCCTCCTCAGCTTCAAAACATGAATGTGTTTGACACTATTCTCAGAAAAACAGTACATCCATTCCAAGCCATTGTTACAAATGGAGACTAAAAATAAGAAACTACCTCTGTGTGAACTAATAAAAGGTTTGAAAGGTAAAGTTGTGTGCTTACCTTTGAATATGACAGTGAATATTGAAACTATAGGGCTAGATCGAGAATAAGAAGAACCAGTATTGGTTCTAGACAATGGAGTACTTACCAAAGACAAATAGAAATGGCAGGAACTTATGAACATTGATAGGGTTAAGGGTGGTTTACAATATCTCAAAATAGAAAATGTATTTTACAAAGATATTGATGTTGAGGAAAATGTTACCTGTCTTAGGACTGAAAGTACCACATCTGCTTCTTCTGCTCAGTTTAAGAAGATTGATTTAGGTGAAGCAGAAGAAATATATGGACATTACAGCATTTACCACCTACATTCTGGAGATAAGATTGGTGATGCTTTAGAAATTTACCAAATGAAGCAAGCAAAAGGAGAACCAGTAAGTGTGTGGGAAAAGAGTTTAGATACCCAATGTTTTTGGATGTTGTATCCTACAGGACAAAGTGGCTGTTACGATGTCCACTCTAGAATGTAGATTGTATTCTGAAGATCCCTGCTTTATCTAAAACATACCATACATTTCCACCTTTTGCGGGCCAAGTTATAGAACAGGAACACGGCGTAATGACATCACTGCAAGAAATTCGGTGTGAAAAGTACATGGTAAAGATGAGGTACTAAAAAGAATTTTCAATTATTGTTCTGACTTACCAACATGGTACCAATGAATGTTGCTTCTGTTGTCATGGGGAGCTAAAATGAATATTACTCAATCTTGGTGCACACATCTGATTTGTTATTTTCAGTTGTGCTGAGTATGCTCACGATGATCATAATGACTTTCTCAGACACACTAATAGAAACATTCCAGGGATGAGCTGATTTCAGGTCTGTAGGTGAGTTGTGTTCCATTGATCCTGCAAATATTTGTAGATAAATCAAACACAGTTTGGGAGCCATGCTTTTTTAGCTATAACTCAAAGAATCCACCACTAGATGAGGATGTGGACTCCATCACCATCAGGACAACGTGTTTCTGCTGAGCAGATTATGAAAACACAGCGGCACTGCCGGTCCCCTGGTGGTGATCCTCTGACAGTGGTCGACCACCATGACACGCATTCAGCACAGCCCCATACAATAACCATTGAATGGGACAAATAGAACACACCTGATGTTAAAAGGGAAATGTGGACCAGAATAGTAGACTTGGTGCATGCATTAGTGGCCACCTTGCTTATACAGGAGGAAATTAGGAAGAGGTGGAAGGACCTGAGGGGAAAGGTGCATTCACTGGCCTCCAAGCAACACCTTGAGGCCAATAGGACTGGTGGTCCTCCCAGCAACCTCATCAGATGGTTACTGAAGGCTTGGAAGGAACAACTGGGGGTGTAGACTCTGGTAAGTTACATCTCAACAACTGTCATTAAACCTCAATGTCCTATGTGCCCTAATCCAGCTTTTGTCATTGGGTTGTCTACCTAGATTTCTAACATGCAATCCAGAACAGAGGAGAGATGTTGTCTTATCGTTGTCAATGTGCATTGTTGCAGATAAAATCACATGTATCAATTACAATCACATGCCACTTGTTGCAATAGAGTCTGCAAGTGTAGTACCAGAAAATATCTCATTTCAGGACCCATTATATGTGTCAGTTGGTAACGAGAAGGTCCATCCCAAATGTAGTTTGTGAAAAGGTATTTTACACTTAATGTTTTCTAATTGTTGGCAAGTAGACAGTGAAATGACTACCATGAGGCCTTGTTTTTTCAAATCAAGACATAATAAAAAAATTATTTTGACCATTCTCTCTTGTCTGACATATCACAACGGATGTCCTTTTCACATGGAGTGAGCAATCAACATACAATGCTCTACTTGGAGCCATGTATACCTGTTTTATCGGTCTGGTCTCCCCAACTGAAACAATTGGTAGAATTAGTGACATCGTACGAAGAGTGCGTACCAAAGTTTTGCAAGGCATGAAGTCAACTCAACTGTCCAGAAATTGCAGGTGAAACATTGGTCACACGATGACTAATGTGATATATACAACCAAGTTGTGTGATTGCAAGCATTGTACACAGCTGGGCCTTTGGAATGGTCTGATATACTTGTTAACTCTCCACTGTGTTGGCTAGAATGTTGGGAGATGTCATGTTCTTCCCTCAATATGAAAGGTAAAAACCTCATGAAATCTAACAAGCTGCATAATTTAAGTATATGAATTTAAAATCTACACATGTTCTGTCAACAAGTTTAGGGCCACTGAAATATATCACAATAGTAACCTCAATCTTTTTTTTCTTCTTTTAGGTTTCTACTTACTGTGTCACAAAGGTTTAGGATGTAGACAACACACTTCCACCAGTAACATCGTTCTTTATATGACAACAGGTCTGTCTGGCTGAACAACTGACCAGAGCTTGCGGACGGAGGAGACACCCATGCCACCCTAGGACCAAGCCTTCAGGGATGACAATACTCCTGGTGACCTGGATGAGGATGACAGTGTTGGTGCATCTGGTCAGTCTGGGCAGAAGACAACTGTGAGTGTCAATAGAACCACAACAATATCTCCCACCCAAGCTACAACACATCATCAAACATGTTCCACTACAACCTGTGTCTCAACCACAGTAGTGACAATTGTGTGCCCCCCCCATGCTTCATCCTGATGTGGCCATTACCACCCCAGTTACAGAGAAGCCAGGAACCAGTAGGAGTGGGCACCCTGGGCCAAGGACACAGCCTTGTGGTGGGAAGAGTCATGGGAGGGTAACTGTGGGTCAGCAGAGTGAGGCCACTGGGGACACTCACACCCAAGACACCATCAGCCAAGTCCAGGGATCCTATTAGGATTTCAGAAGTCCCAAGGTGTGATTGGCCAGGCACTCAATGATCTTAGGGAGATGGAGCAGCTGCAGAGTGACATATGAATCAAATGGAGGCCTATAACTCTATCATGGGCTCACTAATAGTGATGTAGATGGACATTCATACCCACCTGTGCAGGGCTTTCCCAGCACCATCTGCCTCTTCCTGTGGTTCAACTACTTCAGGACCTCAACATCTACGACAGACACATGAAGGGAGCCCTTGCCAGAGGAAGACAAACCTTCAGACACATCTGTCCATGTAGCTGTGGATCCCCCTGCAAGCAAGTAGTGACATACACAAAAATTACCAGGAGGTGAGGATGGCAAGACCTCCACCACCAAGAAACCTCTAACCAAATTTTCTCCAATATGTGTAACACATTCACCCTGTGTACTATTTACCTTTCCGACAGCAGCAGTATTTTGAGCTTTGGACTCCATATAATGTGGCAACTACAACTATAGTTTCATTTGCCATGAATGACTTCTTCAGTTTTCATTTTTCATGTTGTATTTATCCCTGTTCACTAAAATAAATCCACTAGTATAAAAAGTCTTGCCTTCTGTTGTATATCTCACATCTACCAATGTATGCATGTACTTCCACAAGAACTTGACAATGGCATAAATATCTAATTGTGTAAGTATAGATTTGTTGGATACGTACAATGTTTAACTTAGGATCACAACCATGTCTCACACAAACATACATGCAAGTGTGTACTTATATACCAGCTTTAGTACATTGAAGCAACAAGAGACATGCATCATGTCAGAAAGATAGCTGATCAGACATGACAACAATAATCTGGAATTGTGGTCCCAATTTAACTTAGAGATATGAACAACACTGAAGGAGGGGATACATCTGACAATTTTATTATGAATAGTCAAACTTTAATTGGTCTGTGTCACCAGCTGCAACCATATCACCCAGCCCACAAAGGTAATCCCTCATTAATAACACCAATGACATGCATATGGCAGTACTACATTGTCTGATCATTCCGATCCATATTTATAGCAGCTGCTGGAATGTCAACAACAAATATCTGTGTCATGCTACAAGCACCTTGCCCTACAATAATGAAACACATCAACAGCTACATACACATCATACACAATGAAGACTTAGTCACTCTGGAGGGAGAATAGCATGTTTTGGCTCTACCACAACATTTTGTTGTATCACATGATAGCACACATATTTAATTAGGATCATCACATGACAATGAACAAGTTGAAGGGATCTCTCATTACCTCCACCCTATCACTGTGGAAGCTGTCCTGGTACAGGATTTCTCCACAAAGTCTATGTCTGTCATACCCAGGAACAACCATGCTTCCCATTGAACATCCAGACAGTACAATATACCCACAAATGTCCCAAATCTGAAATGTCCAAATGATGATGTCATACTGAAGGTACCTAAAAAAGAAAAGAAATGAAAATTGACTGTCAATCCACACAGGTGAGATAATTCAGATAGTCAACCCCTGGAAAACGCAGTCCATGACAAAATATCAGCGCCAAACATAGCAACACAAACATAATTACAGTGTGTCATAATCTTGTTCAATTAACACCTTCTGCCTGGATTAACTAGAGCTTACCCTCCATTATGTTTTCCCATAACATACTCCTCCCATCATCACTACAAGAGTTGCTGTTACAGTCCTAGTCACGACATATTACCAAAATACTTACACTCATGAGAAGAAGTTGCTGATGAGGTCTTGACGCATGTCAGCTGCTTCCTTCTCACTACTATCATCATCATTTGGCATTCCAGGATTCTCACCGGGTGGCACTTCAGAGTCTCTATCCTCTGCAATATAAGGGATGTTCCATTGCAGGGCTAGTTTGTGGAGCATGCAGCAGGGCACGGTGATCTGACACACCCTCCCAGATGAGTAAAGGAGGGTTCCTCCAGTTTTGTCTAAACAGTGGAATATGGCCTTCAGGAGCACAAAAGCCTTGTCCTTCCTTTGGCCTCTGTGAAGCAGATTTCCCCTGGCATTGTAGAATTCCTCAGCTGGATGAACAACCATGGCTGGTTGGTATAGGCTGACTCTCCTAGCTGGAATTCAGTCATGGGTGCAACAATAAGTTACAGAGTTTCTGTCTATACTACCTGACATTATCCACACAAAGTCAGCTCAGTTCATAGTTACCACCATGCCAGACCCTTTATAATTGTAGCTGTGACATCAGGGGGAGTACAGTGCTGTTCTGCATGACAAAGGAATCATGGGTAGATTCAGGAAACTGGGCACAGAAGATGGAAATGTACAAATCAGCCAAGCATCCAACTTAGGTTTTGATGGAATGTAAGTTCTTCTTGTTACAGTAAACTTGCTCTCTGGTATGGTGTAGTACTAAGGCAAAATGGGTGTCATCAATGGCTCCAACAATATTTGGTATTCAAGCAACTCCACAGAATCCAGCCTTACCATTGGCTAAATCGTCATGCCTGTGGAACCGCATGTAGCTGTCCACATGTCTCATCATTGCTGAAAGCACATCTCTTAGCACATGACAGAGCATTGTTTGTGACATACCACCACATATTGCCAAGGTGTATTTAAAGGAACCTGTTGCCAGGAAATGTAATAAGGCCATCACTTTCACAATTGGTGTTACACATGCCGGATTGGTGTTTTGAGGCAAGGGATCAGGCTCCAACTGATAACAGATCCAGTGGGGTTTGCCTATTCAAACTAAATGTATGGATGATGACCCTTTATTCCATTATGTGAAGATCTGGAAATGGGCAGTATGCTGGAGGCGGTTGTCTTCTCACTCTCCCAAAGTACCTATGTGTGAATTTTAAACAGTATATGAACGTCGGTCACAATGTCCACAGTAACATATGTGAAGAATAAGCCAAAACTCATGTGACAGTACATAACTGTTTCAGATTTCAAAATAGCCATTTTTATTTAAATTGTATATTGTGCAACATTCACTACCAATCCACACTGTTGCCTTGACATGTCATTTGTCCATTGACATATAATTTGCACCTTTTCATTTTTTTAAAACTTTTATTGGAAAAAATACCATCAGCGGCGGTATACAGTGCACCGTGCTATTCAAGCCTAAATGAACACAGATGCACCAGATAGATGAAAATTTCAATGACAATAATTTACAATCGTTATTCACATGTCACCAGATATAATCCCTCATTTGAAGTGGTGGTGATGCAGTTAACAGTCACCATTACAGCATTTCCAGCCACCAAAATGGCGGCTGCCTGACCTTGCATATTGGACATTGTGCACCTGACACTGTCAGCAGTAGTCAACCGTGCAGACTATCATAGTGCCATATGTACTATTTTGATTTGTGCATTTGTAGTAGATAGCTCCCAATCTCTAGGCCATGATTCTCACCAGCCTACTTTTCTATGCTACATGTTATAGGCAGTGGAGCTACCTCAGTTCAGATTCCATTTTCCTAACTTGATAATGGATATATGATGAAGTATCTATAGAAAACTATCAGTGTGAACTGAGCCTTTGCATGTGACATGATGTGTGCCACACCACTTATTACATCTACCTTGCTGACTGACTTACCCATCGTCACATCATGATGTTCTTTTGTGGAAATGAGCATTATGAGAATTCTGGAGCTTGTGTGGACACTGTAGAGCTATCTTATTGTTAGCCATCATATCTTGTGATATCAGTTCAGAATGGTATGCCACAAGGTCTAAAGTATAAGAGCTGGTCAACTGTCCTACAATATAGATGAGGATGGAGTGTTGACAAGTTATATCATGGTATAGGATCGTTTTGGGGTTATGACATCACTGTGACCAACTGATTTCTGCTGATCCAGCATGCATGCACTTGCTGCTGCTAATGTTGAAGGCCATGTAGTGAGCCATGCAGCTGCAGTAGTCTGTGGCCTTTGGTAAACCTTTGTGTTTGAAGCAACTGGTCAGGTGTTTGCAAGCAGATACAACCAACTATTTCTAATGTGTCATTTCTGGATCAGCCAGGTCAAGTGAAGAAGACAGTGCCAATGTTGTTAGGGAAGCAGCTGGCCACAGTGGTTCCCGGTACAAGTCCCAAGACACTGAAAGACCCAGTGGTTGAGAGGGCGCAAGGAGTGCCATTCGGGACACCAGCTTGAGCTCTTCATCATCCAAGTCCTCCTCAAGTGGACACTCCAGAGTGGTGGCAGGCTCCACAGAATCAGTACCATCTTACTCCATGTATGCTACCAGCAGTTCCGTCTCTACCCTCCCTGTTGCTGCCCACCCAGTTGGCCGGGCCCACTTTTCTAAGAGGGGGGTCGTCTCCTTTGATCCAGGTGCCTCAGCCACTACCCCCACCCACTGCACAGGGTGAGGAGGTCATTGACCTCCTGAGGGCTATCTCTATGAGTCAGGCTACCATTCTGAATGCCATCCAGGGGCAAGGCAGTCATCTGATCAGATGGTGGCCTACTTAGAAGGCATTCATAGTGCAAGGTCTGGCCTGTAGAGATCTTTTCAGGCTCTGGCTTTCTCCCTCAGCACAGAACTCTCATCCTTCCCCACTCAGTGCCCCCCATACCATATTCCACTAACAGTCGAAAGCACACACAAACATTTACAGCACACTAGCACACTCTCATACAGACCCAAACAGAACATCCACACAAAGGCACACACCCAAAAAAAGCAGACACATATCTATGCATTCAGACACTACACCTACCACCACAGACTCCGTCACTGCCATCACCACCTCACCCACCTCTGACAATATCACATTCACTTACACTTCTCCCCATCACATCCACACACAGCACAGATGACACTACACACACATGTACCCAACATACCCCCACCACCACATCCATGGCCAGTACAGACAACACCACATCCGTTTGCAACCCATCACATCCATTCACACATCACACACACCCAAACCAGCAGTCACCCTCACATCAACATCCACAACACTCACCAAATTCACACCAACATCCACCACTGATACAACATTCACTTCATAGCCACCAAATAAACACAGATACAAACAAGCAAGTACCTAACATACCATGTTTAGTAGACACACCCATACTTGCAGCATAGTTACCAGACACCCATGTACTGGTGCCCACAACAGACCAAAATGCTTCATTCTTAGTCACCCCCTCTCCTTCTAAGAACCCACCCCTTCTCAAACCCACTCCTTACTTCCCAATTGAGGACCCTTCCTTTTCCCTGGCCCTGAACCCTCTCATACCTCAACCCCAAATGGGTTTCTGACCCTCCCATCCCCAGGACCACCTCTCCTACCTGCCAGCCCACCAATAGTATCCACCCACCTGCCCCTTCCAGGTCTGAGTGTACCTCGTCCAAACGTTTGTCCATCCATTGCACTTCCCAGAACCCTCTCCGAAATGGCAATCCACCCCTTCCTCATCCAAACCCAAAACTTCTAATACCAACTCCACCCCTCCCAAACTCAAATGTCCCCCTCCCAAATGAGATCTTAGAGGTATCTCTCCTGCACAATGGATGCCCTTGGTGAGGAGGTTACCCTGGCAGTTTCTGATTAGGCAAGTTTGAAGGCACAGCACTCTGGATTGGACCGGCCATTGGCTTTTGCCACCAAGTCCTTTTTTCTTGTTCAGAAATAAATAAAAAATTGCTGGTACTTGTTTTACTTGTCACTCGAGTTTTTGGAACCTACCAATATTACATCAGTTTGATTGCAACACAATATAACTGTATAGACACATTATGTCAGGTTATACTCCACATATATTTATGATGTACTATGTTATAGACATGCACAAATTGTAATGCTGTATGTTGATGATAGGTTTTTCCGGGCAGGGATTCATCATGGTGCTGAGAACTTGCCCCACCTAATTTCTGTGTTTTGTAACACTGGAATGTGAGACTGCAGCTGTGTTATTTTCACACTTAGTGGTGATCAATGTGGCCAGGATTGTATATTTAACTTTTGGGGAAAATACAGGACTTACATAGGTTAAGGGGCACTGGTGCATGGATGTACATGTGGGATGTATCTGAATTGTACATTGTTTTGTGTGTCTTTCAAATGTTAAAAGGTTCTGCTAGTCTAGTGCATTGTCACTCTCATTTGGATGGCACTTCTCCCTATAATGTATGTTGGATGTGTGTTGACTGTGTGCAAGTTAGTTATTTATTTGTCCACACCTGGAGGGTGATTGGTTGTCATTGCTGTTTCCTACTTTTTGTGACATGTCCATTGTTTGTGTGCACCTTATGTCTACTTTAGTTGTCTGTGAAAAATGCAGCTACTGATGTGTTTATCTAAATATATTGCACTTATACATTGCACACATATGCATGGCACTTGGTGACACTACTGGTGGTCCATGATATACTTTAAGCCAGGGAGCCTCTGCACAGAGACCTTTGGGGCGTGGGCAAAGTGGACTGATGAGCTTGCATTAGTTCTTAGGTGGATTGCTTTGGATAGCATTTTACAAATGGGATAGTTTGATGTGCCTGATGTATGAGAGTTAATTGCAGTAATTTAGCATAGAAGGTGTGTTTCAGTTTCATGCAACATCCCTACTAAAGGTTATTATCTATCAATACTGAACCCAACTTGTGAGAAGTTGGAGGGCTTCACAGTGAATATTTGCTGTGATTTTAGTGTGGACCAGCTGTTCTGTTACTGTATTGTAAACACACATAACTATACCTGTAAAGTTTTGGGGCACACATTTAAAATTTAAAAGAGTATTCCTGTGCAGTGTCAGTGACCTGGCCAATGATGTCATCAGAGAGGTGACTTGGGATCATATATTATGAGTTGTTCTGAACAGGGACCCTCAAAACAGGTTTAGACCAGGGCCCCATTAACCTCATATTGCACCTGTCTGTGCATCTGTTTACTGGAGAGAACATAGAAACGGTAGAGATGAGGACTTACTATTGGTTGCATCCACGATGGTGTGGGTTTTGGATGTCATCAAGCAGCAACAAGATGAATATGATTGGCTGCACGAGGGCAGAAACGTATGCTTGTGAGAAAAGGTGAGTTTCTGGCTTTTATCTATCCTTTCCTGCCAGGTTAAGTGTAGAGGTTTTTACTGCTACAGTCACATTGGTGGCAAAGGACATTGTGATTGGACATATGCTTTAACCTCAACCACTGCCATCCCTGTCTGAATTTCCTGGTGGTGATGGTGGTGCCACAACAGTCTTACGACTATGCACCCGCTTCACTCTTAATTGGGCAGGTGGACCACCGAGTTGGTGGTCAGGGAAAACAATGTCATTTCAATGATGGTGACCTTTCTGCCACACTTGTGATCAGGGCCTAAATGTCATTCATTGAGTAAAATGTAACTTGTGACAGTCCAGAAGAATCTCAGAACAGAACTCTTAGGCAACACATCTTGCGATTCCAGTCACAAAAATGAGGCAAATATTGTCAACGAGCCTAGCAGACTCATGGTGGCAGTCAGACCACCGCACTCCAGGCGGTATGACCACCACATTATGACTCTGGAAGTTGAACCGCCTGGGAACCCCCGTCACCTCCAGGAACAACGTTCCCAATGGGCTGGCCGCGGTCGGACTCGTATTCAGCCACACTTATTTGTCCCCACAATTAAATAAAGAACTGCGTTTTATTAAACTAAACACACTGTTTTTATTCTGGTGTATATAACCTTTACACACTACATTAGGTTATCTTCATTGTAAATAAAAACTCTATTATAAAAGTACAATGTCGAGAGAGGCTCACAAGAGCTAACTAGAAGGATTGTCCCCACAAATTGAATGCAAGGGACTGCCTCCATGCCTCTCGCAAGAGGCTTGGCACTTATGAGAAGTTTGCAAGAGATTTTAAGAAGGGAAAATAGCTAAACATAGCGTAAACCACATAGATCATTAAAGTATAGGGGAGCTTAAAAAGAGCAGTATTTGTTAACAGTTTACAACAATTAAAAATAGTTTTTTTTGTGTTCAAACATTTTAAATGATTTTTGGTATTTCATTTTTGTTAAAGGGATCAACAAATGGAAAGACCTTGAAGTGTTAATCAAACACCAGTAGCATGTTCTTAAGAGAAAAAGGAGAAAACACTAATTAAAAAACTACTGCCTAGGTGAGCGCTTGTGCTCTTGGACACGCTTGTTCTAGGGAGACCTGTTGTCTCTGATGAAAAAATGATCTGCTTGCACAAACACCAAAATTGCTGAAAAGTAGGGTTATTGTCTGCCTGTGTACTTAGAAACTGCACAGGCATAGTGTCTCCTGGAGCAAGTGTTGTTGAAGCCCCTGTAGAGTTGTCTAGCTCTGCAGCATGGGCCAACTCTGCCCGTGCAAGTATTTGCTGATTCATAGACCTCAGTTGTCTCCACATCCCTTTGGTATTCATACTATATTGTTTATTTTTTCTCCCCCGGTTGAACTCTTTACTTCAAAGTTTACAATTAACATACTTCACAGAAACATTCTTGGCACCTGGCCTTGCTTCAAGGATTTTTGGGGTGACTGTGCTGATGTGGATGCCCCTGGCTGCACATCTGAATCAGATGAAGACATCTACTGAAAGGGAAACAGGATAGAAGAGCAAGCCAAATATGACTGCTCCCATCCAAGTCCAACAGTGAAATAACGCAAAAAGGATGAATCCTTTTTCTTCTAAATAAAGACATCCATAAGAACCATTGGTAATGTCATGAGTTACAATAAAGCACTGTAATTAACTTGATTCTAAATTTACAATCTCAGAAGTGGTTCACAAGAGCCAAACAGGAAGTAGAGCCCTCTCAGAGCCTACGCAGGGAATTGCGCATCAGGCTTTGTGTGCCTCGCCCGATAGCCATCATTAAAATAAATAAATAAATATGCAACCATATTTTATTCACTATTCTATTATAGATTAGCATTTATTACTAAATTCATTTACTTTAAAAAAGTCTTCGCAATTAATTGAAAAAACTAAAGGTTAAAGTAATGTTATTGTAATGTGTAATATAATATCTGTTTTCTTTTTACAGAAAATGTAGAAATTCCTGAGAGGAAATTAGATTAAAGTTACTTTTTAGGATGGTGAATTTCTCACTGACGATATTAACATTTTGAAATAGAAAAACACAGAAATTCAGGACTAACAGTTGGCAGCACTAACTAGAACTTATGCCCCCCTCCATGCATAGCTTATGATCTCACATATATTGCTCATGACGTTCTATGACACGGTTTATGAAATCAGTGATGGCGTCTCAAATTACACATTGATGACATCATCCAAACTTCACTTTTATATACTTTGCTCCATGAATTAGGATGACTTAAGAGGCCTGGCAATAAGTTCAAAGTAGCTCAGGAGAAAATCACCCATTACTGCTGCCACCACAGATACAACTCACTTAGATGTTTAAACCAAGGAATATGTGAAACATTAAACCTACTGCATATATTTTACAGGTAGCCTAGATCAAGTTAAGAATCAATCACAAATAAACAAAAAAACACATAGTGGCAGCAGTGTTCAACATCTATACAATTGTTGACAGAAAGACAAAATAATGAATGCCACTTTTAAAACAAATGCCCCACTGTGGATAACTTTTATCTGTATCAAACCATTGATACTCACTGGATCCACAATGAGACATGAAGTTGATATGAGACAAAAACTAGGTACTTTAAACAGTTTTTTTTTTTCTACGGAGAGAGTTTACTCTGTATCATACTGTTTGCAGAGAGTAAAACTCTGTTGAGAAATGCACCACAGAGTACTAAAGAAAAACTACTAAGAGTGTACAATCTATGTAACAGTTTAAAAAAAAATACCGTTTACTTAAATAACCACAATCTGAAGGTGCTAAAGATCTTACTACAGGCAATCTTCACACTGTGTTGTATAAGTTATCATGCTGATAAGATGGTCTGTAATGACTCAAGGTAGCTTACAAAAGTTAGTATCTACCTTGCAGAATCTTTCTCCTTTATTAAACTTTTACAGTAGAACCAGAAAGAGTGTCTGAAGCATAAGTCAACTGTAACCTGCACACAGAGTTACTCTTGAATAAAAAATGTATAACATGTTCAAAACCTCTACACAGCATGGTGCATTCAGAGCACCTGAATTTTGTAAACAGTTACAGGCATTAGTTGAATCCAAGCTATAGAAAATTAAGTAGAAAAGAAATATAACAGCTGCCCGCCACAATGTAAATTAGAACACAAACTAGCACAATAATTTGCTGATATAATCACTGATGTCACCAATGATGTAATTTGAGATGTCATCAGTAGTGTTATAAATGATGCCATAGAACATATCATTAGTGATGTCATATGCGAGGTCATGAGCAGTGCATGGTGTGGATGCAAGATATAGTAGCACTGCTAACTATTATTGCCAAATTGGTTATGTGACTATGGTCCTATCGCTTCCTTCCCTAGGCATTTTGTTGTTGTTAATTTAGTATTTTTAATTCCCTTTCTGTAAGTTGACCCAATGTGGATCACCTTAAAGGTTCCGGTCATAATATATGGATCCTGTTTGGATGTCTGGAAGTGCATATATACATCCTTTTCTCCTCCCCACCAAATATTTGGAGTAGAGGTTATAACGAGGATCTTTTTCCTTTTATTTAGTTATTTTAGGCATTGGCCCAATATGATCATGTCTCCATTAGAATATTGTAAATGGTATTTATATATTTTCTCATATGATGATATGGTAATCCATAAGAGCACTTGGTTGATTCATTATATTTGCAATTTAGCTGCCCATATTTGATAAAAATTTTCATGGCAAAATTCCATGGGTACATTAGATTTAGATTTGTTTTGGAGTTGGAAACTGTAGAATTTGGTTGACTGGGATTTGAGCCCTGGTCAAGCAACAGCCACAATCCCTTGGAAGGTGAACCAAACTAAATCACTAAAATAACCTGTGCTTATCCCTAGGTATCTTGGCACAAAAAGCAGAACCTCCTAACTTGTGCAATGTGTAAAGTATTTATGCAGCATGCAAACATTAATAAAACTAAAACACAACATAAATGGAGAAACATACAGTAAAATATTATAAATTATTTGACATCAAAATAACAAAAATCCGATCAGTCGAATCAGAGTTCTTCATTTAATTTTTTGTTAGTAAAAAACAGTTCCTAAAAGATCACAGTGTCAATGGCTGACATCTTGTCGCACGAGACTCAGTATGGCTGATCATAATGGATTGCGTTTCAGAAACAAGAAGTGGATTGAGCCTGGTCTGCGCTTACCTTTGTACTTAGAAGAAATGTAAAAAGAAAAATCACCTGAGAAGGTAAATTTCATTGAGCAAGGCTGCGTCATTGTCGAGGAGCCTTGGGTTGAAGCCGCAGTCAAGATTTCTATGTTCTGACTTAGTTTCTTTTTTGGAAGTCAAAAATCTCCAGCGGGACAGGGCTGCAGACAGAGACAGTTTCAGAGGGCCAGATACCTTAGGTGAAGGACAGTGAACAGGATTTGCTGCTACAGAGAAGAACATAGCAGGAGAAGCCAATAAAGGCAATCTAACCGGTGATGCACCTCTGGTAAACAGATGAGCATTTTGGTCCAGTTCTCCTCCTGGTTCTCAGACCAATAATGTTCTATGTCTTCAATTTTGGGATTTGGTCATCTGGGCACCTTTAATGCCACAACCAGGACTCATTTAGGCTGGGTCCAGGTTCGGGTTCAAGATGATGTGAGTTCCTGTAACTCTCAGCAGGAGGACAGCAAACGAGCCCTTGCAGTTACTCTAGCAGTTCTTAGTTTAGGTGAAGATGCAGGGCTCAACAGCAGGACTGGCCTCTAAGGGCTCAAAGCAGGCTCCAAGCAGCGAAGCAATCTTTCCAGATACAGCAAAGCTGTCTTGCAGAGTGCACAGCAGGTCACAGTAGCAGGCAGTGTCTGGTCCTGAAGGAGTGAACTGAAGAGTTGGTGTCTGATGTACTATTTTTATACCCTGATGCCCTCTTTCTGGAAGGTTGGAGAAGCTTAGAGAGACTTGGCCTGATTCAGATATTGGTGGATGGGTTACTTAGTCACAATGATGATGGATATTCTGTCAGCTGAAATATAATTTCCATTATTGCCTATGGGACTTATATTTCAGCAGAGGGGATATCTTTCATAGTTTTAATGGAATAATCTGTCCACCAATATCTAAATCAGGCCCTGTGTCTTTGAAGTGCATGGAATTTCCTGGCTCCCATGACTTGCCTCTAATGATGAGGTGATAGGTCCTTAGAGTGAAGGCAGAGCACTCTGTATTCAGTTTCAAGTGGGCTGTTCTTAGCTCTACCCCCTTCCTGCCAGCAGATGGTCCACTCAGGCACAGCTAATCCCGCTATTGTGTGACTGGTTGTTCTTGGCAGCAGATGGGTTCCTCATGAGGGAGAGAATGAGCTGGGTGTCGTTGGCATAGGAAATGTTGTTGAGGCTGTGGGGGCAGACGATGCTGGCAAGCGGAGCCATGTAAATATTGAAGAGGGTGGGGCTGAGTAAGGATCCTTGGGGGACTCCTCATATGGTCTTGGTGGCTTTAGACCAGAATGGAGGGAGGCAAACTCTTTGGGTTCTTTCGGAGAGGAAGAAGGTGAGCCACTCTAGTGCTTTGTGGCAAATTCGGGCTTCGAAGAGGTGTGTGCGAAGGGTTTGGTGGCATACGGTGTCGAAGGCTGCAGAGAGGTCTAGAAGGATGAGGGCAACGGTTTCACCCTTGTCAAGTCTGGTCCTGATGTCGTCAGTGCAGGCGATGAAGGCGGTCTCGGTGCTGTGGTTTTTGCGGAATCCAGATTGGGAGACGTCGAGTATGTTGTTGTCCTGCAGGAAGCGGGACAGTTGACTATTTTCTCTATGACCTTCACGGGTAAGGGGAGTAGAGAGATAGGTCAGTAGTTTAGGAGGTCTTCGGGGTCTGCTTTGGGTTTTTTGAGCAGGGTGTTGACTTCGGCATATTCCAAATATCTGGGAAGGTGGTGGTCTCGAAGGAGCTGTTGATGACGGTCCGGAGCTGGCGAGCAATGATTTGGCTGGCCTTGTTGAAGACGTGGTGGGGGCAAGGGTCTGTTGGGGAGCCTGAGTGGATGGAGCTCATGGTTTTGCTGGTTTCTTCATCGTTAGTGGGGGTGCAGGTGCTTAGTACGTTGGTGCGGCAGGGTGCTGTGGGGTTGGCTGCGTCGGTGGTGGTGGGTGGCGACGTTATGAAGCTTTCGTGTATGTCGGCGATCTTGCGGTGGAAGTAGCTTGAGAGGGAGTTGCAGAGGACTTGCGAGTGCAGAGGGTCGATGGCACAGGATTTGGGTTTGGTGAGTTCTTTGATGATGGTAAAAAATTCCTTGCTATTGTGTGCGTTGTTGTCTATGTGTTCTTTGTAGAAGGATCGTTTGGTGGTCCAGATGAGCTGGTGGTGTCTGCGCATGGCTGATTTGAGGGCAAAGAAGTTGCTCACTGATGGTTCTTGGTGCCAGGATCTCTCAGTTTTCCAGCATTCTCTTTTGGAGGTCTGAATTTCTGCGTTGAACCAGGGAGCTGTCTTGTTGAGGCAGGAGTTTCTGTTTTTTTTTTGTGGGGTGAGGGAGTTAGCGCACTCATCGAGCCATCGTTTGAGGTTGAGGGTGGTGGCGTTGGGGTTGTTGGTAATGGGTTGTGTAGATTGGGCGAGGTTGAAGATCAGTTGTTCCTTGGAGATCTTGTTCCACTTGCGGTGAGGGATAGGATGTTGTTGGTGGTGGGTGGTGGGCTTCAGGAAGGAGAAGTGGATGCAGTGGGTGGGTGAGATGACCAGTTGCTTGAGGCAGAGGTCCCAAAGCTTGATGGCGTGCTTGTGGACGGAGCAGGTGTTGAGGAGGATGCAGCTGAGGTGATTGGGGTGTTTGGTGTTGTTGTCGTGTTTGTTGGCTTGAGTGCAGGAGAAGTGGCATGAGTGACATGCAAAAGGTCCGTGGGTGTGTCTGGGGTCGAGAGCGTGTGCCGGCCGGGGTTGAGAGCGTGGAGTAGAGGCACATGGAGATGCTGGAGGTGTGTGGACCAGGGGGACGGGAACTGGGCCTGGTCCAGGCACGGACGGGCACAGACAGGCACAGACGGGCACAGACGGGCACAGACGGGCACAGATGGGCTTGCCTCTGGTGCGCCAGCTGCGCGGCCGTGCAGCGGCCACCATTTAGAAGGGTTGGTGGGAGGGAGGGGCAGCTGGGAGGTGGAAGGGAGTGGCAAATGGGGGTGTGAGGGGGCGGGCCGCAGGGGACCAAGCGGCAGGGCGGGAAAACCGGAAAGAGCTGGAAAAAAGTGAAAATAGGCAAAAAAGGCAAAACGGGCAGAGAGAGCGGAGCAGACACAGCAAATGGGCACAACAAATAGCACAACAGTACAGGGAATAACAGAATGCAAAAACACAATACAAAATACAATAAATGGAAGATACGCCTACCACTAGGCACCAGGGATGAGGCGCAGGCGGGTGCCTGCGGGTGGTGGAGGGCCTTGAACTTTCTTCAGCAGCAAGGGCGGGGTCTGGGGCACTGAGGCAGGCTGGTGGAGCTGTCTGCTGTGTTGAGTGTCTCCTGGCCTTAAGGCAGGTCAGGGGGTCACAAGCTGGGTGAAACGCTGGGAGGGACCTCAAGAAGACGGATGAAGAAGGGAGTAGATAAACAGCAGATAGAATTTTCAGGCAAAGTAAAGTACAGTAATCATTGCAGAATGCATCACAATAGAATAATCCATACGCAGACATGAAACAGTTTGCCTGGGTGGCTGGTCAAGAAATCACTCCTCCTCTCTTGAGCCACTGAAGGATCTAGGGTTAGCAGACATAAAGTTCGGTATTGGTGTCAAAGTAAGTCATATCCCGCAGCCAGACGACTACCCGTGACGGTTCACTACTTCTTCAGTAGAGTGCGATTTGACACTTGGCCAACAGTAATGCAATGGCCGTAAAATGCATTAGGGTGATAGGTAGAGGCTTAACATAGCCACCATTCGAAGTTACATGACTTGGTAGAGCTATCAGGTTTTGGACATGTTTCCGTTGTAGTATTTCCTTTATGTCCATAAACATATGTGTATATCTATAGCTTGGGAGGGAATGATGTTTTCACTTGACAAAGGCTTCTGTGAAGATTAAATGCGTCATCCTTGTTGGCTTGCATACGAAAACATTAGTGCTGCAGAAATAAGCCATGTAACATCAAAGGGTGCATAAAATCACAATACATTACAAAGTACCTATCATATTAATTTATACGCACTTATCTCACATATTACATAACTCATGGCATGCTCTATGACATAATTTATGACATCTCTGATGAAGTCATTGATGAACATCACTAATGACATCATTGATTACATAATCCAATTAGTGTGTACATTTGTTGTATTGCTCACATAGTGGCGAGTAACTAATATAAAACTTTTCTACTGATTTTATACAGCCTTTATCCAGCTTATGAGTGTGTTTACAAAACACATGTGATTCTAATGCAGCAAAGGTGTGTAGAGGTACTGAATATGTTACAAATCTTTGTATCCAGTATTTCAGCCAGTATTTTCATGTCTGTATTAAGTATCAAATTTGGGTAATGACTGCTATATAGATTGGGGTCCTTATCTGGTTTAAGGATAAAGCTAATAAAAGTATTATTGTATTCTAGCCTAAACCCACCACTCCCTCAGCTTTTTGAAAGAATATATACAGAAGCAGCCTCAATATCTGTTTGTTCGTCTTAAAGAACTCAGCTGAGAAGCCATCGTCTCCCAGAGCTTTATTATTAGACATTCTTGAACTGGCGCCTGTGATGTCCTCTTCACTTACCTCACAACCCAACAACTGAAAGCCATCCTTCAATAAAGTGGGGAGACTGACACCCTCTACAGATGTGAGCTCCTTCAGGAGGCCTTTTTGTTACTTTATGCTAAATAAACCCTCCAAAAAAAAGCAAATGCACTGGCTATGTCTATCAGGTGTGTAGCAAGATATCCATTGCTGGTCTTGTTTACAGGGTTGGACAGTTAGGCCTCCTAATGACAAAACTGTGCGCCAGTAATCTTCCTTCCTTCTCCCCCTGTTCATAATGTATCCACTTTAATTGCTGTAAAGAATGTTCTGTTTTTATAGTGAAATGAGTATTGAAATCAGACTTTGCCCTCTCAATCTGACGTAGCAAATGTGGAGTTGGGCATGTAGTATACTCTGTTGTCAATGTTTGTATCTCTGCCTCCAACCAGGCATGTGTTTGTCATGGAAGTCCTTTACAGAGGCAATAATCTCTCATGAGATCCCACCTTACAGCTACCTTACTTGCATCCCATAAGACCCAGAGGAACATCATTAAGGCTTCAGTATCTATGCAATGGTGAATAACAGCAATATATTTCTTCTTATCTTGGGGAACTTTGTACCATCACATGTTCAGGCTCCAACCAACATTTTGCGGTTGGAGCAACATGTCCTAACTCAAGCTGCAGTAGTACTGGGGCATGATCCAAGATACTTCCATCTAGAATCCAGGCACTCGTGTAATGCGGGCAACAGACTGTGATTCGGAAGAAAAGAATCAGTTCTCAAACATGCCTTGTGTACACTTGAAACAAAGCTGTATTTCTTGTCCCATGGGTGTGTTAAATGCCAAGGGTCCATCAGAATGTTGTCCTAGATAACATCTAAAAATACTGCTTGGTCTGTGCCATTAGTCCTATCTCAGGGTCCTGTCCAGTCCACATAAGCATCTCATGCTATATTTCAAACCCCCTCCATTACTCTTGGCTGTCTGAATTCTATCAAGAGATTTGATAAAGACCAGAAGGAAGTAACTCTGTCAGTGTTGGGTACAGAAATTGAGCCCACCAAATATAATCCAGTCCATGGTCATTATTTTAGTAAACACATAGAATTCCATTTGATCAACCCAAGTGTATTGTAGGTTTTTATGAATGAGAATGTCCAACCGTGCTTTTTAAAGTAGAACATGGTTGGTCATGCTTCAGAGGGGTTCCTTCTGGTTACGAAGTATAGCAAGCACTGATGACTCTGCCTATAGTCTGTCTTCCCTTTGTCAGATTCTAAGTGTGAAGGGAAATGTTTGGGGTTTTCATGGCCAAATAATGCTAGATTTTCTTTCATTTTATAAATTGACAGAAGCTATTAAATTGAGGGACAGTATGCAGAGATGTTTATTTCTATGTGGTCTAGTTGCCATCCGTATATATCACACCAAATTTAAGATTTCCAAATGACTCCTATGAACTGGGAAACCACTTTCCTAGTCCTAAAACATAGATCAATCAGTAAGGTAAGCTATTGGCCTGTTAATAAAACAACCTCCTTACCATACCGAACCATGACTAAAAGTCACTAAATGCTGCAACTTCAGGTAAAAAATGAGCAAGATTGAATTGTAATAGGCTCTATTCTAAGCATGGTCGTGTAAGAAATTAGGATATTGGATGGGGGGAGACATTCTGAGCCAACACGTGTTTCGTCATGGGGAATTCTTCTAGTCCCCAGCGACTTCTTCAGGGCTCTATATTGTAAATAAATAAATGGTATTAGAAACCAAAATGCTCAGACTCTATGAAGCTCAATATATAAATTAGAGAAAAGTCCCATTCAAACTTGAAGGCAATAAAGTAACTAAATAAGTGAGAGGAAAGTGAATAGACTAGCTGTAACTTTTCACGTATAGTTTCACTCGTTTTGATGCATGTATAACACTCACATGGATTTGTGTCAGTAGTAAGGAGAGATTTCGGTGAATGGGCCATTGTAATAGATGTGAGTGCAATTTTCGGTGACATGTAACTTGTAGGGTGACTGGAAGCACCTCTTTGTTCTCCGTAGTTGGTGATTTGGGGGTTTAACTAAGTTGGGTTAGACAGTAGAGTTTATTCACTTTCCTCTCACTTATTTAGTTACTTTATTGCCTTGGTAAGGGGGCCTCACCTTGTGCAAATTAATGTTGGGTTTGTTTTGAACCCTTGAGGGATGGGTGTTTTCCCTTGTGCAGGCTACCCCTAATTTTCTAATTGGCCTAGCAGTACCCTGAGCGCCATTTTTTTCCCTCTTTTTGCACCCCATTTTCTTTGTATTGGATGGGGGGAGGTGGAAGTCCTACTCAAACACCACCAAACAACAGCCACAATACTAAGTTGAGTTAGACAGTAGAGTTTATTCACTTTCCTCTCACTTATTTAGTTACTTTATTTCCTTCAAGTTTGAATGGGACTTTTCTCTAATTTATATATTGAGCATCATAGAGTCTGAGCATTTTGGTTTCTAATACCATTTATTTATTTACAATATAGAGCCCTGAAGAAGTCGCTGGGGACTAAAAGAATTCCCCATGACGAAACACGTGTTGGCTCAGAATGTATCTTCGTGGATGTTGTTGAATTTTGATTTTGCGACCTATTAAATCTCTAAACTGGATTGGACTTTTTACTGATTGATGAGAAATTTCTTGATTGCATTCCCTTGAATTCACTCACTTGGATTTTGACTTACTTGATTTGAACTGTACTCACTTGATTCTTTGACGTATATAAGTTGTGAAAGTAAAAATTGTTTTGGTAAGGGGGCCTCACCTTGTGCAAATTAATGTTGGGTTTGTTTTGAACCCTTGAGGGATGGGTGTTTTCCCTTGTGCAGGCTACCCCTAATTTTCTAATTGGCCTAGCAGTACCCTGAGCGCCATTTTTTTCCCTATTTTTGCACCCCATTTTCTTTGTATTGGATGGGGGGAGGTGGAAGTCCTACTCAAACACCACCAAACAACAGCCACAATACTTGTTCGGGTGAACCACAAAAGTCACTAAATCTGAATTAACCTGTGCTTATTCCTTTGGTAGTTTGGCACAAAGCAGTCGGACTTTAATGAGGCAAAATGTAAAGCAGTTATGCAGCAAATAAAGAGTAATAAAGTGAAAAATATCAAACTGATTTAGAAAAACAGAGTCATGTTTAATAAATAAAATTATACCTGAATGACGCAAATCCAATCAGTAGAAATGGAGGTACTATATTTTAAAGTTTTAAGTAACTATAGCGCTTAAAACACAAAAGCGCCACTTGTGTTCATATAAACATCGAACTTGGGTGGAAATTAAGAAGTTCATGTCAACTGCGATGGAGTGCGGATCAGGCGCAATGACTAGATTAGTTCCACTGAAAATGTTACCCTCTCAAACTTAGGTGCAAAGAGTTTTGTTCACGATTGAGGAGGTTGTGAGAATTTCAAAGAGTGCCATGGATGGTCATCAATGTAGCGCGAAGGTCTGCAGTCACTTAAGGACTTTTTGCAATTTACTTCAACCAAGTAATGATCTGAAAGCTTTTCGGAATTGCTGAATGAGTTAAACATCCATTAAGGAGCTGCTATTTGGAAGAGACCTTTTAAGGGCATTCATACCAAACACAGAGGTGGTCATTATGAACATGGCGGTCTGGACTGCCACGCTGACGGTCATTACCAACATTGGCATGGCGGTCCAGACCGCCATATTCTGAACACAGTAGTGAACTAGCTGCAAAGCAGCCAGTTTACTACCATCCACCGCCAGGCCAGATTCGACCGCCGGGCCGACTGTGGGCACATTCAACTCGGCGCTGAAGGCCGGACAGGTGGAGGGATTATGATACCATTTCCACCAGGGAATCTCTGTTGTGTTTCCCTGCCAGGTAATCCCTGGCAAAAAGCATACGGGTGACAAGAATAATCACTCCTGTCACCTGTATGTGACATGCCAGGCCCCTCCCCCTTTCCACTATCCCTACCCACGCCCCCAAGCCCCTAGAAAAGCTCCCACCCCTCACTCCCCAAACCACGAAAACTGACCCCTCGACCCCCCAACCCTCCACCCCCAAAATCCCATGTATGTCCCCCCCAACCTGACATTTACCATCCCCCGCCCCCACCCCTACATACAGGTCCCCCCAAACCCCAACCCTCCACATCCACATGCACCCAGTCACTTACATGCACGCACGCATACATGCACTCACACACACATCCCCCTACATACACTCACGCACACCCCCATGCACTCACACACTCACACACACCCCCCTCCCCATTCCGTCTCAGACAGCACTTACCTCTTTTGTTGCGCTGCTCCAGGAGGGAACGGGCTCCCTGGATGCTGCTCCGACACCATCGCCACCTCTCCATACACCCCTTCATTATAGACGTGCTGGTGTATGGTCTGACGTGGCCGTGAGAATTGAGCAGCATCCACCCCCTGCCACCGACCGCCAGCATCGCACATGACCGCCCTCAATGCCATCAATGGTGGTGAAGCTCCATGCGTCATTATTTGGCGAGATGCCGGCAGCCAATACTGGTGGTCTTTCATTGACAGCCGGCACGGTTGGCGGCGGGGCATCCCGCCAAAAATGTAGTGATCACCAGAATCATTAAGAGTTGTGAATATAAGTTCCAGTTGCAAACCATTAATATGTTTTCACCAAATTCATTTGCAAACTGAAAGTGGTCTCCATGGGACTGCTTCCGTTTTGAGACTGTTGAGAAAATACTTTTTTTTAGGAGTAGGCAGTGGTTCACAGTACCATTGGCTAATCCTAAAAAGGTTTAACTTTTCATTTTTACTTTTACATGTTTCTTGTTCTCCTTCTAGAAAAACAGGAGGTTTTAACAAACATGGCTTCATTTAAAAGCAATCACAGACAAGGTGGTCTGCTGCCCCCAGCAGGCCACCATGCCTTTGACTCTAGAAAGTTGTAGTGGGTCAAATTGAAACCTGTCTCAAGCATATTAATGAGGTAGGTTAAATTGCGACCCACGATGATTTGGGATATAGTGAACAGACCTATTGGGTTTGCAGACTGATTTGCAAACTTGATTTCCATTTGCAAAACGTTGTGCTTTTTGTGACCACTTTTTGCAAACAGAAAATGTGTAAATCAGACTCCTGAATCAGAAGCCACACTATAATTTTTTTATTTCAATCTAATTTTATATTATTTTCCTGTGCTTTATTGTTGGGACAAAACCATAATTTCAATTTATATCAACAGAATATATTTTTGTTGTTTTGGAACCTGAAAATGTGTCAGTAAACCCAGTCTGGAACACCTAATTTACTCAGAAAAGGTACTTTTGTGTAGACGAAAAAAAGGGTTGTAGTAGAAACACCATCGGTGGGTCACAGAATTAAGGCTGAGCTGGTCTGCCGTAGGATTTTTGTACATTTTGAAAAATTGTGTCAGTGCAAGACTGCATGAGATTCTACCTAACCTGTCACTTCCTGGCTTTGCTTTGACCATTGCAAAGTAGTAGTATCATTTTTTTTTAGTGATTGTGAGCTTTGTGGCCTGTGCTGGCCGAACACTGCAGTTTAGTGATCTAGTGGCCCTATGGAGGGCAGGTGTTGCTTTCAGTTGTGAGCATGTGAGATAAGCAGATGGATGATTTCAAAAAGCTGTGGGGAAAAAAAGAGTGTAAGTGACTGACAGTGAGAGACTGCAAAGGAAAGTGGTGTGAAAGCAAGAATGGGAGTGATTGAGACAATCTGAAGACCACTACTGCTTCTTATAGACCTTAGTATTATTCAACTTGAAGCCTAACATTTTCAGAATAGAAACATTTTCATTGGTAAATATTCCAATAAAATGATTGTTCCTACTCATTAATCTGATACTGCTACGAAGCATTGGCAACACCAATAGGTTTGGCATTGTGAGACATGGCTGGATAAAATAACAGAAAATGCACAGCGAGACACTCAGTGCTGGTCAGTGCTTTGATTTACTCATGAGAAAGTGTCACTGAAAGTGCTATACGTTTGGCTGTAGAATTACACTCGTAAGAGCACTGAAACCATAGAATTGTCACACATAAGCAATATAAAAACTCAACCGCTATGCAAATGCCTGGAACTGTACAGCGTTGGGTAGTTACAACACAAGGCTGTAGGCCTGTTGGAGACAGCACTTCAAGAGCCTTCATGTTGTCCGGGCACTGGCCCTGTGAGCAATACCTCAAGAAGTTGGAACTTGTAGGCACTTTTGACAGCTAATGCTAAAATATGGGAGTTCCCCTAATCTATTGGACTTTCTGCCAACTGGGAACTCAGTACTCCCTTGAGTTGGTTTCTTAAATGAGAGTCAGGCAGGATACTCACTCACCTAGCAAAAGGGCTTCGAGCTGGTAGACATAGAGCTGGACTCCTGCTCAGAATTAGATTACAGATGCACTGAGAGGCTTATATATCATTCCGGATTTAACTTGTGTAAAGTAGAAAAACATCAGGGTCTTCCTGAAACCTTTTGTGTTGTTGTTGGAATGCCTGGTGAAGCACCTCGAAGTAAAGAGTCTCTGTTGAAGAAACCATCAGAATTCAGCTTTTGGTTGAGTCTGTAAATTAATTTTTTAATGGAGACTGTGACTTACAGGGAAGTGGACCAGGGGAGCTCTGACATCATCCAAGGAATCAGGATTCTGATCATAGACAGCACACAGAATTTAGAAGCTTCCAGAATGTGTCACATGGTACCCAGTTTTGTTACTCTAATGGGCAATGGATGTCATGCTGAACAAAGAAAATATCTATCTGGAAATGGGTTTCTATAAAACAAAGTGGTTTTAAAAAGGCATGCTTTCAGATGCCAATATTGATCTTCACCTCAGCTGTGAGACAGGAATGTCTGATGAGCGAGTTAAGAAGCTTCAAAACAATGTTGCTGTTTACAAGCTACATTAATTAAACATTTATACTAAATAGCTGGCATTCATCCCACTTGCCTGCTGAGAAAACACACACCCAAGAAAATCTGGCAGCTCCCAAGGGTAGCAAATGCCAATCAATGGTTCAAGAGGGGGTTATGAGCACCATCCCTATGATTACATTTGTAGAAAAAAAATCACTTGCAAATTTATTAGGGTTACTGGAAAGATTATTAGGTTATTGTTAGACATGACAGCCTTAGGGTGGTCACCCCTAACTTTTTGCCTGCCTCCCTCCACTTTTTGGACACTGTTTTTGCTGGCTTTTAGACTCTGCGCACTTTACCACTGCTAACCAGTGCTAAAGTGCATATGCTCTCTCCCTTTAAAACATGGTAACCTTGAATCATACCTGATTGGACTATTTAATTTACTTATAAGTCCCTAGTAATGTGCACTCTATGTGCCTAGGGCCTGTAGATTAAATGCTACTAGTGGGCCTGCAGCACTGGTTGTGCCACCCACTTAAGTAGCCCCTTTTCCTTGTCTCAGGCCTGCCATTGCAAGGCCTGTGTGTGCAGTTTCACTGTCACCTCGACTTGGCATTTAAAAGTACTTGCCAAGCCTAAACCTCCCCTTTCTCCACATATAAGTCACCTCTAATGTGTGCCCTGGGTAACCCCTAGAGCAGGGTGCTATGTGGGTGAAAGGCAGGACATGTACCTGTGTAGTTTACATGTCCTGGTAGTGTAAAACTCCTAAATTCGTTTTTGCACTACTGTGAGGCCTGCTCCCTTCATAGGCTAACATTGGGGCTGCCCTCATACAGTATTGAAGTGGTAGCTGATGATCTGAAAGGAGTTGGAAGGTCATATTTAGTATGGCCAGAATGGTAATACAAAATCCTGCTGACTGGTGAAGTTAGATTTAATATTACTATTCTAGAAGTGCCACTTTTAGAAAGTGAGCATTTCTTTGCATTTAAATCTTTCTGTGCCTTACAATCCATGTCTGGCTGGGCTTAGTTGACAGCTCCTTGTGCATTCACTCAGACACACCCCAAACACTGGGTACTCAGCCTCACTTGCATACATCTGCATTTTGAATGGGTCTTCCTGGGCTGGGAGGGTGGAGGGCCTGCTCTCACACAAAGGACTGCCACACCCCCTACTGGGATCCTGGCAGACAGGATTGAACTGAAAGGAGACCTGGTGCACTTCTTAGCCACTCTTTGAAGTCTCCCCCACTTCAAAGGCACATTTGGGTATAAACCAGGGCCTCTGCCCTCCTCATCCGACACTTGCTGGAGAAGAAACCTGAACCAGAACCTGCATCCTGCCAAGAAGAACTGCCTGGCTGCCTAAAGGACTCACCTGACTGCTTTCTACAAAGGACTGCTGCCTTGCTGTTGCCCTGCTGCCTTGCTGAACTCTTGTCTGGCTGTAAAAGTGTTCTTCAAGGGCTTGGATAGAGCTTGCTTCCTGTTCCCTGAAGTCTCAGGACCAAAAAGACTTCTCTTTTTCATTTGGACTCTTCGTGCGCCGGAAATTTAGACGCACAGCTTGTTCCGCAGTGAGAAAAACGCCGCACACCGACGCCGATCGAGGCGACGCCTTCGGGCAACCGGAACTTCGATCCACGGCCTCGCAAGGACAACGCCGCCTGACTTCCAGAGGGGAAATTGACACGACGCCTGCCGTGAGAGCGAAACTTCGACGCATAGCCCCGTGGAACGACGCGCAGCTGGAAAACCAGCAGGAGAATCCATGCACAGACCCGGGACATCTGGTAATCCCTGCGACCCACAGAAAGAGACTGTCCGCGCACCGGAAAATGACGCACGACTTCCCCGCGTGAAAAATAACGACGCAAGTCCATGTGTGCTTTGGAGAAATTGACGCACACACCATTTTTCCACGTATCTCTTCTTCTGCGGCCCTTTGCGGAGATTTTCCACTCCAAACCAGGTACTTTGTGCTTGAAAGAGACTTTGGGGGTTATTCCAACTTTGGAGGAGGTGGTAATCCATCCCAAATGTGACGAATTTACCACCAGCCGTATTACCAGTTCCATAGGATATAATGGACTCGTAATACGGCTGGTGGTATATCCGTCACTTTACCGTCACTTTTGGGACGGATTACCACTTCCTCCAAAGTTGGAATAACCCCCTTTGTTTGCTTTTTAAAGACTTAAGACACTTTGGGGGTCATTCTGACCTTGGCGGTCTTTTCGCAAGACCGCCGAGTTACCGCCGCGGTGAAGACCGCCGACCGCGGCGGTATGCCGCTGTGCGCATTCTGACCGCTGGGAGCGTTCCGCCGGAAAACCGCCAGCAGCCACACTGGCGGTCGGCGGGAAAGTGGAGACTGGTCAACCTCCACCGCCACGCCAGCAGAACACCGCCCACAGAATTACGACCCACATTTCTGTGTGGCGGTCTTCTGTTGGCGGTCTTCTGTTGGCGGGCACCTCCCCATGGCTCCTGTCACCTCCCGGAGGACCAACGCACAAGGTAAGTTGATCGTCCGTGAGGGGAGGGGGTGGGGGGGGGTTGTGTGATGTGTGCGTGCATGGGGGTGTGCGTGTGAGTGTGTAGAGGGGGTGTGTGAGTGCGTGCATGCGGGCGGGGAGTGCTGCTGTGCCTATGGGCAATGTGTGTAGTTCGGCGGGTGCGCATGTCGGCATGTATGTGTGCGGGTATGTGTCCCCGTTGTGTATGTGTGTGTGTAGGGGGTGTGTATATGTGCATGTTGGGGGTGTGTGCATGTCGGGGTGCGTGTATGTGCATGTCGGGGTGGGGGTGGGGAGGGGGTTCGTACCACCTCTGGGGGGTGGCAGGGGGGTGGAGGGTGTGGGGGGAGGACTCGGGGGCAGTGGGGGGTGGGGGAGACCCCTATCAGTGCCAGGGAAGGAATTCCCTGGCCCCGATAGTGCCTACCGCCATGGTTCGCATGGCGGTTCCCGAACGCCAGAAACCGCGGCGGTAAGCAGGGTCATGATACCGTTGGCGGTCTTGGGTCGACCGCCGGACCGGAGTGCGCAGACTCCAGCCCGTCGGTCATGACCGCCGTGGCTGTCGGAGTGGGGAAGTGGCGGTCGGTCGCGGCGGTGACCGCCGCGGTCAGAATGCCATTTTTAATACCGCCGGTCTGTTCGCGGTCCGACCGCCGCCTCTCCGCCGACCGCCAAGGTCAGAATGAGGGCCTTTATATCACTTTTCAGTGATATCTCTACAATTTCACATTGCATCTTTATTAGTTTTTGACCTACAATTATCCTGATAAATATAATATATTTTTCTAAACACTGTGTGGTGTATTTTTGTGGTGCTATATGGTGTTATTGTATGATTTATTGCACAAATACTTTACACATTGCCTTCTAAGTTAAGCCTGACTGCTTGTGCCAAGCTACCAGAGGGGGGGCACAGGATAATCTTGGATTGTGTGTGACTTACCCTGACTAGAGTGAGGGTTCTTGCTTGGACAGAGGGTAGCCTGACTGCCAACCAAAAATCCAGTTTCTAACTGTTATGCTATTAGGTTTCCCTGAAAGAGTCAAATAGGTGGCAAGCAGAAAAGCTGACTGGAAAAGCTAATACAAAGATACTGTCATCACAGCTGCCTGGAGCCCTATCTTCCTCTAATCACACAGGATGAATACAAAGAAAGGACCACTTACTATTTAAACATCGAGTCACCTTAGGCACACTCTAAACCCTTTGATATTCAGTGATTAGAATGTGTGTTTAGTGGAAGGTGCATCGTTTATTATTCCTGTGTAGTTGGACTAATTCAGGAGATTTCTGCCTTTCCAAGTGTGTCAAATTTTTCAAATGTAACCAAACTATGTGAGGCTAGCAAAAACTACTGCTTACCTTCTGTGACTAAATAGAGGATGGGTGGGTTGCACTTACTGCTACCACTGGTATGTATTGAAGAGTGCCCCAGCAGTGACAGTGCAAGGGGGTGGGCCATACAGAGAGGATCATTCATTGTGTGGATGGGCCAGGCAATGGTGAAGATGGGAGGTAGTGCCAGACTAGCTGTAAAACTTTGATCAGAAGATGAGAGTAGAGGCATCTGCTGTTCTCATTCTCCTTTCGAGTGAACATTCCCTTGTAGGAGCATGAATATTTTCTTCTACTCATCTTCTGTTTACTTGTAAGTTTCTCACTTGGAGAACTTCTTTGTCACTTTAAAAAAATGAGAATAATTGCAAGTCCTGAGACGAGGCAACATTACATATCCCTACATGTGTGCTGTGTTGTAACCACAGGTCATATGATTGTTTCTCTTCACTGTTCAAACCCTCTATTGTAAAGACTACATTGGTGCATAGTTAAAATGTGGTGCTCAGAATGTGCTATTCACAAGTTATAAGAATGGTAACTTTCTGGACCCTTGCCCACACTGGTGAAAAAAAAATGTAATCCTTTATCCATAAGTAACTGGCTACCAATGACACTCCCCGAATACATACATTTAAACAATATTAGTATGTTCATGCTTATCTACACAGACATTCAGATATTGGTCCTCCATGGGAATAAACGCACCAAGGAAGAAGGTGCGATTCAAGACATGATGAACACTAACAGTTACCCCATACGGGAGAGCAAAGTTCACTTCACAGTGACACATTTCCAAGAACACCTTCATAACAGCTTTTATAACCACACATGCTTTGATAAATGTGTTGGAGACAGTGTGAATACTGAATAGTCTGAGCCTTGAATTTGCTCCACTTGAGGCCCTCTGCAGCTGATCTGGCATGCCTCCAGTGTAACTCCATGGACACCTAATTCCTGGGGCCCTGCATGCAATGCACCATATGCATCATTATAAATATTATGCATTAACAAATTTAACACTGAACAAATGAACACTATGCATTTGCTTTTACTCATTAACAATAAAAGGTTCAAATATAAAAAAAGGAAAACCATTGACTATTAATTTAACTTACACGCAAATCATCTGAAATACATTATATGCTTAATTGTATTGTGTACTATCTCAACAGTGTTCTTTAGACCGTAAGAAGTTATTACTTTTGAGATCGCCCAAAAGGTTAAACATTCCAAGTGAAAATGATAACTAAGTAGTGGGCATGTGCTAAAAGTAATCTACACTTCATCTTCTTATCATTAAGAATAGTTTAAGTTGGTTGAAAATGTTGGTGCTACTAAAGTAATCAGATAATCATCCTCAAATCATCCCCAGATCACCAGGGACAACCTTATTTTGGTAAGTATTCAGGAAGTAATTTTAAAGTCATCATTATGTCATCAGAAACCATTCCACTCGGTAAAGTAATCAGAGAGTCATTTTCAAGTCATTCTCAAGTCATCAGGCTCAAGTTTCTAATCACTGCTGATGACTTTAAGACCTTGATGACATCTGATGATGAGAAAATGACTTCTAAAGTAGTTGGACGATCATCCAATGACTCTGGAATGGCTTCTAAAGTAATCCTGTTTGACCTGGGCAGGTGGGTGACAGGGTTGACAGGGATATGTTTTTTCACTCTAATCAAGGTCCTACTATTAGCAGGGTGCTACCGTAAAATAAGAAGGGGATGTAGAAAAAATGCTACTGACTTGGGGACGGGAAAGGGAAGCGTGGTTGCTAGTTTGTTGATTGTTGATTGTGTTTAACATCAGTGCTTTTTTCGTTGAGGATCTAAGGAATTCAAAATCTAAGAAATTCAAAATGTAGTTTTTTTTTTTTAACTGGACAGTGATGCATACTTCATCATAAAAGAAAAAGGAAAAGTGAAGACATCAAAGAGGGACAGAGAGAATAAATGACAAAACTAATTAGATGATGCAACCTAGTAGAAATCCCAAGTATCTCTTTCTGTGGAGACACAGTGAAAGGGAGGTGCTGAATGTAAAATGTCACCTTTAAAGTCAATTATTTGGAATTCCAAAGGTGAAGAAAATAGTGGAGGTCATGTCAACTGCCTTTTGTATGAAGCAACCCATAGTAAGTGTGGCAGCCATGTAAACAATACGTTTAGCACTGTGATTTTATGGAGATTTAGACCCATTGCATGCCATGCCATCCCAGAATGGGTACACAGGAGGGCAAGATGTATTTGCCAAATACAATGGGAATTTGATCCGGGGGAAAACAGGGAAGGTAACTGAGAGAGCAACAGAAAGAGAGAGAGCAACACACTTTGAAACTGAATTACCTTATTGAAGGGAAGGCAAAACACTACCTCAGCACTGGAGGGAAAGGAGCTCTCAGAACTGGCTGCAACTGTGAGAGAAGATGACAGAGAATTCAGAATGGATGAGCTCATACCAGTTATTAGTGTTTTGATAGGTGTATCGATTTTTACTTTGGCTGTTTCTCTGTCGAGCCTTGAACAAAGCTGGAATCCAGCATGCAGACACCAGGATGCCACTGCAAATACCACAGGTTCGTGCTAAAAGTCAAGCAAGAGAGGGTGCAAGCAAAAATAGTACCAAGGAGAAAGGATAACCTAATTGGAAATCAACCACGAGCAAACCAAGAGGAAAGAAAACAACAAACTTTAGTGCCAAGTAACACATTTTAAATTATTCAAAAGCATGAAGCCACAATTTTATGCCAGGACTGGAAGGTCAGATTATGCTTCTTTTTCCATGCTTTATTTTACTCAGCAGCCAATAAAAATAGAGATGTGTTTAAAACTACATTTCCCATAACTCCAATAATCATGTGACCAACCATAGAGAGAGACCACATAAATAAACTCCTGACATCACGAGACTTCCTCTTTCTTTGCTGCTCCGCAGCCAATTAAGTGCTCTTCTTGATTATTGTTATATTGCTTGGTTAATGTGTTTTACTTTGATAGGCATAATGCATTGTGCATGCCGAAGCCTGTTATTGCACTAATATTTCCTTTCCGGTAGGAGCGATTCAGCCTACATGGAGGCGATTACTCGCTTTTCCCTTTTTTCCTGTGGAGCGGGAGATGGAACAGAGACACGGCCACCATCTTGGGTTGTTTGCATCTCTTTGTTCTAGTCTCGGCTAGACTTAAGGCACACGCGTGTATGCGTAATTTCATAGCGTGAGTTTTATCTGTGCTTTGGAGGCTTAGGGCAGTGCTGGTGGTGCGCTCCACTGTTATTTGTCCTCTCAACCCCAAATGTGACTCAATCTTCCTCCTTGTGCCTTTTTCACAGCTCCCAATGCCCTGAGGCATTGGAGAGTGCCCAGGGTTGTAAAAGTTTGCATAGCCTCCGCCTAGAGTGCTCCAGGTGCCTCCCTCCACTCTTTAACTCAAAACCTACACCTGGTGGGGTTGCACTCCCCCGTATTTGGGCTACGGCCATATATATATATAAATATATATTCAATTATACTTGGAGGTTCCTGATTCAGAATGGCCCAATATGACCCCTATGAAAAGGACAGGGGGGAATACAAAAGTTTCCCCCTTCTTTTGAAGAAGGTTTGGTTGAAGCACTGGACCCTAATGTCCAAGTGTCTGTTAATAAAGCTCTGGCAAGCACTCTAGGCCCCCAGACCTCCCATCTTAAGGGCTTTGCATTCCAGCAAGGCTGGCTTCCGCCTCTTCCAGCCTCTGTTGACCCGAATCCCACTCCAGCTTCGCACACAGAGGGCAAGGCCAGGAGCAAAACGAAAGTGTCTAAAGCATGGCATTCTGAGGCCTTTGAAAAATTGTCTTCAACCATCCAGAATGAGCACGGTTATTGTCACTCTCAACCTCAGGCTTCATCCGCGGATGATCCTTATAAGGGACTTTATCTGTCAAATTCAGACTCATTCAAGTCCGATTCCAATATTGACCAGGACGACGTTCCTGGCCCCACTAAAAAAAGACTATGTGATCGGAGCTCTGACACAGGCCCCAGCACCCCAAAGGTACTTACCTTTGACCCATCCAAAATTAGCCATCCCTGTTCATCCAATTAGCCCCCCCTTTCTGAGGTAGCCAGTTATGTGCAGATGCATCTCAGACAAAGCTTTGATAAGGACGTCAGGGCGAGGCTTAAATCTGAATGTCCCAGGCCTGACCTGGAGGGCAAAGTGGAGCACACTCCAGAGGTAGTGGTTTATGAAGAAATGGTCTTGTGATCCCAAAAAAGGGCTGGACACAGCTTGGCGATCCTGCCAGGATAACCTACTCGACCTTTCAGGACCCTTAACAAAAATACTGGAGATGGGGTTTCTAGCAAAGGAGTCTGGGAGTCAGGTGATCCAGACATTTCGATCTGCTGGGCGCAGCGTGCAGTGTGCTATCTGGGCAACGCCAATATGGCCATATCCACCGAAAGGAGAAGATTGATCCTTATACAGATTCATCCAAAGTTAAATGACCTAGCTTCATCGGAATCCGGTCCGGTGTCACAGGGTCTCTTGTTCGGAGGTGTATTCATGAAAGATTTGGCAAAGTTTATAACATATAACATGCTAGACAAGGCACATCTATCTTTAAAGATGGTCTTCCGCCATTACCTTTTTGGAAGGGCCGGATGATACAGAGCCCGTTCGTCAGGCCGGGTATTTTACCAGGGCTCCCAGCGTGATGCCTTCAACAGGCCCAGAGGCTCCTGGCAAGATCAGGACCAGACCTTCTTCCCCACCAGACCCAGAGGAGGTCGTCAACGCTTCCATAGAGGAAGAGGTTATCAGAAAGGTGGCCAAGACACGGGATACTCAGGTGAAGATTATTCCTTATTCAGAAGTAGTAATAGGGGATGGATTCAATTGCTCATACACAATTGGGCGAACATTACTCAGGATGCCTGTGTACTAGAGTCGGTCCAAGGCTTCAAACTGGAATTTTGCACCTCTCCAGTCCAAGTTGCGCACCCTTGGGAAATATATTTTTCCCTACAAAATCCCTACTCATCACAGAGGAAATTTGTTCCCTGCAGCAGGAAGGCGCCATTTGCCCTTCTTCTCCCCATCCTGAAGTTTTATCAGCAATATATTTTTAGTAAACAAAAAAGACGGGGAATCTCGTTTAGTTCTTAATGTGAAAAACTTCCACTCTTGGCTAATATACTGGCACTTCAAGATGGAGCGCATCCATCTTTTAAGAGATCTGCTCCAAGAGGGAGACTGGATGGTAAGACTGGATTTGAAAAACACTCACCTTTCGGTTCCCATCTTTGCCCCTCACAGGAGCTTTCTTCAATTCTTTTGGAAAGGGCAATGTTACAAATAGAAAGTACTTGAGTTTGGCCTTTCATCGGTCCCATGGTGTTTCACCAAACTCATGAGACCGGTGGTAGAAGCCCTTCGCGCCAAGAGCCTCAGCTTAATCATCTACCTCGATGACTTAATCCTTATGGTCCAAGATCCCCAGACAGTACTTATTCATCTATCTTGGACAATCCTGTTGTTACAGGAATTGGGTTTTGTCATCAACAAAACAAAGTCATCCCTGATTCCTTCCCAGCAGACGGAATATTTGGGATTCCAGATAGATTCGGTGTGATCCCAGTTAGTTCTTCCTCCTCAAAAGATTCAGACTATCAAGAAGGAGTTGAGATCTGCTTTGCGGAACCAGACAATATCGTGGAGATCCATAGCTCAGATTGTGGGTCTCCTGTCCTCGTCCATTCAGGCGATATTCCCAGGACCCCTTCATTACAGAGCTCTCCAATGCCTAAAAATTCACCACCTTCAGAAGTGGTTGTCTTACTTAGATCAGATCCAACTCTCGACAGAGGCCAGACTGGAAATGAATTGGTGGTTGACCCACATGGAAGCCAGGAATGGCAGGACGATCTTTGGCAGGACCCCAGATGTCATTCTGGAGTCAGATGCCAGAAGGTGGAGTTGGGGTGCCAGATGTGGACCCCTCTCCACGGGAGGCCATTGGATAGAGAACGAGCTTCAACTTCATAAATATTGTCTGGAGATGTTAGCGGGCTCATTCACGATCAGGAGCATAACCCCAATCAAATCGAACTGTTGCATTCTGTTGATGATGGGCAACGTCTCAGCAGTCCATTTCGTCAACAGACTGGGGGGCATGAAGTCCTGCATGTTAGCAGAGATTGCCAAGGATTTTTGGCATTTCTATCTGCAACATCGTACCTCCTGGGCATGAAGATCTCTGTGACAATTTGGTATTCCTAGGACTTCAGCGATTGGAGGTTGCATCTGAACATTTTCAAAAATATCAATTGCTTGTGTGGTCCTTGTTCAGTGGACCTGTTTGCTTCCAGGACCAATCGTCAGATTCTGACCTTCTTCAGTTGCTTTCCGGATGTGGATGTGTTCTTGCAGGACTAGTCTCCCCACAGAGGGTACACATTTCCGCCATTCAGTATGATTCCCAGAGTCCTATCCTTGGTGAGGTGTCAGAAGATCGACTTAGTCTTAGTCACTCCGTTATGGAGGCTCAGCCATGGTTCCCCTTAGCTTTGGAAATGTCATGTGACTTTCCTCTCCTGATACTTCATCTGCCAAATCTATTGCAGGATCCAGTAGGCCTTCCACATCCTCTGATCTCATCCAACCAGCTCCAGTTGGTGGCCTGGAAAGTTTCAGGGATAGATAGAAGTTGCCAGGTATTTTGGCAAAAGCTGCAGCCTTTATCAACCAGGCCTGGTCCAGAAATACCCATAAGTGTTATGCTTTGGCATGGAAGAGATGGGTTTGCTGGTGTATCCAAAGGAGTGTGGATCCTTTTAAATCAGATGTAGCTTCGCTGATAAATTTGTTGTCTTCTTTAGCTGAATCAGGACTGTCTTACAGATCAGTGAATAATTACAGATCGTCTATTTCGGCAGGTCATGTTCTGATTCAGGGTAAACCGGTCGGAGAGGTTCCTCCTGGTGTGTAAATTGCTGAGGGTATTCGCTTGACCAACCCTCCACAAGCTAAATATTCTTATGGGATGTGAATGTGGTACTTCGATTTTTGAAATACTGGCCTCATAACAAATACTTATCACATAAACAGTTGTCAGCTCAATTGACTTTGCTGTTATGTTTTATTTCTTGCAACGACGTTAGAGTTTTGGATCTCAGAAGTAGCCATTTTTCCCCATTTTTCCCCGGAGGGTGTAAGCGTCACAGTGTCCAGAAGGACCAATACTAACATCAGGTCTGTCTCGTATCCTTCGTTCCCTAATGACTACAAATTCTGTGTGGTACAATGCCTCAGGGTTTATGAGGCGGCTACTAGTGAATTCTGGGCAGATCCGGAAGGGCAGTTACTGATCGCCTTGCAAAAGCCGTTTAATCCGGTTACATCGGCCACTTTCGCTAGATTGCTGCATTGGCTTCATTCTGATGAGGGAGTTGACACTTCTGTGTTCGGAGCTCATTCAGTTAGAGGTGCTATGGCGTCCAAATCTTTTAACCTAGTATCTCGCCTAGAAGATATCATGAAGGCGGCAGATTGGTCCTTCGAATCCACTTTTAAATCATTTTATTATAAGCCTGTAGTGGATGTTTCATCGATGGTGGTGGCTCAGCTTTAAACAAGCATAATCCGAGCCCCCGGTCCTGACATAGAATATACACGTTTTTTGCTATTGCGTCAATAATTTGCAATTTTATTAAGGACACGTAGGCGAGGATTATCCCACCCGTTGATTTATGAAGACTTAAGTAGGGTTTACATATGATGGTTATTTGAATGTTCATAATGCCAAGATTTTGTTATACCCTTGTTTGTAAATTGAGGGAATGGCTGTTGTGGCTTTACTTTGTATCCTCAGGCACTGAGCAGAAGCAACCTTGAAGAAGACGGACTTTTGCCAGAGGTTATTTTCCAAAGTGTTGTCTACCTTCTACAACGTGTGGCATCGGATCACCTCTTCTGGGATCCCAGGGTTCTGTTTTCATATGGACTCCAATTAAGGAGAATTTTTGTGTTTGGGTTCCAATGTTCGGTTGAAGAATTTATGGTGTTGCTGTAAGACAGTTTCAGATTATTACAGACTCAAGTTAAAAAATGTGTATTTGCAAAGAAATAGGAAGTCTCATGATGTCAGGAGTTTATATATGTGGTCTCTAATGTTACAGATGAGATCACATTTCATATTAGCTTTAAGACTAAGAAAGTGATGACTATGAATGTCATCACTTTACTGATTTAAGTATGTGTTATGCAATTACATTGGACTTAGACACACACACACACAGCCATTAGTTCACACTTACTTTAATATCACTGCTGTGAAGGAGACCTAAGCATGAATGAGGCAGATCTATGATGTAGCAATTAGAATTACTGTATGATCCTATGTTTTTGATTCCCACGCTATGCTACTCATTCAATACCTATTTACCCTCCGTATTTAAATAAACTAAGAGAAAGCATGCATACTGCGAATTAAAATAGAAAGACGTGAGATAAAAAAATGATGACAGTTATTCTGGGATAATTGGTCGTGCTATCAAAATAGTGGTAGGTGACAGCAAGGGAAATAAAACAGTACTATTTTTGTTCATGTATTTTCTAAAGCAGTGGATACGAGGGAAGACAGGTTTTAGAAGTGACAAGGTTTTGCTTTTCACTTCAGTCACCATGACCCAAACAGGTTTCTGTACTTACCTCCCCATCTTCTATATGAGTCTTCAATAGTCTTATCCAGTCTTACACGAGTGATCTGGGCAATACAAATATGAAAACATCCTTAAATCACAGAACGACAGCCTCTGACAAAAGCTGATGAAAACAGTTAGGGGGGCGAAGGAAGGTGCTTTAAAGCAATCCAACTGTCTAACCTTTTGAGCAGGAAGACTTTAGAAAGTTATTAGACAGTGACAAAGTAGGCTGCCAGCCTGGATTATCTTTCCTGTAACAGTATGTTCGCCGAAACTCAAGCTGTCAATTTGAAAAATGCCAGTATGAAAGATGTTTCATGGCAGGTAAAGAGAGATAGCTTGTTGAAGATGATACTGATGTCTTTCTTGAACAGAAGTTAATACACTACAATTAAACAAAACTACACGGCCATTGACCGCATTGTCAAATATAGTTATACACAAAATTAGTAAAAAATAATAATAATAAGCGGTATGATTCATGCCATTACAAAATGGCAATTAATACCTTTTTAATGCGCTGATAGGCAGCATGGTAACAAAGTGTAAGACGAAGTGATACGAATCATTACTGGCAAATGGCTTCACCGTATATTAAATATATAAATCTTCTTAGTGCATTACTGCCTAGCAAACTCGTAGCCAGTAACTTGTGTTTACCCAATTGCAATTGGCTTCCCTTAGCATGTGGTTGGAAGTATTCAATTAGCGTCGTGAAAAATAACTACCAAAGCCAAAATATTGAAAATAAAACTTTTTATTTGCTATGCAGTTCTTATCTCAAATCACGGCAAAATGATGGAGATAACGTAGCCAACATCTTTGGAACACCAATAAGAAAATAGTCTTTTGGAAGCACGTAAATAACCCATTAACGCACAGAGGACATCAGGGAGGAATTACATGGAGAAGAAGAGCTAGATGAGAACTGGTGTGGAAGTTATAGAGGAATTCTCTCTCTCTGGAAAGAAACGAAAGTCGAATATAACATAAACGCGCACTCTCAAAACCAAAAATAAACAAACAAGAATCAGCACCACACAATTTGCACTTGCAAAGTATAAACTTTCATGTTCCAATAATGTATCAACAATACTGAGCTTCATAGGTGAGAGACTCCCCCCCTTGAGATAAATGGGAGGAGCTTCAGGCACATACCCAGATCAAGTTCCGCCTATGAAAACAACCTAAACCTAACCCTACAAAATTCGATACTTAGAAATAAACATTTTGAGGTTGTATTTTTTTTTTTTTTTAAACATCATATAAGCACATTTTTGGCTTTGAAAGGATTCTAAATATTTTCATCATGTACATCAAGCATCAATAAAACTAAAAAAAGAATCAGCTTACTGAACCTTTTACCAGGCTGGCCATTCCAGTATCAGGCCAAGAAATTGACCAGGGCCTGCAATAATCACTTGGGGACCTTATCTATGACTTGAAAATGTGAAGTACTAACAACGTGAAGTAAAAACAAATCCTGTGACCTTTCAATGGTCTGAGATCAAGGTGTCTGCCTGCTTTATGGTCAGCCATGAATTTACTCTGAAGCAGGCAAAGATGGTTGCCAACCATCCGAGCTCTTCGCCCCACCAACCCAACTCCATTAATTGGGTTAGGTCTAGCAGCTTCAAAGCAAAAGCCAGTACTGATAAACAACAATTTCCCATCTGGAGACCTATGAATTTTTTCTCCTCTTACAAACGCATGGGTTGATCAAGTGAGCTGCCCTAGACAAGTTCATCGGGTGGCTATGTACTGCACTTGTACTGTTTGGGTGGATAAGTTAGTATCCATCTAATTTTTGGCATGTTTTGTTGTTGTGCACAAGGTTTAGCAATAACTGAAACAGCAGGTATCAGAAAGCTTGCATGGCTGTACATAAAAGGCTTTCTGAACCAAATAGAATACTTTAAAGGATAAAGATGATCAATGGACGATCCTTTCTGGTTGTGAGGATCTCTTTAAGAGTAGAGTTTTAATTGTAGAAAAATGGGTCGTTTCTCAATGATCATGTGGTGGGTGATGCAGAGAGCATTGAAACAGATTTTCCCTGTGAATGGTAACCAGTGCCAGGCCTTGGAACAACAATAATGCTGAGTTGGCTCAGGCTTACAAATTGTCTAACTGTTGCTTTCTGTAATCATTCTTGAAGTTTGGACCCTGTGGAGAGTCCAAGGGGGTGGGACATTCCACATAATATTCTCAAAATGTAGAAGATGGTTTTGTGGCCACTTGGCTAACCTGACACTGAATTGAGAGGTTAGAGACTATGATAGGGATGTAGGTTGGGAAGTTACTTAAGTAAAAACTAATTGGTAATTTATTATTAACTGTTAAATAATTATTACATTGATTTTTAATAAGGTAATATATGGAAGACTTATTTATTTTTCTTATATTTTAGTTCCAGGGTGGTAGGACTGTAGGGGTATAGAATAGGAAGTTAAGTAATAATTAATTATTAATTATTATTTGTAAATTAATTATTTATATAATTTTAAATACATAAATTGTGGAATATGTATTTATTTTCATTTTATGTTAGTTGTGGGATGCTATGTTTGTAAGGATTTAGTGTGGAAATGTAATTAACAATTAATTATTAGTTAATTTTTTAATTTTAAATATGTTAAGTAGTAGAATTTATTTTCAGTTTTATTTTAGGTGTGGGTTTCTAGGTTTGTAGGGGGTACAAGGTGAGAAGTTAATTATTTAATAATTAAATAACAATTATTTTATTAATTGGTAATTAGTATTTTATTGAATTGTAGTTTAGTAAATTAATGAAGTGTTGTAAGTTCTTTTAATGTATATATATATTGTGTTAATTATTTTTTTTTAGATTAAATGTTTAATATATTTTTTACATTCGTCAAGTTACTCAAATATGTAAAGTCTTTCCTACTAGGACAGCAGTAGGAATAGTAAATTTAACCTCTTCTAAATTCAACACTTTCCCTATTTTTGGGCTATTTTGAGTGGGACTTGTAAATTTCACCCCTCCAAAATCGAATGCTTTCCCTAATGTTCCACAGACTGAACTGGTAATACAAAATGTCACCACCCCTCAAAAGTCCAATATTTTCTTAATGTTGAGCTAACTGGAGTGGTGAGTAGTAGATTTTACCCCTCCAGAGTTCAAAATGTTCCCTACTGTTGGTCCGTCTGGAGAGAAAATAGTACATTTTACCCTTCCAAAGTCCAACACTTTCCCTACTGTTGCACTGTTTGGAGTTAGAATATCAAATGTAACCCCTCCAAAGTCTAACACTTTCCTCACTGTTGTGTGGTCTGGAGTGGGAATAGTAAAGTTATTCCCTCTGAAGTCCTGTGCTTTTCTTGCTGTTGTACAAACTGGAGTAAGCATAGTAAAACTGATTCCTCCGAAGTCCAAAACATTCCCTGTTATTGTGGGGACTGGAGTAGGAATAGTAGGTTAAACACCTCCGAAGTCCAACACTTTGGCTACTGTTCCATAATTAGAGTGGGAATAGTACAATTAATATTTTTAGTCTCCCATAGTTATCATAATATTGGTTAAATAGAATTTTTAACATTAATTGTTTTATTTTTCATATTTTATATTATTTCAATGTTTGTATTATTTTTTGTAAATGTATTTTAGACTTTTCAATTTTTATTATTTTATTTATTGTCTATATTAATCAATTTATTTTTTGGTATTCAATTGTTTATATTGTGTATGGTTTTGTTGTGTGTGTGTGCGTATATATATATATATATATATATATATATATATATATACCAACAAAAACGGCTTTCCTTCAAAGCCATAAAGGAGCACTCTCCAGGTTGCAGCTAAGTTCATTTCCCCAGCATGACGCGTTTCAGCTAAATGCCTTTCTCAAATGCCAGCAAAATAAAAAGACACTCGTATTTGGCTGTTTAAATAGTTTCCCTTCATTGTTAGTTTCGATATTAGTCATCAGTGAGAAAGGACTTCAATTCATCCATAAATCACTCTGCTCAGAGCGCTGCCATTTTAACATGTGTTGTTTATAGTTTAAAAGTCCCAGTTGCAGTAGTAATTCTGGGCATATTCATACTGTCATTGTAATCGGCGCGCTTTCAGCATGAAAACTCGATGTTGTGGAAATATGCGAATGTCTTTTCATGAAACAAATTAGTTAAGCCTGTTCATCTCCGTCTCATGCCCATATTATTTCCATACCTGAAGGCAGCAGTCTCGTGACTAATGCCAATCCATGACTAATATCAAAACTAACGTTTTTGTTGGTATGTTTTACGTGTATGCCACTTGCACGGAGGAGGCACCCATCGTTAAGTGTTCGGCATTTTCAGTGGCATTTGGAGAAATATATATATAGATATCTGACCTAGTGGCAGTTGCCACACTAAGTCAATATAAATAGGACCATGTTTCCAAAGAAGAAGCGTTTTTTGACATGCCTATATCTTTGGCACCGTTTGATGATTCTTCACTACATTTTCCAAAAAAAGTGACCCAGTGATTAAAGTTTTCGGGGGAACTGGCAAGCAGGGCTGAGAAAAAGGGGACTATAGCCTGAACCACTGGATAGAATTACCCCAAATGTGCCAGAAAGTTAGCTTACAGTATGCAGATTGTGCTTTCACTTATTTAAGGTAAATCTGTTCAGTAGATTTCAAGTTTTCAAAAAATTGAAGGAGAATAAAGTTGTAGATCTCTGGCTGCGACGACTTCGCAAATAATGACAAGCTTGAGCAGGGAAATACACATCTCTGATTGGCTGCCAACACTTCAGTCAGGAAGTGTGGGCAGTCATCTTGGGATCTGGCTGAAGCCATGTTGCACCAAAAGAACAGTTTGATCAAAGAGACCCAGTGTGGGGATCACAAAGCATTGTGTATTGAAAGAGTACTTTCCCTGGGCAAGAACGTCTTGCCTAGAGTGTGCTGAAATTAATCAGCATTCGTGAGATGGGCTCAGATTGGTGTGGTTTCTGAAAGACTCCAGCTTTGCTACTTTTCCTCTAGCCATTGGTAAGTGGAAGGGGTGCGGAAGGGGTGTGTAATCAACCCTCTGCTCTTAATCATCTATATCAATGAATTAAGTATGCATTTGACTGCCCCCACCTGAGGTGTACCTAAAATTGCTAATTAATTTGTCCTGGAGTTATTGTATGGTGGTGACACCATCATCTTAATCGCTAGGGCACCCAGCGCTTTACAAAGTTTAGTAGAATCTTTTGTTACAGTTTTTGGCAGCTTAGGTCTGTTAACCAACTATGGGAAATCACGCATTATGGCCAGTGGGCCAGGCAGGAGAAATGTGGTGTCCCTAAAGCTTAAAGATCATTCTTTGAGCTCTCTGCAGAATTGTAGTTACCTTGGTATCACCTTTGACTCCTGACAACCCCAGATTAACGCAACTTGCAATTTCTATGACCTTTAGGTCTCTATTTAATCTTGTTTGGAGGGAAGGTAGGGACCTTATTTCCCCTTATATCAAGGCCTATAACCTGCAGTGTGTTCCCACATCTACATATGAAGCATTGGTAGGGGGGTACTTAAATGCTTCCCCCACTCAGGTGGACAAAATAGGATTTTCAGGCAGCTCTTGAACCTTTCGCCAACTTGCTCCCATTTTATTTTACATTCTGAATTAAACTGGTCATATGTTTCTGACATAGTCAAGGTGGCCATGCTCCTGCTTTGGGTGAGTGTGTGGTCAAATTTCGAATGTAAGTTTCAACAGAAGAGTTATCTTAGATTGCTTCCCCTTAGATAAGGGTCTCTCACCACCAGGGTGAAATATGTTTGTAACTCCTTCAATAACATTGGTGTCACCGAAATGTTCACCTCTCTGGACTCCATTAGTAAATCTGACAAGAGGTTGGTGGATTCTTGTTATATTGAGTTCACTCTCTCCCAAAGAATGGAGGAGGTTTTTAGCAAGCCATCCATTTGTAACTATTTTATTTCATTAGCTATAGGAGACTTGGCATTTTACTAATTTTTGGAACTCTCATGGTGGGAGAGTTCTCTCTTTTTTAGATTTAGGGCAGGCACTGTTTGATGTCTTCTGTGATTTTCTGATGGGGCAAAGCTCTGGAACAGTAGACTACCGGTCTGTCCTTGTGATGGGTATGCTGAGCAATCTCTGTTAAATTGTATGTTTTAAAAAATATTTTTACCGACAATTCTTTTCAAGTTGTACTAAGCATATTCTGAAACCATTTCCCTTCAAGAAATGCAGGGATGCCTTAAAGTACTTTCAGTCGTTAGGCAGTCCCAATGTTTGTTACAGCATTGGGTGTTTCATCAAAATGTATGTAACTAGTGGAAAATTGATGGCAGGATGAAGGTAGCTTATCAGCGCAGTTTGGGGAACTGCTACCTGTACTACAGTGTTAACGCCCTGCTACTGAGTTAATGCACTTTTTTGCAGCTGTCATTTAACACATGGGGCCATGTTTTTAATTGATCTGTATTATTCTTCCAAGTTTTATTAAGTGTTTGAATGCATTTTACGTCTGTGTTGAATTACATTCTGCTCTTTTATGATTTTTATGAAAAAATCAAATAAAGCTATATTGAATTAAATCGAATTGACAACCCAGCAGGACTTGATAGTGTAACATAAAAAACAAAGCTCACAGTCTCGCCCTGCATATTCTTTCAGGTATAGCGGCATCATCTTTGCCCATTCAGGAAAGCCTGTTGTTTGCTCCTGCAAGGGCATTTCACTCCCATTCACACCTGTTCAAATGCTAATTACTGGCTGGCAGAATTAGAACACCAAATGCACATGGTCCTTTAGAGGCTTTATGAGGGGAAAGGGTAACTTTCTAAAAGTACCCTTTTCTTAATAATTAAATCCACCTTCACCATTAAATTTCATATTTAATAAAAATTCAAAATAGTTTTATTTTTTCTATCCGTTTCCTAACTGAAATGATCATTAGTAAATGTAATTTCATAGCCCAGTCTTTTCTTATGGAACAGAAAGCCTTGCAACAATAAAAATAGCTTTTGGGGAATTTTTCAGGGTAAGGACAGGTTTACCACTACATTCCCATTTTCCTTTCAAACACCATGAACCTTGCCTTATTGGCAAAAAAGTCTACATATATATTTTGAAAGGAAGTTTTTGACCTGTCAGAGTTGGTTATTTCGACAGGTCAAACTTACAGTTTAAAACTGAAACAGCCAAGCTACAAAAGGTAGGCCTGTAGTCATTTGTGAACTGTCACTGTTGTGGATGGCACAATGGGTGCTTCAGTCCACTGAAGACATATAACTTACATGCTTTTGCTACCCTTTCTACCATGTACTGTGGACTTACACATGAGTTAAATATACCAATCCGGGGCATGAAAATTACGCCATGTTCAAAGAGGGAGCGCAGGCACTTCACCAGTAGATAGCAGCGGTAAAGTGCATGGAGTTTTGCAGCTATCCAACAAATAGGGTCCAACAAAAAGCAAAACATTCAGGTGATTCAGGAAAAAGGGAAAATTTCCTACAACTACAACAACAGCACTCACTGACAAAGGACTAATAATGCAGAGTTCATAATACGTTGTTACATACACTTCACTGTTAGCCACTACAGCAACCAGCACAAAAATAACCAATCACTTTAGTGGTAAATATGCAGGAATAAAGATCTACAGATCACTTCACAATGTCATACTTAACAAGGTCTCCAGCTCAGAAATAAAAAAACTGTTTATAATTGTTGGACCTGGGCCTTTTCACAGTGTTATCCTTGAACCTTTTTCCTTCTTCCTCCTATTTTGTCTGACTTGTTTTGGATTGCTACAGGACAGTGGTTACATGGTCTCTGTCTAAAATGTATTAGTGATTGGTTCATCAGTAATTGGCATATTTGTTATACTAGTAAGTCCCTGGTATAGTGTACTAGGTGTGCACAAGGCCTGTAAATCAAATGCTACTAGTAGGCCTACAGCACTGATTGTGCTATTCACGAGAAGGGGTGCAAACTTGTTTCAGGCCTGCCATTTCAATGTCTGTTTGTGCAGTTTTACACTGCGACGTTGACATGGCACTTGCCAGGCCCAACCCTTAACTTTTACCACATGTAAGTCACCCCTAAAGTAGGCTCAAGGCAGCCCCATGGGCAGGGTGGAGTGTATTTAAAAGGTAGAACTTGTAGTGGTGTGTTTTACATGGCCTGATTGTAAAAAACTGCTAAATTTGTTTTTCACTGCTGCAATTCCTATCTCTCCCATAGGGTAACATGGGGAATGCCATGAAATATCATTTAAGTGTAATTACCCACTGGCAGCAGATAGAGATGTGGAGTTTGAGGTCTCTGAACTCACAATTTAAAAATGCATCTTTGGTGAAGTTAGTTTTTGAATTGTAAGCAGGTGCTGCCCCTCCACTGTGGTGGAGAAGTGCCACCCCTCTGCTTAAAGCAGAAAAATAAGATAATAAAAACATTTTATTATCACTTCATTTTTCTGCTTTAGTTAGGGTGGGGCCAGCCACCCAGATGTCACCAGGGGCTTTTAAGTGTGCATGTCAGTTTGGCCACTGCCTGAGGCCGGTCCAACTGACATGCTCACTTAGAACTCTTCACCTGGCTGTGTTGCACTGCCGGGTGGAGAGAACAAGCGCAGACTCCCACTCCCTCACTCAGTGGCATTTCTGCCCACTCAGGCCAATCCTGACACTTCTCTTATGCTAGTAACAGCATAAGAGAAGCATCAGGATTGGGTGGGAGAGGGGAGGAAGAAGAGAAGAAGAATCGAGGATGTGAGAGTGACAGAGCACCAAGGCGGCAGTTAAGCTTATATATATATTTTTTTTATTGTCCTGCGTGCCCCCGCTCCATGCGCGGCCCCCCGCCCCACATCCCTTACTGGCAGAAGCAGCTATTGATTGTAAGTTTGAAAATGCCAAGTGGGCATTTTCTAGCTTAACCATTCTATGCTTATTCCTGTCTGCTAAGTACAAATCTGGGTCAGGAGAACAGTTGGGCTGTTTGTGTATTCACGCTAGACAGTCACACAAAGGGAGCTGAGTTGTGCCCTGCATATCCTGATGATCCATCACCAGGCTAATGGGTTTTCCTGAGCTATAGTGGTAGGAGGAGCTGACACTTGCACCTGAATAGGGCTGTGCACTACAAAGACTTCTCTTTGAAATTTGACTACTTCAAAGACCAAAATGGGTATAAGTGCTGGACCTCTGACACCACAGTCAGAATCCTTCTAGACTGAGGATATTCTGGCAGAAAGTAAATCTGGATGCTGTAGGAGGGAGTGCCACTCTTCCTGTTGCTTTTCTGGGCTGGCCTGCTGCTTGTTCTTCTCTCCTGGGAGTGGAAGTACTGGACTTTGCTTTCTACATCCTGCTTCCAAAAGTTATCTAAGGGCTTGGACTTAGCTTGCTTCCTGGTAAGAATTCTCAGGGACATCAAAGACTTCATCTGCCAGCACCTGGGCTCTCTGCCTGAGAGTCCCGACTTGCCAAGTAATGCCAAGTCCAGTTCCTGGGCCCTTGGTGAGTGAGTTCTGGTGTAATCAAGAAGAAACAAGCACATCCACTCTAGAGCAAATCAAAACTGGTGCCGCTGTCCAACTCCATGCTCCTGCCTGCACTGGAACCGTGGTCCCCGCTGATTGCAGAGACTGCCACCACAGCACCTCAGAAGTTGCCACCACAGCCTGAGTCCTGAGTGCCATGTCACCGATGTCCATGACACCCAACTCTGCCACAGCACTTGTGGCCCTGTGATGTGATTGCACACTGCAAAGTCCATGCCTCACATCTTGACCTGCTGGATTCATCAACCCCACTGGATCGTAAGGGACCAACTTCTCACAACCGACACCGCATCACCTCCCCTGCAACTATAAGGAACTGACGCCTCACCTCCCCTGCCAAGCAATAAGAAACAAATGCCTCACCTCCCTGGTAGCAGAAAGGAACCAACACCACACCGGCTCCAGCGAAGCCTTATCTCTCCGACTCTGTGCAATGTCTTTGTTTCCTTGTTTTTCAAGGTACTGTACTTTGGGTCCGTGCGACTCCATGACCAGCCTGCACTCCCTCACGAGTGGCGTCAGACTGTTGATAACTACTCCGTCAAGGATTTGTTATAGCCCCAGTTGGAGCAATTGTGTTTCTAAGCTTTTTACTAAGATTTCATCTTTTAAAATTCGTATCATTGCTTGTGTATGTTGGATGTTTGTCATTTTGGTCTTGTTATACTCAGATAAATATTGGCTATTTTTCTAACGTGGAGTGGAGTACTATTTGTAGTGTTTTCACTGTGTTGTTGTGTGTGTGTACAAATACTTTACATTTTGACTATGAAATGCACCAGACTGCTCATTCCAAACTACCAAGGGGGTGAGCAGGGGTTATCTTAGCTGTGAGACTCCCTTACCCTGACTAGAGTGAGTACCCCTACTAGGACAGGGTGTAGCCTATTGTCAACTAGAGACCCAATTTCTAACAGTAATGGTAATGAAAATAGTAAAATACTATGTTGTCTGATGTTACTTGTCAAGCTCATCCGCTTACCCTTAAGTCCAAGGCTCCTGGTCCCCTAATTTTTTCTCTGAAAACTGGGAAATGTACTTCAGTAGATGAAAAAAGATGGTGGTTTTGTGTAGGAAACAGTATTTTCTTTCCATGTGGAATGAAAATGGACAGAGAAGCTGTAGCTCAGCTTTACTGTTTTTGCAATTGCTAAATTTTACACATATTGTTTTGCGATTACTACCTTTTTAAGGATTGTACCAGAGAGTTACTGGAATGTCTGTACAAATGGACTTAGAGAGACTAGGAGAGTCTTGTGTGTGCTATATGTTTAGAACTAAGACTCAAGTTAACAATTCATTAATATTGATTGGGTGTCATTTGCATTACCCTAATCAGAAGCCAGTTTTTCCACTGGGATCGGTTTAATGTATATTGCAGAGTTGTATATATATGAGGAAATTGTTGAAACTGCAATTTTGTTGTTGTCCAGAACAAAAAGCATGTGGTGTAATGTCCTCTTCAAACACCTTGAGGTATTCCAATGGATCTTCTTCGACGGTAATGATGGAATTTTAAATTGTCTTAATTTCTTTGGATATGGATTGTGAAAAATCTTTCTGAATTTGAGTGTCTGCATTCACTTGCAAAGCTATAATTTTAAGAAAGCAAATGAATAAATGACTAAATGAATGGATGAAATGCTGTTTCTAAAGTGTGAAGAACTGCTTCAACAAAGCATCCTGGTGCTCGGCAGTATGAGTGGTCTAACCACCACTTAGTCCTGCCTATGAAGGAGTGTCTTCAATTCTTCAGGGACAGACTGCCCCAAAGCTTTACCGCCAGATATGAGAAGGCATGCCCTCCAGCCACCTTTACTCTTGGAATGACAAGGACACCCTGTTTAAGGGAGTGAAGATAAGTCACATAAAATGCTTGTAATTGTTACACATTTTCATGAATATTCTTTTATTGGTGATTTCTATTACAAGAGGTGACTGAGTGAAAAAACTAGATACCCTTCCTTATGCTTACCTATCTTGAGAAATTGCAGGGTCACAACCGTGGACGGCTATAAGGCATGCAATTTATAATGTCAAAAACACCAATGTACAGCAATTGCTTACCATGAAAGAGTTGCATGGAGTACATGTTTTCCCAATGTTGCATGGAATTTCTAAAATTCTTTAATTAAACTGAGGTGGTGTTTATTGTCTGTATCGGTGGTCTTGTCAAGCTTCACTCGGGCAATTAGGAGTTCACAATCCTAACACTCCTCTTGTGTTTTCATGGGAGCTCTACCATCAAGAAATCAATCTTTCTTAATAATAACATCAGATTGCAGTTCTCTTTCACTCTTTAAATAAAACCTAGTTCATACATCTGCACATGTCAATTCTTGAAGGATCAAAGCTATTGCAGCCTTGGAAAATCAATCACAGACAGACAGAAGTTACTAAATTATGTAAAGGCTTAATTAAAGTGGAAGGATATAAACAATGTAATTTATTCATCCTGAAAGATACATGGCTTATTTAATAATATAAACTTGGCTGTGCCTGGTCAAACAACTATTGCTTTACATAAAGTGAGCACAGGACGTATGCATGCGCTACATGGGCTCTGCCACAATTTTAGGCTAATTGGACTTTCAAATAGTTGACGAGCTGGATCAGCGCCATGTTGCCAGTGTAGAAAATGATAAACGATTATCGTCTCTAGCGTTCTAATGGAATATGCTACTTTTAGTTGGAGAGTATAACAGAATTATTGATGCCTCTAAAGTAACTACAGATCAGGACACAATTGAAACTGTTTTATTGATTTATTATGTTTTGATGCTGGACTTTATAGGTATTTTGTTGCATGGTTAAGTTGTGTTTTATGTGTTGTTGATTTAGTTCATTGTAGCAAAATGGATCCCACCTATTTAGTCCGCCTGGATTTTTTGCTTTTGATCACACATTCTTTGGTAATACCCTGGTAACTGGACTGATTGTGCTTACTGACATTGTCTAACTTTTGAGATTAGGCTGCTGCTGGTGCAGCTAGGGCAAAGGGCACTGGGATAATTGCACTTGGCCGTGTGCACATGTGCATGCACACGTGTGAGGACTGTTCAGTCAGATAGTGGCGTACAATTAGCCTGGTGCAGAAGAGACTCTGTCAGAGTAGATGCTGACCTGGGTTAGGCCTTATAATAGTAGTAAGCATTCATTATACAGGTCAACAGGATTTACTGGAAAATCTATAGAGCTTTACTGCATTGAAAACATAGATGAAATCTGCCTTAATGTGCAGTTTTACTCTATTTAGGCCTATACAGTCCAATGAGAAGTCAAACTGGTGTGAAACATGCATACCAAATTTGAATATGCAGGTCCTAATAACATATGTGTGCATCTCATGAGTTGTCAAGAATTGTCACATTTCTGTGGCTCAGCTAAGATTTAGATTCCAAGTCTTTTGCCCCCACCAACCCCAACCTGGGGCCTATGCCAAGTTAATTTCTTTCCCTGCAAGCATAGAGAAAAAAGGGCTTTTCCCACAAAGGAAGCAATTGTCAGGGATTCCCTCAGTTCCTAGGAGGAAAGGGGGGGGGGGGGAGGAAATCCTGCATGTGAAAATTATCTTGTCACACTACACCAGGGCTGAGGCAGTGCAGGCCCATTACACAAGAGGGAGGAACAATGCATTTGGCTCTTTCTTATTGGGAGCAACACTGGTGGGAGCTCAACAGAGATGCTGGCTCCTGTTGAGTGTGGGGAGCCATCAGGATTGCGGAACCTTTAGGCTCCCCCTGCAGCCCCCAATGTAACAGCATCAAGTTGCTCTGGTTGGGACTGGGGCACCCCAACCTGAGAACAATATAAAATAGAAAGGAGAACACCACTGCATGACAATTACTACAATAAAAATGACAATTCTGCTCATAAAAAAATCATAGCTTTTCAGCAGGAGAGTACCATAATGCCGCTCAAGGGGCTTATTTGCATGTTTTCTTTCTTTCGTGATGATCCAAGGAGGATCATGAGCACCACTAATGTGAACAATGGGCTGCGGGGCAGCAGAACTTGTAGCAACTGCTGCCCCACTGATGACGATATAAGAGCACCCTATGTTTCTGGGGATTCAGAATGCTTAACACCTAAGGAAGGCACACATTCTTTCAAAGCACTTCACAAAAGGGAAGCTTTGCTCTTCAGTTTTAGAGTGCATGGACTCCTTGTAGTAGGTTCTGAAGCTGAATTTCATATGACCTGGTGATAGTAAATTATGAACTCTAACATATGTTTAATATTGTTTTGAAAACAAAGGTTTATGGACAAATTGATTGTTAAACATTGCAATGATTATTGATAATAAATGCCATTAATCATGATTATCAAATCCACTAGTTAACCTGGTGACTTTTAACATGTGGTTACTGTTCTTTTAATTGGTGACCCCTGGACAAAATATATTGTCCTCTTTACTTTAAAATGACACCCCGCTTAATTAGATGTTGTATCTAGTATAGGTGTGGGGGTGTTGGGATTAGTGGGTTCATAACCCAATAAGGGTCAAATGTGATTCAAGAATTTCATCAAAGTTATTGTCATTTACCTCATCTAAATTTTTGTAAATGAATGCCTAGTATTTAGTAGTAAATGTACTTTTAAATAAAAAAAACATTAACTAAATAATGATTGAGTGTTGTTTTTGTGTGGCAGTGAATGGAGATTACTAGCCGAGACCAACTTCCCTGGGTAGGCCTTGGACTACTTCTGCACCCTGAGAGAGCCAGGTGCTACAATGCAGTACTTGGTTCACTGTGAGGAGAAAATTGTGCACCTAATAGTTGCTTGGGACTGAATTTCCGCACAACTAATGACCCAATGTCTTACATCCATACTTTTTGCTTTAAGGTTGTTATGTTTAATAGTGGTTTTTATGTTATTGTTTTGTTGAAATACATAGGGCTAGATTTTACACCCCTTCGCGCCCCTCAACACCACCATGTGTGCGCCGTATTTAAGATACTAGGGGCCATATTTATACTTTTGCGTCAAAAAAATTAGCGCCGGCTAACGCCATTCTGAAGCACCATGCGGGCGCCGTATTTAATCAATGACGTTAGCCGGCGTTAGCCGCCGGCGCTGCCTGGTGTGCGTGAAAAAAAACGACGTACACCAGGCAGCGCCGGCGTAGGGGGATATGGGGCTTGGGCGTCAAGAAATGGGGCAAGTCAGGTTGAGGCAATTTTTTCGCCTCAACCCGATTTGCGCCATTTTTTTTCACTCCCAACCCCCATAGAAATGACTCCTGTCTTAGCAAAGACAGGAGTCATGCCCCCTTGCCCAATGGCCATGCCCAGGGGACTTCTGTCCCCTGGGCATGGTCATTGGGCATAGTGGCATGTAGGGCCCCCCTATGCCACAAAAAAAAAAAAAAAACACTTACCTGAACTTACCTTAATGTCCCTGGGATGGGTCCCTCCAGCCTTGGGTGTCCTCCTGGGGTGGGCAAGGGTGACAGGGGGGGTCTCTGGGGGCATGGGAGGGCACCTCTGGGCTCCTTCAGAGCCCACAGGTCCCTTAACGCCTGCCTTTTGCAGGCGCTAAAAAACGGCGCAAAAGCGGCCGTACGTCATTTTTTTTTACCTGCCCACTCCCGGGCGTGAATTTTGCCCGGGAGTATAAATCCGACGCACATGCCTCGGAGTCGATTTTTTAGACGTGAACGCCTACCTTGCATCTCATTAACGCAAAGTAGGTGTCCACGCTAAAAAATGACGCAAACTCCATGGACTTTGGCGCTAGACGTGTCTAACGCCAAAGTATAAATATGGAGTTAGTTTTGCGTCGAAATTGCGTAAAAAAAAACGACGCAATTCCGGCGCAAACGGAGTATAAATATGCCCCTAGAATGTTTAACTCTAGTTCAAAGCTTTGCAGGATTAGCGTCAAAATTGTTGACGCTACTCTTGCAAAGCCCAATGCAATGCGATGCATGCATTGCCCCACTTTGCAAATTTGGTGCAGTTATTTTGGCTTCCTTGGGCCACATTAGCGTAAAGATAAATATCGCTAATGTGGCGCAAGGAGGGGCTAGGGACTCTTAAATCTGCTCCATAGTCTCATAGTCTTTGCTCAACACCTTTCTATCAATAGCTGCATGTAAGCAGCTTCTGCTTGAGAATCCACTGCCTCACACACGTCATATAGGAGAAAGACAGGCTCATGTTTATATTAACTAGATGTTCCCTCGCAAATAAAATGGTCGGAAACCATTACCCTTACCGGTCCCAAAAGAGACCACTTGAGAGAAAGCAAATGAATCAACCTCTATCCTGTAGCTACGGCGAGAAGGGAAATGGTGTAGAAGGGAAATGGTGTAGACGATTGTTCGTACCCATCTTGAGCATTAATTAAGTGAAGGTATAGTTGTATTTTGCCCTTTTTAATCTGAATATGTCGTGTGTCAGTTCAAGAGCCACATAAAAGAAAGGATCTGTTTGAGAGCCCAAACGATTACACATAGCTCTCTGAACCAATGATGTTATTTACCACCCGCTGAACCACCCAAGAACTGAACGTTTGAACTAGGACAACATGCACGCATACTGACTATTCAACGTGTGAATATGCAGCATATTTTTACATGTTCAAGTTGATATTTCAGTTCACACGTGCAAAATAGATTTGTTTCCCAATCTACGTAGATGCAGATTTAAAATAAACTTGTGGATCTTCCCCGGAATGTGTGAAATAAAGGGCGTCGGGAAATGATTAAACAATGTTAGCCTTTTATCATCATCTCTTTTAAATTATGAACAGATGTGTGTTTTTGGTGCTGAGCTGCTGGTCTATTTTGTAGTCAAGGCTTACTCCTAATTAAAAATATATAAACTATTAAGATAAGTGTGTATTGTGGTGAATAAAAGCTTTCCTGTTCGCGTACGCAGTAACAAATACAACGAGTTCACTGCGTGCAGTGAATGTGGAATAAACATAAAATTAAACAACTATTTATGAGGAGTTATTTTGTACTAAAATGACATATAAATACACATTATTATAGTTATTATTCTGTTGTAGCACTCGCATCGTGTATTCATTCACCTGAGAGAGAATGAAAGGCACTTCACACAGCAAAGGGCCTGGGGATGTTTCAATCAGTACTTTCAATAAATATACGTCTTACGTTTGAATTTCCTTTTGTGACTGGTGGTAGGGGAAAAGAAAAGAAGCAATGCGAACTCTAGCAAAGGCATGAAACAGAGAATGAGAATCGGAGTCAAAAACTACCTGCCAACAATTCAGTGACAGTGCACTGTCAGCGTCAATGACAAAAACGTCCCAATCAAAAAAAATATCAGGTGTTCGCACAAATAGATAATTGCCTAAAAGTTATGCTCGGTTTCTTTTCCATTTTTATTCGGAGGGGTTTTATATCATATGCAAGTCTGTATTCATATGCTCTCTGCATTATATCCTGAGTGGAGGTATTTTTGTGCCTCCAGAGATTTGCTTATGTGGCAAATAGTCCTGAAAAGCACGCTTCTAACAGCGTTACCGGCACCTTTAATAAGATTGGTACTTGATTTAATTTGTTACAGAACATGATTTCTGGAAAAATGTCATTGTACCTAATCCATCATAGAGCTAACTTTCCCAATTTCGTAAATCGGTGTTGTGTTGAAGCCTTAAAATGTTTTTCTGAGATTAGAAAGATAATTGAAAACGCAATTCGAATGCACTGAACATAGTATATTTGATTAGTAAAAAAGTCATCATTACATGAGTAGAGAAATTAAAAAAAAAATCGTTATGCATTGATAAACAAGTATAGACATTAGTTGTCTTTATAGAATTGCACATGTTCACTAAGGCATCCAGATGTTTTAAAACCGATTGGTATTTAAAAAACACAGCAAATAACATTGAATGCTAAGGCTATTGAGTAAACCAATAAGCAATCTTCTAGGAAATGCAGAGATGAAACATCTACCTTTCTAATAAATGTCAGTTGCACCTGGAAAAATCGAAGGCCAGTTTAAACAAACAGTGCCAATGCCAAAAGGTCTGGCGTTACAAGAATGTTTTATGGAAATTCGAAGCATTACCAGTAAATAATATGAGAATGAAAATGTATTTCCGTGAAAGCAAAGAACAGTATTGGTGTAATGTAAAAGGCCAGATTATAATCGCACTGTCAAACTAGACCTAGAAATCCGTGTAGGTTAATGACTGCCCTCCTTCCATATGTACTGCTAACAGAGAAAAACAGCATAAATTATCTTTTATCTAACAACCTTTAATAGCCTTAGAACGTCATGTGTGCCCCTGAATATCCAAGCATGGGCAACTGCAGTGCTTAATTTGTACATGAAAAGGTGCGGTACCCAAATATCTCCTTTGAAACTCGCAGCTGCTTCAATTAAATGTGCGAGCACAGAATATAGAGCCAGGGTAATTCTAAAGTCTTGGGCCTCTTTAGTCCATTTACAGCTACTCTCTGCCCCTTCATCTCACTCTTGCAGCTTTGAGCTTTCTTTGTTTGTGACGCTTTTTCGTTTTTCTTTTTATCTGCATTTCCCATAAGTGTCTTTTGCTCACAGTAAATGCCTGAGGCAGAAAACTAGGTGCCAGCCCTCAAAGCTAAGTGCTGGGCCTCAAAACTAAGTGCCGGTGCCCCACACCTCGAACCACTGGCTCAAATTAAGCACTGGGAAGCTTGAAAAATAAACAAAATGATCACACGTTTGTGTGGAGGGCAAGCACATGTTTGTGGAGCACACAACTTCTGCCCAATCAAAATATGAACTCCTGGCTCCCAACATGTGGGCTGAGCCAAAGCGCCCTCTCCAAGTGCTTCTCACATAATTGTCTGGCGACAGCTGAGCAGTCAAGCCAGACCATGCAAAGTGGTTAAGCCCAAGTTATGCCTACATGCGTCTTAAAGTTATACCTCATAGTGCACTAAAAAAAAACTAGGAAGGTCATAGAGATGTGAATCTCTTAAGATTTAAAGTTGTACAAATGGCATTCACAAGTAAGCGGCACTTACTCAAAATAAAGTGTAAGAAACGTGACATAATTTATGCCACGTGTAACATATGTCAGCTAACTAAAATATATTAATGAAAATTTATCACAACACAAAGCGAACATGTTTCACTCACAATAAATGTGTTTTCCACTACACCTTCTCTTCCTTCATCCACCTCATTGCAGTTGGGGTGATTGAAATTCTTTCTCAAATGGTCATCCACCGTTTTTTGCACTGAGGACACACACGATCAATGAGAAATGAATTAATATTTTGAGAATTGTAATTATTTCAAGAGAGTAGGAGAGTTACCTAAAATGTGACGTTTCCAAATAGTTGGTTTTTACATTTGAAAAGCTTCATCATGACACTCCACTGCCATCATTATGACACATAAGAACATGACAAAGCAGTTCAACAACATGTTGCCTCATATCTCAAGTAGAATATGCATATATTGAGCGATAAATCTGAAAACTCGTGTTCGGTAGGCATGCATGAGTTTGAGATGCACACGTGTTTCTGACACCAGTATCACATATTTAATGGTATGACATACGCATATTTGTGCTTTTTAAGCATGCAACGCATTTTCTGAGTTTTCTGAGAATGTACGTGTCAGCAGTGATGTTTTGGAGAAGATATTTACACAAATCTGTCATAAAATAATACGTGTTGCTGCATATGTATACTTCAATTTGATCATCATGCGTTTTTGGATAGTTGATATGTCATATGTACTGAGGTTGAGATTTATCCCATATGCTGATGGTGACTGTAAACGTTTTGATGGACAGGCCGCAAGTCAGGTGTGATATTTTTTTTGTTGCTAAATTGATTGTTTTACCCGAGGTGTTTTATAATTGTTTGTTATGCTGTATGGTTATACAAATGGCTTAAACTTTGCAAATATGCGTAAAACACACATTTGTTTCATAATATAATTTTGAGACCATTTCAAGCAATTACACTTTATTAATTACAAATTAGAAAACAGAAACAGGACTAAGTTAAGAGGTTTTTCACACTTGCAAGATTCGTATGTTTGGATTTGTAATGCTTTGTAAATCGGTCCCATAGAGTTAAATATACAGGGGATAAATTGACAAAAGCATTTATATTGATACCTAAGTAAATTGGGCCCTTTTTCTTTATAACTGTGCATCTCTGCTAATTTGCAAAATAAAGTACAAGGTCAATTCACAAAAGCAATCATGAGTACATGAAAAAGTTTCATTTTTAAATCCCTTTGAGTATTAGCCACTGTGAGAAAGTGATCCTTTTGCCTTGATCACTCCCATTTTTTGACTGATTCTGGTCGTTACTGACTCTGACTGTGCCCTGCTAACCAGGCCCAAGGCCAGTGCTCTGTTTAAAAGGAAAATTAGGCATAATTATAATTGGCTATGGCAATCTACCTGGAAGTTCCCAGTATATAATAGGGCATTGAGTATTAGAGGCCCAGGGGATTCAATGCACTTTAGTGTGTACTGCTTTGATGCCTGCTGTCATTTTAAAGGCAGTCCTGCTTTGCAGGCTGCTTTTATAAGTAAAATATATGCAAATTTGACTTTGGAATTAAAGGTACTTCCAAAGTCTCAAACTACCTTATTTTGATCTGCAAGTCACTTCTAAGGTCTCCCCCAGGTGTCACAGGGATGGGTGCCTTCTAAGTAGAAGCAGATACATTATAAAAAATGCTGTATATGCCTTTGTGAGGGAAGAACTTCCAATTTTGTGTTTCCCATTGTAGTTCCTTAGCTCAGAAGTGAACACAAGAACACTTTATTAAAGTATAACTATCACTAGGAAAGAACTACAATTTTCTCTGTTGGACTTAAAATAAATAAACTCAACAATTTTCCACTGTTGGATTTATTATAACTATAACTGAAAAGAAGTTATAGAATTTCTTTTCTATTACCCAAAATGCAGCCATCCAGCAGCTCTTCTTTGATTAGCCAACCTCTGTCAGGCTGAGCCAAGCTGCCTTAATGAGGTGTAAAGTGGCCTGCAATAAGACAAAGGGACATCTTGTGGGTGGGAATCTGCAGGCTGCAGAGCAAAAGCCAGTAAAGGCGGCTGGGTAGCCAAACTGGTCTTCAAAGAGGAAATGACATTTAGGACAGGAAACAGGGTCACCCCACATCCTGCCACCCCAGCAGTAATTAGATTGGCAGAGGAGCTGGACTCCATCTTGGATTTGGAAAACAAAGTGCTTCTTTTGCTGCACTGTGCAGGATGTGGTCACCCCAGAGGGTGGTACCCTGCACCCCATTGGCCAGGTGGTGCCCCCCGGCTTGCTATCCCAGGAACACTGAATAAATATAGGAGAGTTGCCCAGGAACTCAGATCACTGCCTGAAACTACAAGGAGAAGGACTATCCTGCTGGAACCCTGGTCTGCACCCCAAAGGACTTCACTCTGCATGACTGTGCCTGCTGCACATTGAGGAACTACTGTGCTAAGGTTTTTGTTTTGCTTCAAGAAGTGAAGGATTAGAATCCCTGACAGCAGCAGGTTAACAGAGCCTCAACTGCACCATCACAATCAAGGTGACCCCAGCAGGACAGCCTCCAGTGGCCTTTGATGGAATTGGCCAGGCGCAATGGGAAATGTAGTCCCAACGTGCCAAGGACCATCTCAGAGTTTCTGGATCCTTAAATTGGTGTTTCGGACACTCGCAGATCCCTGCCTGAAAACAAGAAGGAAAAGATGGACTGCCCTGCTCAACCCCCAGTCTGCAGCAAGAAGGTCTGCACTCACAAGGACTGCCCCTGCTGCACACTCTGGGCTTCACAAACGAGGAATTTGCCTGGCTTCTAAAGGATTTAGAATTGAACTCCCTATAAGCGACAGGTATAAAGGAGATACCAAGAGTTACCTGCATCACCGCCTGCCAGAAGAGCCAAGAGGGCTTTTAAGGATTTATCCAGATGCATTGTGGGAATTGTAGTCCCAGCATCACAAGGAGCAACTCAAAGATTCTGGAACCTTGGATTGCTGTTGTGGACCACTTTCCTGCATCAAGAAACACTACTTAAAGTATATTACACTGTGTGCGGTTGGAACTCTTGACCTTGTCCCAGTCCAGCATGACCGCTTTCATCCGCATGAGCGCTGTTTGCTTCTAAGTGCTAGTTGTAATTTTAATCTTTAAAAAATCATATCCCTGGGTCTCTACAATGGATTTTTGGTGCTTTGGTGTTATGTTAATCATAACAATATTTCCTATTTTTATGAATTGGTGTTGGATTTTTATTGTGTGTTGTGTCTTACCTATTTAATGTATTTGTGTCCTAAATGATTTATGCTTTATACATAACCATGTCTGCTCGTTGCCAGCTACCAAGGGTTGAGCAAGGGATTAATTTACTGAGACCTTGTCTGAACTTTATATTTTGATTGTGGCTTTATTACTAGTAGTGGGTACCTACCAACTCCTACTAATAAGCCATCTTCTAACATTTGGTGTTCAGGAGTGAGGATACATACTTAAATTTAAAGTACCCTATACAGTAATTAAGATAGGATCTATAAACATCTAAGCAGACCAAAAATTGATTTTCAAAATTTTAAAATTTGCCCCATACTGTTTATAATCCGTTTGTATTTGTTTCTAAATTGTTCTATCTCTCTTTTTTGAATTTTATTTTGTTGTGACCCAAAACTAGGGATACCATGGAGCTTGATCCGGCTAACCTGTACAAGCTCAGTGTTTGAGCTAAAGGTACAGTGCAGGTCTAGTGAGCTGCCTCATGCTAATAGGATAAGGAAGGCAGAACTACATTAGGTCACTTATGGCCTGGGTGCAGACAGCTCCAGAGAGTGAAGGGGAGGGGGAGAATGACCCTTTCAATGACATCCACCAGGAGGAGTAAGATGGCAACATGTCCATTACTTCTAGTACTAGGTTCATATTTCCAGCAAGGAGAGAGGGGGAGGCTCCCCTTTAAAGAGAGAAAGCTTCAGGCTCAGTTAGAAGCCCTAGCATGAGAGAAGGAGAAGCTAGAACTAGAGGAGAAGAAGTGGGCAAGGGAGGAAGGGAAGACAAATGGTAGCAGCAATGAAGATGAAGATGCTGAGCTATCCAGGGGTGGATAGGTTTGATCCCAGGCTTCCCAAGGGACTAGCTCCCTTGTACGTAGAGGGGGCTAACATTGACAAATGGTTGACTGCATTTGAAAGGGTCTTTAAGATGCAAACGTCTAATCTAAGTGTTGAGGTTCACTCCTGTGGGAGTTGATCCCAATAGCTGTGAGTGATAGGCAGAATCCTACCCACACATCAGGAAATATGGTCTTACCCCAGAAGAGTACCAGGTAAAGTTCAGGTACACTTAGAAGGTAGCACACACAGTTCTGAGTTCACTTTATTGATGTTTCAGGGAAGGTACTAGCGGGCTGGATTAAAAGTAATAAAGTGAGTACTTATGAGGGGCTGTATATTTTAATTGTTAAAGAACACATCCTGACTCATTGTGTACAAGAGAAGTTACACCAGTCTCTAGTGGACTCAAAGTTGTCTGGTCCCAGGTAACTGGGTGAGACAGCTGATGAGTGGGTAATTACCTGGGTCTCCAATCAACACAAGCAGTAGAGGGGGGCATCAAAAGAAAGGAGGAAATCCCAAGGGAAAGATGATAAAAACAATCAAAAGGGTCCTCAAAAGATCCACAAAACCCTGCACGGGGGAGAGGACCCCAAGCCAATACACTTTAAAAGGGAGAGGGTATTAACAGAATGACTGTGACCCTGCAAGGGTTGGGAAGTTCCTTGAGATCATAAAGGCAGGGAGGTGTTGTAACTGTCATTAGTCAGGACAGAAGAGAGGAGATGCTGTCTGCACAAAGAAGCCCCCAACTGGTGGGCAGTTCACAGGGATTTCTAGAGTAGGTGGATGGGTGAACATTGTGACAGAGATGGGGACGGGGTTGACAGAGGCAACCTTAGTGTCCTTGGGTGTGGTGGAAATTGCAATCCTTGCCGCCTTGCCTCCCAGCATGTAGATGTACAGGCAGAGGCCTATAATCAATGGAACTAAGGTTGAGGCTGAGAGATACAGGAGCCAGTGTACTATGGTCACAGAGAAACAGTTTTTTCCATGGCAGATCTAGCCTGGTGTATATCACCAGATAACCTATATAGAAAGCAGAGACAAACTTCATCACATGGCAATGGGGAGTTTGAAATGGGGAGTAGTTGTGTCTCCTGCACTCCCAGTATATTGTCTACTGGGAAATTATTTTAAAGTGTCTGAATGGTCAGGTGGAGAGAATGGTCCATACAAGAATGCTGGTTCTCCCTGAGTGGGTACGGGCTGAAACCAGGTCACAGGCTGCTCAGAAGTGAAAGGCTGGATACTCGGACTGTGGAATAATGGCCCAGGCATGCAATAGAAATGGAAAAGGCACTGGGTATGGTGAGCAAACTCAAATAACTCTAGAGGTGCAGGAGGAATCTCACCCGAGGGCGAGGATCTTGCCTCTGTGGGAAAGTAGCCTCTTTCTAGCATGGTTACCTCCATTTTTGGCCGGTTTGTGAGTGCTTGTCAGTGTGATTTTACTGTCTCACTGGGATCCTGATAGCCAGGACGCCAGTGCCATAGTTTAAAACCCTATTTGTCAGTGACTTTTGCCTGTTTCACTGGGGTCCTGCTAGCCAGGACCCCAGTGCTCATAGTTTGTGGCCTATGTGTGTTGTCAGTATGCTTGACTGTGTCACTGAAGTTCTCCTAACCAGAACTCCAGTGCTTATGCTCTCTCTACTTATCAAATGTGTCATTACAGTTTAGTGACTCCATATTCTAATTCTGATTGGCACACTGGACCCCTGTTATAAATCCCCAGTATATGGTACCTAGGTCCCCAGGGCATTGGGGTCCCAGGAGATCCTTATGGGCAGCATTTCTTTTGCCACCCATAAGGAGTTCATACAAACCTTTCTTCAGGACTGTCACTGCAGCCTGAGTGAAATAGTGCACACAGTATTTCACAGCCATTTTTCACTACACTAAGGTGGTCATTATGACAGTGGCACACTCATCCGAATACCAAGCCCTGCATGCAGCACCAATGCATCGGCACCCCTGACAGACCTGAATGGAAACCTATCATCACTGCTTGCACACTGGAGAGAATCACCTAGCCCAACAAATAGCAACTCACACAAAGGCAAATCTGCCAGGCCATCAACAACCATAGAGAGCAATACACCCATGCACAATATGTCACACACAGAAACAATAACAGTACATTCACATCCCCACAGGTACCCCAGCCAATGTCACCGGAGAAGAGGTGACAGCAACATTCAGTCCCCTCCAGAAGAGACCCACAGTGATGACAGCAGCTCTGCTCGCCTGGATCTGGATGACCAACCTGGCCCATCACGGATCTCCGGACAGTCGTCTACCCAGGCACAGTCACACTCTACTACAGAGCCTCCCCCCTCAGGAAACACCACCACAGCACCCACCAAGCGCGCCCATACCTCTGTCCCCAGGACAAGTCAATCAGCAGTGTGTCTACCACTGCAGGGACTCCAGGCCACCCCACAAACACAGGACGATCAGGGACCTGGGGTCAGTGGCAGTGGGCACACAGTTCAGGGGACAGAGGCAGAGGACAACAGGGAAGCTGGGAGGACTGCTGTGCGGCAGGGAACCGACTCTCCAGGAGACACTCACTGCAATCCTGGGAGTATACCAACATTCCCAGGATACGCTGGGCCAGATTCTGGACAAGTTGCAGGAGAACATAGGGCTGCAGGAGGGACAGCACCTGGAGATCAGGGAGGACTTGAAGGACATCAACACCACCCTGGTCTCCATTGCAGAGGTGCTGGCAGACATGGGCAGCACTATAAGGGAGGCAGTGGCACACCACCGGGCCCCTGACAATAGCCAAACCAATGAGCAGTCCTCCACCTCTGCTGCCGCTAGTGGACAGGAGGCCCCACCACAGGAAAAACAGGCCACCTGCACCCCTCCCCCCGCAGAAGGGGACCCACCCCCGCAATCGTTCCTTGTGATCCAGGCAGAAGCCAGAGTCTATTGCCAAGACCCTGTCCAGGAAGTAAGACTCTCCTTATTGTCACCCTTGTGTCCCACTTTGTCACCCTGTCCACCTTGAACTGCCATTGCTCCCCTTCCTATGCCCCCTTGGACAATGTACCTGTGATACAAATAGACTGGACTCTATCCTGGACTTTTCTCCATCATCAACCCAGCCCATTCCATTACCCCCTCTACTTCTCAGCACTAAAATTAACAGTCTTTGAAAAAATACAAGTATGGAGTATGTCAAATGATTTAAGTATGTATTTGTTTAACAAGGTTTAAACTTTGCAATTCAACTGTACAGTAATGTCTACATAGGAATGACCTGTAGTTGGCTGCAGTTAACACACCAGGAGCAATAGTGGGACACAAATATCCACAAATAGAGATGCCAAAGGGTATAGTGAGCGGCCATAGAAGTGGGAAAAACAGCCTGCCAGTGACAATGTCAAACAAAAAACTGTCAATTAAATGTGAATTTACACTTTATTACCTGTGTGTCATTGGAAGTAGAATTATTGCACTTCTGTTGTCCTCATCCTCTGCCTCCTCATCTTCACTATCCACAGGGTCCACTGCTGCCACACGGCCATCTCCAGCCTCCTGCAGAAAAGGCACCTGGTGACGCAAGGCAAGGTTGTGCAACATGCAGCATGCCACGATGTTCTGGCAGACCTTCTTGGGTGAGTAGCACAGGGATCCACCTGTTAGATGGGGGCAACAAAACCTGGCCTTCAGGAGGCCAAAGGTCCTCTCTATAATTCTTCTTATTCTCCCATGTGCCTCATTGCAGCGTTCCTCTGCCCTTGTCCTCTGATTCCTCACAGGGGTCAGTAGCCATGAGAGTTTGGGATAACCAGTCACCTGCAAATATCGAGGGACAACTGTTAGCCACACACTAACCCTTAGGACCCACACCATACCCATACACCAACATATACTGAGTGGGAACCAGGGCTCACCTATTAGCCACACCCTGTGAGTCTGTAGTTGAGCCATCACATTTGGGATGCTGATATTCCTCAGGATAAAGGTTTCATGCACAGACCCAGGATATGTTACATTGATGTGGGAGATGTACTGGTCCACCAGGCACGCCATCTGCACATTCATGGAGTGAAAGCTCTTTCGATTTCTGAACACCAGTTCATTTCGCTGGGGGGAGGGTCACATGCAATATGTGTTCCATCTATTGCCCCAATAATGTTGGGATATGTCCCATTGCATAGAAATCAGCTTTCACTGTGGCCAAATCCTCCACGTGGGGGAAAACAATGTAGCTGCACATGTGTTTTATCAGGGCAGACAACACTCTGTTCAGCACTATTAAGAATATTGGCTGTGACATTCCTGCTTACAAGCCTACTGTCACTTGGAAGGAGCCAGTTGCCAGGCAATGGTGCACAGATAGCACTTGCACAAGAGGGGGGATCCTGGTGGGGTGCCGGATAGCAGATATCAGGTCAGACTCCAATTGGGCACAAAGCTCTGTGATTGTGGCCCTGTCCAGTCTGTAGGTGAGGATAATGTGCCTGTCCTCCATTTTTGCCAAGTCCACCTGGGGTCTATACACGGGGGATGTCTCCATCTCCTATTCATCCGCAGTGGTTGCAATTTATGGGCCAAAATGGTGAGCAGCTGGTCATTATCTCTTCATTCCAACCACTACAGTTCAATGCATGTTGTGATTGTAACGTTGTTTTGTTGGAGATGTCCAAATGGTGCTTTTGTGTACTGTGATGCAGTTAGGGTCCATGGTCTGCCCCCTCCCTGAAATGGTGTCTGCCTGTCCTATATGGAGGGACAGGTTGAAATTAGGTAATTCTGCTGACGTTGTGCGCCGTTGTGGGAGGCGGTTGAAAACCGCTGTGCAACTCCTCATTGGATAACATTGGGCCCTATGGTGTACAGTGGCCAACGGTGATGTACGCCGGCGGTGACGGTATGCACCGCAGCGGACGTCACTGCCATTTTCTATCTGTTCACTCACTTGCTACCTGACCTTCAACAGGAGAGGACCTACACTGCATGTGCTGTTGTGATCTGTGTCTGGAACTGACCATGGCTTGTGTGACTGGGGAAAGAGCCCCTGCCTTCACCTCAGCGGAGTTGGAGAGACTGGTGGATGGGGTCCTACGCCAGTACCAAATGCTGTATGGGCCTCCAGACCAACAGGTGAGTACACCGTGAGTACAATGTGGGTGCAGCATGTATGGTGGGCCATGTCTGTGCTAATGGGGATGGGAATGGGCATGGTGGGCCATGAGTGTAACAGGCAGGACGGTCGGACTAATACCTTTCCCTGTGTATTTCCCTGCAGGTCAGCACCCATCAAAAGAAGGGTATATTGCGTGCAATCACCAAGGACGTGTGGACCCTGGGGGTCTACGGCAGGCAGAGCACCCACTGTAAGAAACGGTGGGAGGACCTGAGATGCTGGGGACGGAAGACCGCCGAGGCCCAGCTGAGGATGGCCTCCCAACAAGGAAGGGGTCCCCTTCAAACCCTGACCCCCCTGATGGCCTGCATACTGGCGGTGGCCTATCCAGAGCTGGATGGGCACTTGGGGGCATCACAGCAGCCACAAGGGGGTGAGTACAGTACCCCAATATACAACTTGCACCTGGTGGGGTGGTATTCAGGTGTGGGGTGGGCCCTGTGGGTGCCCCTAGGCCAGGCCTGGTATTGCAGGGTTGGTCCCATGTTGGGCAGGGATCTGATGTGAAAGTACTCAAAACAAGCTAGTAGGCATCCACTACTGGGCAGGGGTCTGTGGGTCTCAGGTATGCTGCAATTGGCAATTAGGTGTCCCGATCTATGGCCTGGTGACTATCATTGTGACTTTTTGTTTTGGCACCCTCTCCTTGTGTGCATTAGCATCATCTGGCAGAGGAGCAGAGGAACCGGCAACGGAGGGAGCTGCATCCCACAGGACCCAGGATGCCGAATCCACCGACGGTGAGGGCACCGGTGGGACGGAGGGCAAGGGGAGCACCACGGCGGAGACTGGAGGGGACAGTTCTGACACAGATTCCTCCCCCGATGGAAGCTCCTAGTGATGGCAGACATCTCTGTGCCCACCCCAGCTACAGGTACAGCCACCACCCCCGTACCAGCACTGCCCTCCCAGCAGCTCCTCAGTGAGTTTCCCGTGCCCGCTCACCCAGGAGGGTTTGCATCTCCTTCGCCCCAGGCACCTCAGGCCCTGCCCCAGTTAGCCCTGCTGCCCTGAGTGAGGAGGCTATTGACCTCCTGTGATCCATCTCTGTTGGGCAGTCAACCATTGTGAATGCCATCCAGGGGCTGGCAGCCCAAATGAAACAGAAAAATGCATTACTGGAGGGCATTCACACTGGCATGGCGGCCCAACATAGATCAATCCAGGCTGTGGCCTCCTGTCTGATGGCAGCCATTGTCCCTGTTTCTAGCCTCCCCCTCCAACTTCTTCTACCGAATCCCATTCGCCTCAACCTCAACCTATCCCAAGCACCCAGTCAGATGAGCATGCACCCAGGACAACACACAAGAGTGGACATCGCAAACACAAGCACCACACTTCGTCCCACAAGCACTCACACAAACACCATCCAGAAGCAGACATACCAACATCTACTGCCTCCACTGTGGCCCCCTCCTCCTCATTGTCCACCTCCCTCCCAGTTGCATCTCCACGCACACCTGCATGCACTACATCCTCATCCACTACTACCATAACAAGCACACCTAACAGTACACGCCCCTCACTGGCAGTCACCACCCCTACATCTATGCACACGTCCTCTGTGTCCTCTCCCACTGTGTCTGTGCCCCCTCCTTCCAAAGTACACAATCGTAAGCACTCAGACACCCAACAGCCATCCATCTCACAACAGCATCCAGCCCATGCACCTGCACCCAAACAGAGCAGACTGACACCTCCTACAACCACTCCCTCTTCCTCCACTCCCAAACCTTCTCCCTCTTCCCACCCCAATGTCCCTAAGCAGATTTTCCTCTCCACCATTGACCTCTTCCCTACTCCTCACCCCCGTCCCTCATGTCAGGCCAGGGCGGTCAAAACCCAGGCAAACACCTCAGCCACCCAGTCCATTGGCTCAGTAGTGTCCACAGCTCCTCCAGGTGGGAGAGGATCCCGGGCACCAGGCAGTCACACTGAAAGGGTGCCTGCACCAAGTGCTGCAAGGAAGGGCAAGAAGGCACCCCCAGCTTCAAAAAGGAAGGGCAAGGAGGCACCCTGAGTTGCTGAAAGGAAGGGCAAGGAGGCACTCCTAGGTGCTAAAAGGAAGGGAAGGAGCAATCTCCAGCTGCTGAAAGGAAGGGTGAGGGGTCTGCACTAGCAGGCAGAAAGGACAAGAAGCCTGATGCTGGGACTCAGTTGGAGCCCCCACCTCCAACCATGGTGGTTCAGCCGTCCGAGGCTGCAGGGAAAGGGCTGGAGCCTACCCCCACCACTGCCAGCACCTCCACCAGCACCACTGCCAGCAGCAGCAGCCCGAGTGGGTAGCTGGCAAGGCTGCAGGGGAAGGGCTGAAGCCTCCCTCCACCACTGCCAGCACCGTCTACAGCACCACAGCCAGCAGCAGCAGCCCCAGTGGGCTGCCGTCCGAGGCTGCAGGGGAAGGGCTAGAGCCTCCCCCACCACTGCCAGCACCACCAGCTACACTGCCACCAGCACCTCAGCAGCCCCAGTGGGCAGCTTTCCGAGGCTGCAGGGGAAGGGCTGGAGCCTCTCCGACAACCTCCATCTCCACCAGCAGCACCACCACTACCACCACTGAGCATTCGTCACCACAGACGGACAGTGTGTAGTCCTGCCTCCATGAGCTGTTGTGCGGCCTGGCCCCAGCAAATCCTGTGGGTCTGACACCCAGGTGAGAGACTGGGACTTTGCACTCCCCAAGATCTGCATCACAGGGCACAATGCCCACTCCAAAACCAGTGGAAGAAGACATCCACTCACCTCATCCTCCCCAGGAAGAAGCTCACAGGGCACAATGCCCCCTCCAGAACCAGTGGAAGAAGCCATCCACTCACCCCATCCTCCCCAGGATGAAGTTCACTGGGCACAATGCCCCTTCCAGAACCAGTGGAAGAAGCCATCTCCTCACCCCATCCTCCCCAGGATGAAGCTCACCAGGCACAATTCCCCCTCCAGAACCAGTGGAAGAAGCCATCCACTCACACCATCCTCCCCAGGATGAAGGTCACTGGGCACAATGCCCCCTCCAGAACCAGTGGAAGTAGTCAACCACTTGAGGGACTATGGCCTTGCACTCCCCAGGACATGGCAGTGGGTAAATCACCCACTTGAGAGACTGTGGCCTTGCACTCCCCAGGACCAAGCACAGGGCATGTTGCCCCCTCCAGAGCCAGTGGGCAAATCACCCACTTGAGAGACTGCGGCCTTGCACTCCCCAGGACCAAGAACTGGGCAAATCACCCACTTAAGAGACTGTGGCCTTGCGCTCCCCATGAGGAGGCAGTGGGCAAATCACCCACTTGAGAGACTGTGTCCTTGCACTCCCCAGGACCAAGCAGTGGGCAAATCACCCACTTAGGAGACTGTGGCCTTGTACTCCCCAGGACAAAGCACAGGGCGTGTTGCCCCCTCCAGAGCCAGTGGGCAAGTCATCCACTTGAGAGACTTTGGCCTTGCACTCCCCAGGACCAAGCACAGGGCATGTTGCGCCCTCCAGGACCAGTGGCATTGTACCATCTTCCGGCTGAGGTGCCCCCCATTCCCTGTCCCCCTGAGGTGCCTGTCTATTTTAGACCTGATGCTCCTGCAGTGTTCTCTCCGTGTTGCTGCAGGAGTAAAGTGGGGCCTTGGACTATGTGAGGACTGGGCAGTGTCTTTACATTTGTAAGCATGTATATAATTTTTTATTTGTATGCACGTATTTATACTATCTTGTCTTATTGCACTCACTTTAATCAATTCCTTTTGTCCTTGATTATTCTTGAGCTGTACAGGGTGTATATGTAATGTTACTGCATCTGGGTATGTGTATGATGTTGAGGTGTTGCATGTGTGTGTCATTCTCTTTTTCCTCCTCTGCTGTGTTCTAGGCGGCAGTACTCACCGTGGTCGTCTTCACCGGCGATGGTGTTAGTAATGGACCAGAAGGTAAAAGATCATGGGGAACATATGCAAGTCGGGCTCCATGGTGGCGTGGTTCTTCCCTGAGTCTCTACAGATGAGTCCTTTCCCTTCTGTACAGTGTTTCCATCAGGCTTTTGATGTTGTTGGTACCGCCCCAGAAATGTGGCGGTTTCCTGTGACTTGATACAGTGGGTGGAATATTGCCTTCTGCCTGGTTGTAGGCGATTACCGCTGTGGTGCCTGTTGGTTTCGCCCTGGTGGTTGGTGTGTTAAAGTGGCTGTCTGTCTGAGCGGTTTCCACCTGGTCATAATTTCATATTTATTACCCCCGGCCTGTTGGCGGTTTTACCGCCACTTTATCACCAACCGCCACGGTTGTAATGAGGGCCTAAGAAACTTATAAGACCCCTATGTCTAACCTTCATTTACTGAAGGCTAGTGCAAAGTTATGTGTGTGAGGGCACCCTTGGACTAGCTAAGGTGTCCCCTCGTTGTCCAGGGCCAAATCCCCAGACCTCATGAGTGCGGGGACACCATTATAAATGTGCACTACATATATGTCAATTCATGTATGTAGCTGCAAACTGGTAACTCCGAATACAGCCATGTGAGGTGTCTAAGAACATGGAATTTACCCCCCAACCCAAATCTGGTATTGGGGGCCAATCCCACGCACCCTGGTGGCTCCACCATGGACCCCCCGTACTGCCAAACCAGCTCTCTGATGTTTCCACTGCAGCCCTAGCTGCTGCCACCTCACAGACAGGTGTCTACCCTTCTGTGGATTGAGCAGCTCAATCCCAGGAAGGAAGAACAATGCATTTCCTTAAGGAGAGGGGTGCTACACCCTCTCCCATTGGAAATAGGAGTTACAGGCATGGGAGGGTTAACCTCCAAGAGCCTCTGGACATGTTTTGAAGTGCACAAATGGTGCCCTCCTTGCATAATCCAGTTTACACCAGTTTAGGGTCCCTGCTCTGGTAAGAAGCTGAAGAAAGGAAAGGGGGAGTGACCACTCCCCTGTCCATCACCACCCCAGGGGCGGTACCCAGAGCTCTTCCAGTGTGTCCCTGGCGTTAGCCATCTTGGATTCCGAGTGGACATTTACAGCAGGTGACATCAGAGACCCCTCCTGATAGGTGCATACCTGGGTAGGTAGCCAATCCCCCTCTAAGGTTTATGTAGGGTCTCTCCTCTGGGTGTTTCCTCAGATCTGCTTTGCAAGATTCCTCCAGGACTCGTCTGCATCCTCTGCTTCAGCTTCTGACCGTCAGATCAACCGCAGACGGATCCGGAACTGCTGTAAATACTACAAAGTATCCAGGACAACTCCTGTGACCTGCAGCTTCAGCTCCAGGAAGCATTTGCAACAGTTTCCAAGGTGTGCACGCTCTGAGGACTGCCTGTCTTCATCCTGCACCAGAAGAACTGAAGGAATCTCCCGTGGAGTGAAGGAGTCATTTCCCTTCTTCTGCAGGCACCCTACTATGATGACAACCAATACACTGGGACTTCTCTCCTGATGACGAGCATGATCTCTGCAACACAGGTGGTGGACCAAAGTGACCCAGACAGCCCAAAGGTCTAGCTGTCCAAATTTGGTGGAGGTAAGAGCTTGCCTCCCTGTGCTGCAACAGTATCCCTGTGCTCCATGTCTTCTGCAGCTCCTTGGGCTTCTGTGCACTTCTTCCAAAAGTTCTTCCTGCGCAGTGTAGCCCAGGTCCCCAGCACTCCATCCTGCAATGCACAGCTCCCTGAGTTGTTCTCCGGCAGCGTGGGACCTTCCAGTGTAGTGCTGCAATAACTGCACTTTGCATCTTCTTTGTCCCAGTGTTCTGGGACTCCTGTGGGTGCTGCCTGGTCTTCTGAGGGCTCTCTGAGGTGCTGAGGTGCTGAGTCGAGACCCCCATGTCCCTCCTGGGTCCAGACAGCTCCTCTTTGACGTAAACCGGGTACTTGCTTGAACCAAGGCTTGTTGGCAGAATCCAGTGACGCAAACATCATGCATCCAACAACTCAACATGGGACATCTCCTGCACCAAGCAGGAACCTGCAGCCATCTTCTTTGGTGCACTTCTGTACTTTTCTTCTAACCGGAGAATCCACTTTTGCACCTTCTTCTAGGTTGGCAGGGGCTCCTGTCCATCCTGGACTCTTCCTCGACTTCTGGACTTGGTCTCCTCTCTCCACAGGTCTTCAGGTCCAGGAATCCTTAATTTGTTGCTTGTAGTCTTGCTTGGTTCTTGCATAATCCTTTATCACAACTTGTAGTGTGTCCTGAGGAAACTTGTTGTACTTTACTCTTGCTTTCCTGGGCTCTGAGATGGGGTACTTTCCTTTCCTTTGGTGTTCTCTTGCACTCCCAGCACCCCTCTACATACTACACTTGCCTAGAGGGGAATTCGACATTCGCATTCCACTATTTTAGTATATGGTTTGTGTTGCCCCTAGACCCATTGCAATCTATTGTATTTTCTATTGTTGCACTATTCAATGACTGTTTACTTACCTGATTTTGGTTACTAGTGTATATATTGTGTATAATACTTACCTCCAGAAAGAGTATTACCCCTAAGATATTTTTGGCCTTGTGTCACAAAAATAAAGGCGGTCATTATGAACATGGCGTATGGGTTGGCCCGCCATGCTGGCATTGGCGGCTGAAACCGCCAGCCGGCATGGCGGGCCAACACGCCACATAATAAACATGGTGAGGGCCGCCATTGGCAGCCCTCTCCGCCGTCCTGGCGGTGAGTGGAAACACCATCCGACAGGGTAGCTGTGCTACCCGTCGGATAACGTTTCCATATCACAAGCCTTTCCGTGGTGGATTATCCCACCAGGGAAAGGCTGGCGGAGGGGGTGCCCCTGCACTGCCCATGCACTTTGCGGGCAGTGATCTGCACGACGGGTGCAACTGCACCTGCCGCACAGAGGCATTGACGGCGGCTCCATGTGGAGCCGCCGTCAATGTCCCGGCCTGGCCACTGTTTCCGCCCGCCGGCCCACAGAAAGGTTCTTTATTTGGCCGACGGGTTTCGGGGTCATTGGCGGTCAGCGAATCTGAGGAAACACCCAGAGGAGAGACCCGCCAAAGTATTTTCATTCATGGTAACACTGAGTATTGTCTTTTATTGTGTATAAGTGCTGTGTAACTATAGTGGTATTGCAGGAGCTTTGCATGTCTCCTAGTTCAACCTAAGCTGCTCTGCTACAGTTTCCTCTAGACAGCCTAAGCTGCTAGAACACTGCCTACATTTCACTAATAAGGGATAACTGGACCTGGTATAAGGTGTAAGTACCTTAGGTACCCACTACAAACCAGGCCAGTGTCCTACAGCCTCCGAGGGTGGGATTCTTCCCCTGCAAGATCTGCTCAACTAGGCAGAATTGATAGGAGCTGGTGGACCAACCAGAGTGGAGTTTTGTCAGGGACGGAGAGCATATCTCATGCTTAAGGGTTTTAGGCAGACTGCCTCTAGGCAAGAAGAGGGTGATGTCAGTGGATTCCACAAAGTCTAATGAGATGATTGAGTCTTACCTTCTGAGGCCAGAGACTTCAAGGAGGGAACCAGCAGGAGGTTGCAAAGTAAAGAGAATTCTCCCTAACATTGAGCCATGGTATACCATTGGCAGGTCATCTGGGACAGAATAAGTATTGAAACCAGTTGGTTACCCCATTTCTGTTGGCCCAATGTGTCTGCAAAGTGAAGGAGATCTGTAACTTCTGTGCAACGTATTACATCAGTGGCAAGAAAGGGGGCAGAGCAAAGCCTCCCTTAATACCACAGCCAATAGTTAGTACTCCCTTTGAGAAGCTTGCAGTGGACATTGTTAGTCCCCTAGTCCCACCAACTGCATCAAGGAACAGATATATCTTGGTGGTAATGGGCCATGCCACAAGATATCCTGAAGCAATCCCCTCAGGCTCAGGACAGACACTGCTCTTTCAGTGGCTAGGGCTCTACTTGGTGTGTTCACCAGAGAGTGTTTCCCAAAGGAGGTGGTTTCAAATGCAGGCACACAAATTTCATGTTTAGCAATCCAAAGTTGATGTGGGAAGAATGTGATGTTACCTACAAGTTCACCACCCCATATCATTCCCAGACTAATGGTCTTGTGGAAAGGTTCAATAGGACCCTGAAGGGCAGGACTGTGGACTTGTCTGACAAACTCAGGAGGAAATGCAGTGTTCTCCTCCCATGCCTAATGTTTGCATTCAAGTATGTCCCGCAGAAAGGGGTTGGCTTTAGCCCCTCTGAATTGTTGTTTGGGCACCCTATTAGAGGGTCCTTGAGCCTGTGAAAGAGTCTTGGGAAGACCCTCTCAAGGAAGCCAAGGACAATGTGCTGGATTATGTACTAGACCTGAGATCTCGCATGGCAGAGTACATGTAGAAAGCTATCAGGAACCTGGAGGCCACCAAGAGCTTATGACTCTCTGTTATGACCAGGAGGCTACTATGTCTGAGTACAAACCAGTATCATTGGTATGGGTGTTGGAGCTTGTGACTCCCAGGGCCCTCCATGACAAGTGGACTGAGCCCTATCCAATCCTAGAGAAGAAGGGATAGGTTACCTATCTGGTAGTCTTTAACACCCCCAGGAACTCTCAAAGGGTCTTACATGTCAATAGGTTAAAACCCCACCAACACAGGGCAGACATGGCCATACTCATAGGCACAGAGGAAGGAAGAGAAGAGGAAACTTAGGGCCAGATGTAGCAAACCATTGGCGACTCGCAAACGGCAAAAAACGTGGGTTTGCTATGCAGAAATGCATATTGCGAGTCGTTACCGACTCGCAATATGCATTTCCGACTCGCAAATAGGAAGGGGTGTTCCCTTCCTATTTGCGAGTCGCAGTGGGATGCAATACCATTTGCGACCGCTTACGCGGTCGCAAATGGCATCGCAGTTACCATCCACTTCAAGTGGATGGTAACCCACTCGCAAATTGGAAGGGGCCCCCATGGGACCCCTTCCAGTTTGTGACTGGACCCCAAAATATTTTTTCAGGGCAGGGAGTGGTCCAAGGGACCACTCCCTGTCCTGAAAAAATACCGAAACTAAAGGGTACTTTAAGTGGGAGGATCACTTAACTAACCTGCAGGAAGTGATTCAGGCCGTGCAACAAGCAGGCCTGACTATTAAGGACAGCAAGTGCAAAATAGGACAGAGTTCAGTGGTACACTTGGGCCACCTTGTAAGTGGAGGCCATGTACAGCCTCTTCAACCCAAAATCCAGATCGTCTTAGATTGGGAGGCTCCTGAATCCCAGACACAGAACAGGGCCTTTCTTGGCCTGACTAGGTATCACAGAAGATTTGTGAAAAACTATGGGACCATTGTCCCAACTAACATCAAAGAAACCACTACCTAGAACCACCCAACGTTCAGCTGTGTGTGACAGGGGTTGGCCGCAGGGCCTGGAATGTGTACTAGTCCTGAGATCTGACATGGCAGAGAACCTGTACAAAGCAAGCCTTTGTACATGTCCAGGTGGTGTACATGACCACCACCTCTCCAGTGCTACCTACTAAAAATATTTTGAGGGCCACACAACCCTCCATACCCTGGGGACCACCACCTTCCCGAGGCTATATCAAAAAATGGTTTAGGGGGGGTCATCTGGACCCCCCAGAGCCCAGGGACTACCACCTGCCAAAGGCAACACATTTAAAATTGTAAGGGGAGCCACCCGGACCCACTCCCTGGGTCCATTTTCATGATGTGCCCCCCCCCAGGCTAATTTTGACCCTGGGGACCCAATCACCTGGGGCCCAGTCATGTCATCCTTGGTGCCCTGGCTCCAACCAGGGTGCCCTGTAGTGTTTGATGGGGACTGTTGGGGAGGCCTTAGTCCTTACAAGCTCCCTGCTGCCTGTAAGAGGCGGCACTTCTTCTGAACACAGGGAGCTACTCAAAATGCAGCTCTCTGCATGCGGGAGCAATATTTTAATCTATTTCACTGCCCACATGACAGTGGTCATGGAAAGAGTCAGAAACTCTGCTCTCACCAAGCTATAGCACCCTGGACAGGCACCCCGATGTCCATGTCAAAATTACTACTCAACGCATCGAAGCTAGGGAAGCCCCAGCTCGAGCGCCAGAGGCATTCGAACTTCATCTAATTGGCACATTTAATTTACCTGTAAGTCCCTTGTATGGTGATACACCTATACCCTGGGCCAGTAAATTTGATGCTACTAGTCGTTCCGCAGTGCAGCTTGCGCCACCCACAAAAGTAGCCTTTCAAACTTCTCTAAGGCCTGCTATTGCAGGGCCTGCATACACAGTTTAGTGCCATAGGGACCTGGCATCTACATTTACTAGCGAGGCCTGGAACTCCCCTTTTACTACATGTAAGTCACCCCTAAGGCAGGCCTGAGCTAGCCCTAAGGGTAGGGTGCTATGTATGCATAAGGTAGGACATGTGCCTGGTAGTGACAAATAGCCTATTTGGTTTCTCACTGCTATGAGTGTTGCTTTGTTCACAGGATTATGTCTAGGGGGTGCTGTCTGTTCTATGAGAGGTAGTGTAGGCATGTTTGGTATGGTTGTAATGTTAGTGAGAAATGCTACTTATTGGTGTAGGTGGATTTTTACCATTATAGAAATGCCACTTCTAGAAAGTGAGCATTTCTCTGTGCTTATGACTGTGGTGTTTTGCAGCTTGAGTCCAATCCACATCTGGGGCAGAGTGACAGCTGGGCTTTGTGCATCCTCTTCAGACAGCATGTACACAAGGAGGGTGGAGGTAGCACAGAGGTGCACCTGCATATTGAATGGTCTTCCTTGGCTAAGAGAAGGGGAGGTGGGGCACACCTACATTTGTAAAGGCTGTGCCCTGGCCTCACACAAAGAGATTGTTTACCTGTAACTGATGTCTGGAGCCTATGCTGGAGGAGAGAGGGAACACTCCTAGAACTAGTTAACACTGGTTGGAACCTCTTTGCCCCCTTTTGAGCAAACATGAGTATAAGTACAGGGTTTTTCCTGATGTAAAATGAGACACTAATTTACTACTGAAATGGACACAGGATGCTGCTGCAGAGGCTCACCAGGAACTGCCTTGGACTGCTGCTGTTGTGACCTGTGACCTCGACCTGCTGGGTCACTAGGAGGAACTGCCATTGACTGTAACACTTTGTGCTGGTCTGTTTGCTTGGACCCTGCCATCCTGTGTCCCAGTTTTGCTGTCTCTAGGGGGTAGGTGCCGTGGCCCCTGTTCCTCAGTGCTTTTATTTCTAAAAAGCTATGAAAGGGTGCTTGACTGCTATTTTTCCAGTGCATGAGAAGAGTTGGATTTTGTGTGGAGGTGCCTGGGGAGTGCTACATTTCCTTGTCCTTGCTGTTTTCGGCTCAGGGGAAACACTGCCTGCTGCTGATTCCCGAGCATAGGGAGAATGAAGGATAGAGCGTTTGCACTCCGTGTGGTGCCCCAGGGGTGAGGAACACTGAGGAATGTGCCCCCGGGGCACAGGCAAGCACCTGTGTAGGTGACTTTATGGCTGCAGCCTAGAGGGATGAGAGGAAGGATTCTGGCCAGAGGGAGAAGATTCCCCTGCCGGTGCCCCTCCATCTATACAGGGACCGGCGGGCCTGATCCTGGGCCAGGCAGGGTCCCAAGCCAGGAGGCTCATCCCACCCAGCATGTGTGACTGGAGATGCGTGGTCTCCAACTACGGTGGGATACGGGGCTGGCTGGAGCCGCCTTCTCTCCCCTCACCACAGCCCTTCACAGAGTATCTGGACTGCAGGGGGAGAAGAACCGGCCCCAAAGTATGGGTTGCTCGACGCACGGTGCAACAGCAGGCCGGAGCGGCAGAGTGGAACCTCAATGGAGGTCCCAAGCTGGCCCAACCACCTGCGCCCCCCCTTTTTTCCCTTCTCTGAGTAGCCAGTGCAAGGGAGGAGCTCACAAGAGCAAAGCGTGCCCTGGATTAGAAGCGTGGCAGCTCGGTGGCTTTTATACAGGAGGAACCATGGGTGATTACTCCCTTATTCTTGGTCACGGGAGACCAGGTCACATGAATAGGTACCCTGGGATTATGTGCAGTGGTTAGGGTGCATTCACGACAAGGTCTTGGCACCCTTGGTGACATAAATGTGGTACTATGATGTGTGCATTATAGGAAGTTTTGCAGGCTATATACATCTATGTTGGTGCTGCTAATGACATGCCACTTGGGAAATGTTACTCATGGTATGTGTATCCCTAAAGATGTCTGGGCATCTATGATGTATGTTTTACAATGACGTGCATTTTCATTGGTGATAGCAATGTTTTCCTGACTACTCCTGAAGTTGCAGAATAACCAGTAACCTATGTATTTTGTGTGACTACTGCTGGCTTTAGCAGAGTAATATTACTGTGTAATATTCTGACAGCTGCTTAGGTAGCAGGGTATTAATAACATGATGTGTTTGGTCTAATGATGTTGTGTACAATACAGTTTATTTTTAAATAATTTGTGTTGTGTTTCCTTTGTGGTGGGGATAGTGCATCATGTGTGTTGTGTTTGTTGTGCAATCACTTTACACATTGCCTCTGCGATAAGCCTAACTGCTCGTGCCAAGCTACCAAGGGGGGCAACAAAGGTTATCTTGGGTGTGTAACTCCCTCACCCTGACTAGAGTGGGTGGGTTCTGCCTGGCTTAGGTACATACCCTAGCCAACCAGAAACGCAGTTTCCAACATTTTCCATCTATGTTGGGGTTCTACAATCAAAACAATCTGATAGCAAATAGCTAATAATAGGTCGACTAACTATTATGCTGGTCAGAAGAGTACTCTGTGCTTATGATTCCCAATGAACAATATGGAGCATATTTCATGGTATTCAATTCGCAAAGCCATTTATTTTCCTTGAAGGAAAAGATGTTCTCAATGGTTGCTGTACCATATCAATAAAACATATTTTTAGTCATTGACCTTTCATTGTTCCCCATCTTTCTGTTTGAGGATGAAATGAGAGTGCTTTAATCACTCAAAATGTGAGGTAATAACTTGAACAGTAGAAACACTCAGGCATGGTAGTTTTTATATAATGCATTCAAATGCACAAGGCTCAATTCTAAGAAAACATCCTGCATTGTATGGTTTGGATAAAGTTTTTCAATTCAGGGATAATATTGGTTTCCAGTTTTGGCCTTAAAATGACCACTGGTAAAAGTGGAAGGTGTAAATTACTCAAAGCAGAGTAGAGTGCTTCAAAGCAAACCCTAGATGTCCCTGAGTTAGGCCCATATTTATATGTTTTGACGCAATACTGCGCAAATGCAGTTTTGCATGAAAACGTATAGCATCGATCGGCTTGCGTCAGTCCTGAGGGCCAGTTGGGCACCAAATTTATGGAATTCCACAAGCCAGTACAAAGGGTGGGCTAACATCTGGGAAAATTACGTTAGCTGGGTGGGGGTGGCGGTATGGGGGAAGTGGGTTTTGCACCTAAAAAGGACACTACGCTGGTTAGAGGCAAAAAAATACCTTTAACCAGCCTAGCATCATTTCCTGGTGCAAATCCATCCATACCACATGACTCCTGTCTTACAAAAGACAGGAGTCATGCTCATCACCCCAATGGACAGCACAGGGGATAAGGGTCCCCTGGGCATGTCCATTCACCCAGTGCCATGTAGGGAGGCCCATTTCAGGACCCCCAATGGCACGTAAAAATGAAAAAATAAAATACATGCCTCTACTTACCCTTCTTACCTGGGATGGGGTCCCCCATCCTCGGTGTCTCTCTGGTGTGGGTAGTGATGTTCCTGGGGCTTGGGGTGGGCACCTGTGGGCTCTTTCCATGGTCTTTGACCATGGAAATGGGTCCACAGGTCACATAATGCCTGCCCTAACCCAGGAGCTAAATAATGACGCTAAACAGGCTTAGCGCTATTATTTAGGCCCGCCTCTTCCCCGAACACCATTTTTGCACAGGAGGATAAATAAGGCGCTAGGGGCTTTGAGTCATTTTTTGGATGGGAGCGCCTACCTTGCATCTCATTGACGCAAGGTGATTTCACGCAACCTAAAAAATGACTTTAACTCCAATATTTTGATGCTAGACGGGTCTTGTGTCAAAACATAAAGATGGAGTTAAGTTTGCGCTGAGTTAGCGTAACAAAAAAAGACGCTAATTCTGCACAAAGAAAGTATAAATATGCCCCTTAATCTCTGTGCGCCTATAATACAAACAAACAAAAAAATGAATCTGACGTGTAATGTCATCTGTTACTCTTAGCATGACTATGGTATAATCTGTAATGTCATCAATGATGTACTTTAGCCTTTATTGTGTGATGCAAAATGGGAGTTCATAAGCAGTACATGGCAAGGATGCAAGTTACAGTTGGCTCAGTAAACTAGAACTGGGCCCGGGAACTGTCCTGTGACATTGAAATGGCCAACAGGAGAGAAAGCTCCCTTAGCCAATCAGCAGGCCCTATGTTTTTAAATTTTGATACCACAGGACCCTAACAGGACCGATTGCCCAACTACACCCAACATTTTAACCCCTTCCTGCCTACTCTGAGCACAGCCTTAAATACTAATTTAATGAAAACATATGAATGGAGTTACACTAAAAACAAAACAAAAAAACAAGTTTTCTGCGTAAATTTCCAATATTATGCCAAATTTGGTGTATTTTTTTTTCGGTATCATTAAGTCGAATTTCCCAAATAAAAATCAACATTTTGCAACTCCCGCTTTTTTGGCTCTTGATTGACAGATTAGTGCAAACCTTTCAATGAAGAAGCCAAGGTGGATGAACTTTGGCCTAGATTGAAGAAAAGGCAGCGCTGCTTTTGCGCCATTTCTTTTACGCAAAAGCGGTGCTAACCCAGCACCATATTTACAAGCCAATGGAAAAACGTTGCACGAATAGGACTGGGTCAAAAAAATGATGCTAATTCCAATTAATGTCAACATTTTAACGCCTGGTCAGACCAGGCTTTAAAAGGAGGCCCATCCACACTACATAAGGGAAGCACACAGAAGAAACACTGGCAAGCAAGTGAACAACAGGGACCTCTTACTGCTAAAGCTCGGCACCTGCAGAAGACGACAGTGACGACACCAAGTGCCACCAGCACCACCGCAGCAAACCTCAAACACCACCATTGCAGCCACAAAGGCAGAAGGAGGGAGAGGATAATTCACCAATGCGCATCAATCCTTGGCCATCCTTGGCTTCAGGGAAGAAGAGGTGATCAGACTCTACCGTCCAAAGTGGGATTCATTGTGCTCCACCACATTGCTCCTGATATCACTGCAAGAGTGGAAAGCCACACAACCATACCACCCATGACCAGACTCCCAGCTGTCCTCCAGATGTTGGCCTCTGGATCATTCCAGACCACTGCAGCACAAGTGGGTGGTATCTGGCAACCATCCCTTTCTGCCTGCCTTCCTTCCTAAGTGCCTGGATGCCATCATCTGCTTCACACCCCACCACATCCAGTTCCTGAATACCCAGCACCTGCAGCAGGAGACCAAACAAGGAATCTATCAAATTGCTGGATTCCCACATGTGCTGGGTGCGATGGACTGCACCTATGACCAACTTGTCCCTCCTGCTGCAGTGGAACACATCTACAGAAACCATAGACATACACACTCAATGAGTGATGCCTACATCTTCAGACACTCAACTATCAACCAACAATTCCAGGATGGACAATATGGCAATAGTCTACTCGTAGGTATGCCAGCATACAATTCTAACACAGACAACATACAAACCTTGTGGGACAAACAATACATACACCATACTAAACACACATGGACAGGGAAACACAGATCTTTAGACAAAAACACATATGTCTCATGCCACACTGAACCACATTCAATGCACATCACCCTCACCTATTCCAATATGTACAAGTTTTTTGCACCACCTGACTGACACTTTACATGATGGTCAGGTGGAGCTATGTCCCCTTTGTATACAAAAGCTGGGGTCAAACCACTACAAGGGGGTCATTACGACCTCGGCGGACTTTTGAAAAGACCGCCGAGCCCACGGGAAACAGAATACCGCCATTGCCGGCGGTATTCCTGTCTCCCTATTATGACATTTCCGCTGGGCCAGCGGACAGTAACAGTGTTACCGTCCGCTGGCCCAACGGAAATGTCACATCAACATTGCAGCCGGCTCGTAATAGAGCCGGCGGCAATACTGATGTGCAGCGGGTGCAGTAGCACCCATCGGGCATTTCACTGCCTGAAATTCGGGCAGTGAAATGCGTGACAGGGCTATGCCTGGGGGCCCCTGCACTGCCCATGCCAAGTGCACGGGCACTGCAGGGGCCCCCAGGGGCACCCCAAGTCCCCTTATCGCCGGCCTTTCAATGGCAGTGTGTACCGCCATGGACAGGCCGGCGGTCGGGGACTCATAATCCCCAGGGCAGCGGTGCTTGCACCGCTGCCCTGGGGATTATGACCGCCAGGCGGAATCCTGGCGGGAAAATGGAGGTCCCGGCGGTATGGCCGTGGCAATTCCGCCACGGTCATAATTGCTGGCAGAACACCGCCAGCCTGTTGGCGGTGTTACCGCCAACATACCGCCGGCCGCCAGGGTCGTAATGACCCCCCATGTGTCCACTTGTTGACAACATAACACTTACCACGGAATAGACCAGCTATGGTGCATTTCCCATGCTACCATCAAACAACTCATACATTGGCACTGTCCCGCATTTACCATGCTGTGGAGACCTGAGGCAGCACCGATATTTAATGCCACCCGAGTGGTGCCATCACCATCTACATATCACCAAAACATACCTTACATACTCATTGTGCAAACCTTTCCCTTGTGTGGTGCATAGTGCAGCACACACTGAAATACAACATCGCCAACATTGAAAGATCAAGTTTAGGAATGAACACCTCAGAGCACACCAACAATAAAAGCTGCAAATCCCACATCTCCTTACCATAATACAAGGGTACCAACAGAGAACTGTGTCAGCTGAACTACTGCCAATGTATTGGTAGAGGCCAGTAATGCATATGATTGAAGAGACTTGGTACTTAGTAGGGCTGGACTGGTGATGCAGGGCAGTGTAGAAAAACACATCATACTCTGTCCTGTCCCACAGGTGTATGCAAACTTGCATATAACACAGTGCATCCCCTACAACAGTGCCACATTGTGTATATGAACTTCATGCGCATAATCATGCCAGCCAGCAACTGGCAACAACAACACATTGTTCAAGTTAAGCATCTCAAGGGCAAAGGTTTGGGATTCACATGCAACACACAGGGTGCAACACCCGTTCATGGCACACAACACATAAAATAGGTAGAAATTTCCCTAACATCACTCTTATGGAGGTCTAAAGTGAAGGGGCTAAGGAAGACATATTAGAAAAGTGGTGCAGCATCCAAAGCATTGCCACTATTCTTGCACCCCTGAGCGCCCCCGTCCACCACCATGTGTGTGCTTTATTCAGAATACAGCGCACCATGGCGCAGAGTAGGTGCAATAGGTAGTTGATGCTATTGATTGACTGTGTAGGATTAGTGCTAAAAATTTGGTGCAAATCCATTGCAACCTCTTAGATTCCTATGCACCATTTTTGCAGTCCCCCAACAAGGGAATGCCCCCCTTGCATACATGATGCGTGGCACAGGCATAATGTGGCCAAGGGGTACAATGTGTTGCACTGCATGCATAGTGCCACTTTGTAAAAATGGTGCCATGAGTTTGGTCTTCTCAAAATTACGCTAATGTGGTCCAAAGAGGCACTAGGTCCTCCTAAATATGGGCCTCAGGTTCAAATATAGACAACACCACACATATTCAGTATATGTGAACTGTCAGACCAGAAATTATTTAACAATCACCAGGTCCCTTAGGCACAATCCATTATAGGAAAGTGCACCACAACATACCACTACAACCATCCAACCAAACACGAAAATACACAATACCAGATTGTAGGAAGTTGGCTCTATATATACTATCTCAATGTAAGAGATAGTGTGCACAGAGTCCAAGGGTTCCCCTTAGAGGTAAGATAGTGGCAAAATTCGATAATTCTAATGCTTTATTTTGTGGTAGTATGGTCGAGCAGTAGGCTTATCAGAGGGTAGTGTTAAGCATTTATTGTACACACACAGGCAATAAATGAGGAACACACACTCAAAGACTTACTCTAGGCCAATAGGTTTTTATATAGAAACATATCTTTTCTTAGTTTATTTTAAGAACCACAGGTTCAAGATTTGAAGTAAACACATAAAATGCAAGGTACTTCACATAGCTAAGTTAGGAACTTTGAATAAAAGCAATATCATATACAGTCTTTGTTAAAATGGCAATAAGCTATTTTAAAAGTGGACACAGTGCAAAAATCAACAGTTCCTGGGGAATAAGTAATGGTTAGGTTGTGAGGTAAGTAAGACACTTACAAGTCTCAGTTCCTGGGCATAGGCAGCCCACCTTTGGGGGTTAAAGGCAACCCCAAAGTTACCACACAAGCAGCTCAGGGCCGGTCAGGTGCAGAGGTCAAAGAGGTGCCCAAAACACATAGGCGCCTATGGAGAACAGGGGTGCTCTGGTTCCAGTCTGCCAGCATGTAAGTACCCGGTCCTCGGGGGCAGACCAGGGGGGTTTTGTAGAGCACTTGGGGGGACACAAGAAGGCACACAAAACACACCCTCAGCAGCACAGGGGCGGCCGGGTGCAGTGTGCAAAGCAGGCATCAGCTTTCAGTTAGGAAACAATGGAGGGAACCAGAGGTCGCTCTAAGGGGTGCAGGCAGGCACAGCTTCTTGGGACAGCCACCACCTGGGCTAGGCAGAGGGTCGCCTGGTGGTCACTCCTGCGCTGAGGTTCGGTTCCTTCAGGTCCTGGGGCTGCGGGTGCAGTGCTGGTTCCAGGCATCGGGTCCCTTGTTACAGGCTGTCGTGGTCAGGGGGAGCCTCTGGATTCTCTCTGCAGGTGTTGCTGTGAGGGCTCAGGGGGGTCCTCGCGGGCTACTCATGGGTTCGCAGACTCCGGGGAGTCCTCCCTGTAGAGTTGTTTCTCTGTATCTCGAGCCAGGGCCGTCGGGTGCAGAGTGTGAGGTCTCACGCTTCCTGCAGGAAGAATGAGTTCTTTGGAAGTTGCTTCTTTGTTGCAAAGAAGTTGTTGGTGTTGAACAGAGCCGCTGCTCACAGGAGTTTCTTGGGGGCATATTTATACTCCGTATGTGCCGATTGTGCGTCAAAAAGTTTGACGCACAATCAGCGCAAAAGTTGCCCTGTATTTAAACGTGGGCGCCCGAGCCCGCGGACGACAAAATTCTGGCATGTGCGTCATTTTTTAGATGCGGCAACCCGCCTTGCGTTAATTATATGCAAGGTAGGCGTTCCCGTCCAAAAAATGGCTTAAAGGGCCGTGCGTCGTATTTATGCTTTCGGGAAAAAATGACGCACGGCCGGGATGCGGAGCCAGAAAATGACACACAGCCCGATTTGCGTAAAAAATTAACGCCTGGGTCAGGGCAGGCGTTAAAATGGGGAAAACACACCTGTATTTATCAGAACACACAGAACAAACAGCAGAGCAGCAGAGCAGCAACAGGGAGCCATGGAGGTGATACTAATCCAGCGTGCACGCAGACGCAGAGCCTAGCAGCAACAACAGCAGCTACAACAACACCAGCAGGGACCCCAAAGGCAGCGCAGAAGGCAGGAGAGGATATTCCGCCCAAGAACCACCCTTCAGGGCCTCAGGGAACAGGACATCATCCAGAGGTACTGGTTGAACTGGCAGGCCATTCAGCAGCTGCTGCACAACATTGAACAGCAGTTGGCCCCCACTTTGGTGACACCCCGCACCATCCCAACAGAAACAAAGCTGCTTGCCGTACTTCATATGCTGGCAAGTGGCTCTTTCCAAACAACTGGTGCCCTGGTTGGCGGAATATCACAACCATCATTCTCCGCCTTTTTGCCCAAAGTACTGGATGCCATCATTCGACTGACACCCGCCACATCTGCTTCCCTAACACACTGCAGAAGCAGCAGGAAACAAAACAGGGGTTCTACCTCATCAGTGGCTTTCCACACGTCCTTGGTGCAACTGACTGCACACATGTACGCCTTGTGCTACCTGCTGCAACTCAACACCTCTACCACAACAGGAAGCACACACATTCCATCAACGTGCAGGCCATAGTCGATCACCAGGGATTGATCACCAACATCGTGGCTAAATATCCTGGGAGTGTACATGACTCATACATCTTCCGTCACTGCACCATCAATGAACACTTCCAGGATGGACGGTATGGCAATGGACTACTTGTTGGGAAGTACAAAAACCTACTTTTATACACACTGCACAGCAACCCTCTAGGACACACAACACAGACACCACAACAGCAACATGTGAACAGGAACACACTGAGGTTGTGACATCACTAGCCATGTTTCTTAGGTCATCCTTGAACCTGTCACACATCGGATATTACTGTACAGTCTAACGTTAAGACGTCAAAGATCACAACGTGTGGAGTGGGTTGCCCAAATGTCACCTTGCAAAATGTAAGTGTCCCAATGACCTTTACATTAATCCATTGCATAAGTTTAAAGGTATGGGATGTCCAGGGTACATTGATATGAACGTGTTAACAACACTGTCAATTTTAACTGTGCATAGAACTATCATCTCACCCCCAGTGAAGACACACGGACACCTGTATCACAAGTCATAATGCTAGGGAGGGCACACTGTACTGCAAATCCCAAAACATACTGCTGACAAAAGGTTAGCAGACAAACACTTGTTCAGCCAAGGAAACAAGACAATGCAGATGGTACATCCTACAAGCATAGAATGCCACATTAGTACACAAAAGAGTCACAGACAACACAAGACAACTACTACCATGAAAGGTCTTTTTAATAGTGCCAGCTACATCAACATGATCCCAATCATTTTCTCTTGCAGCTGATCAGGGGTATGACATCCAGCCATGGATCATGACACCCTTTGGCAACCCAAGTACTGCTGCAGAGTGTGCCTACAACAACGCCCATAGGAGGACACGCAGCATTGTTGAGTGGACCTTTGGCATCCTCAAGTCAAGGTTCTGCTGCCTCGACATCACTGGTGGTAGCCTCCTATATTCCTTGGAGATGGTCTGTAGGATCATCCTCACATGTGCAATATTGCACAACATTTGTATCAAAAGAAACATTCCCCTCCTGGAACCAGAGCCACACATGCCTGAAGAGGAGGAAGAGGAGGATGCTGGCCTGCAACAGGAGGGGGAACTACAGAACACGGCCGCTGGAATATGCAGTCGGCAACAGATTGTAAATAATTTCTTTTGAATGAGATCACCTTCACCACTTTAGTTAACGAATTTAAATAAACACCTATTCTAATCACCATATCATGGTCTGGCTATTCTTTTTTGCACACCTTCATCTCTACTTATCAGAATAAGAGTGTTGCCTCATGGAGCATTGCTGAGATACTGAGTAGGACATGGAACATCCCAGAGCTAATGTGATGCCTAACATACAATGGTCACATACACACACACTCTTAATGACATATATCATGTACGTATCTCCTTTGAAGGCCAATAGCAGAGGGCCACAACTATTTCACACATACATGTTGAAAGCAAGATCCAACGCAGCATATGGCACACAACTAAGACACAATCACTCAATAAGGGGAAAACAAGCCTCATACATGAGGCAGTCAGTGTGCTTTGGCATCAGTAACAGGAATGCCTGACCAGACCCTTGACAGCAGTAAGTCCAACTGCATCCAATCTTTGCAAGGACTATCTGTGACTAGAGTTCCCTAGAAGCAGAACATAGACAGCACAAGTGCCACACATATGACAAGCATTGCGCACATGACATTCCATGTACATGTCAGCCCATTTCCTAACTCCTGACACACCCATGCACCTGGTCACAACCCACCTGTCGGAAGAGGTCCCTGGAATACTAAGATGTGTACCCTGATATTACCTCCTCTACACACACAGACCAACATTAGCAAACCAGTGTGCTACACCCTTTCCTATGGTATGCCATTGTCATAGAACATCTGACTGCAAGGACGTCAGGTCAATTTATACACTGTCTTCTAGTTTCAAAGCCCTGTTAGCACATGTAGATTGCTTCCCCTTGTGAAAATGTCTCTTGGCCCTTAGAATGCAAGTCTCACCTATAGGACTGGTGAGAAACAGATGCAGCCCACACCTGTGATCACCTCCATGCACACCACCCATTTAAAAAAGCACTGTCCCTGATGATGCCTGGAACAGCATAGGAGTTGTCATTATGTCAAATACACTGTCAAGCATTGATACTAATTAAGCCGTGTAACACAGCCCTTGGGTTCATTTGTCACCTTCAAAAACACAGGACGTACACAGTTTGGCATGTCAACTGTCTAGTTTGTCCTCAAAACAGTCTCAGTCAGACAACTGATTACGTAACTTGTCAAGTAACTGTATCCTGAATCACCTTGCATTCTGTCAGCCTGACTGGCAACTGTCTGTGCGTCACACTAAAGTATCCCTGTGTCTACATATGTACCACACTTGCGTTAGCAAACCTCTCATTCATCAGGGGGCATTGGGCATGGGCTTCTTCCATGCATACCCAAATACATTGTATAGCATCATCTGCCTTTTAACTGTACCATTTGAGTTACATCCTCTTGGAAAAGCAAAATTCATGGCCCATCCCTTGTCTGGGTTGCATTTATGCATGAATGACAAAGTGTGACAGTGCCCCAGGGCCGTAGGCAGGGATTGGGTACGGGGCTTTCAGCTCAACCAGCAACCTCTGATAATGTCCATGAATAATACACAAATGTCAGGACCCTGGCAGTTCACACACAGCATCACAGTGCGCACAACATAGTGATGGCCCGTGTGTGGTGAATAGCTGCAAGAATAATCAGCACAGAGGCTATGATGTTCCCAGATGCAGTGGGAAGTGCAGAGGCCAACCTGTGTACAAATGTTGTAATGACACCTGCCGGAACATGACACCTGAGACATTATCTCACTCAGCACACCAAGGTTGCCCTGTTGACTGTCTCATTACACATCTTTAGTGACAGGGTGGGACCATCCACATGTTGGTTCACATGTCCATATCTACTTTACTCACATTGATCAACCAAGGATACTCAGTAGATACAGGAATAGCTGCCACTGACTCATGATGAGTCCTGGACCGAACTGTGACAAATTACACCCCAAACAATCTACAGGATCATCATTGGACCACACACATGAACAAGACAGCTATGTGCAATTGATCACTGGAAATAAGTGGACACGTCCTGTCTTGTATGCTGGTCCACCACAGCCACTTGATAGTTGGGGCTCACTTCTATAGCCTCAACTGTGGTATCATCATACATATGAGATTCACCCTTGTCTGTCTGTGCAAACAACATGGTACCCACTTCCTCAATGCATGTGTATGACTCACTGTGGGATTCTCCAAGTAGTGCCTAGGGAGCTCTTACCAATACTCTAGGACATAGGATGTAGAAAATGTGGACCATTGACATGAACAACCATCTGCCATCCATCTGGTGCATGCTTTGTCACATATGGTGTCTAAGTGACCCTAAAACTTGGAAGTACACTTTACGGGTGTTGTTACATGTATGACTAACACATGCCCTCGCTCATTTCCAATATGACTTGCATCTAAGGATTGGACACATGGACGTCACATTCATACAACCATATGTACAATTATGCTTCATGTGATACACACATGCTTGGTCAACCAACAAATTAGTTGTCAAAGCACACAGTTTGAGCCAAAGGCATTTAGGTATTGTACATATGTGTGTCACATTGCTATCCTCTCCTTATGCCAAACATGCATAATTTGTGCAACACATATATGTATGCCACACTTATGACCATCTATTGCGTCAGCCAACTGTAAAAATACTGTGAAGGGAGTAGTGGATCATGTTCTGCTGCAGTATGTCACACATGTGAACATACACCATCAACACCATACTGTCTTCAATTAGCCAATCTCTGATGTGTCCCAAATGTAAAATAACCAAAAAACAAGTAAAAATGCCCCAAACCAGTTAATGCACTGTAATTTTGACGTCCCTAGCGTTGTGCGTCATTTTTTGACAAACAAAACTGTATTTGCGTCATTTTTTTGGACGCACAGGAGTGAAATTTAGCCCGCATCCAGATATTTGTACAGTCCATGTATCATTATGTGGATGCAGGTTAATATTCACGCCTGTGCGTCAAAAAAAATGACGCAAATACAGTTTTGGTGAACAAAAAATGACGCATAACGCGAAAAAGGCGGGGCTTTTCATACAGGAAGTGATGGAATAGGATATCCTGTTTACAGATCATGTACAGTGGGTGTACTTTCACTTTCACTTTGCAGTCTATGATCCTTCTAGACTGTGTGGTTGTGTAGAGAGTGTTGTCCTTAGATTTTGTGCTGTTTTTGTCCTGTGTGCTATCTATAGTGTCAATTTGTGAAATAAATATTGTTGGTGTATACTGTACTACTGTGTTTTGTCTACATTTGTCCATTTATCTTGTGTTTTTGTTGTTTGTGGGAGTCTGTTGTGGGTAGTGTTAGTTTGGGGATAGTTGGGCTCTTTTAGTGTTTAGATTTACTTTTTTTCTGTCTTTGTACCCCTACTTTCACCCTTTTCCCCTTTCTATTTCTTTTACCCCTATTCCATTTCACTTATAAATATGTATGGTAGGCCATGTCTTGGCAGGATGGGGGAAGACGAGCTGGGGGGGTTCATCTGGCTGGTGATGCATTTCTTGCCGCTCATGATCCAGGCAGGGGGCAGGGTGATACCGGGGTATCCGACAGAGGCGCGCTGAATCCGGTGGGGAAAGGTGCTGCATCACCTGCAGCATGTGTATGCCAGCCAGAGGAGTGACCACCAGATGAAGCACCGGTGGGCTGACCTCATCACCAGGGAGCAGGATCTCTTGGACCACCTGGGAATCATGATTGGTGGCACTGTTGGTGAGTACGAATTATGTTAATGTGCACGATTAAATGCTCTGTAGTGACATCAGGGGATTAGTACAATGTCTGCCAGCTAACTTGCTGACTGTGTGTAATGCTGGGGAAATATAAGGGGATCATTGATGCACTATGGCAAGGATCACAATTGCTAGCTGTCAGGTAGCACGTGCTCAGCAAACTTACAGGTTACTTTTCCATAAAGGAAATTGGTGGGGCCTTTTTGTCAGAACAGCTAACAAAATATGAGCCAATCATGTCTGTATAGGGTACTATTGACAGAGAAGTACAGATGTACCAACATTTAGGCCAACTATGTTGACGCAATTGCTAGACTGACTTTAGAATCACTACATGATGCTGAAAATGAGTGCTGCCTTCACGTCAATTGATAATAGCAAAGTGGCTCAGACATATGTCTCATGAGAGTCTGGTGAGTGTGGAAGGAAATTGTTCACAGAAGTACTATGAATGTGTGGGATTATTGTGTTCCTTGATCTTTTTGGATACATGTCAGTTCTTAAGTTGAAAACATCGTGAAAAGGTGTAAGGTGCCCTCAGCTAACATCTTAAGATGTTTGTTGGAATTAGTTGAGCCACAATCCAAATATGGATGGCAGTCCAATTGTATGCACACGGCCTCACATCTCCATGGTTGGTGCAAATCACCACAGCTGGGCCACATCAATTGACTATACTGTAACAACAGGATGGCTTACAAAAGTCCCTGCCCCTCCCTCTGTACATTGGGCCTATGTGCAATAAATGTGTCATGGCCAAAAGGCATGTTTGACTGGTAATGCAGTCCTCAAGTAACCAGGCTTTTGATTTCTCTCTTGGATGCACATGATGAGACGATTACACTCCATATTTTTTAGTGCTCACCAATTATGGGGCATGTTTGCAACCACATGATAGTTAGGGCCAATGTATGTGTGCAGATATGTGTGTAACTGTCACAGGAGACCCATGCTATGTACAAGTTGGCCGTGATATATCAGATGCAGTACCATCATGTCTGAATGGCTGCCATTTCCTTATTCAGCCTACACATTGTAAATGTTTATGAAATTGTTGCACTGTGCACAGATTTTGAGCACATTTCTTCCTTCCATACCTTACAGGTGGACCGACACCCTACACTGTGGGAGAGGTGGCGACATTTGAGGTCCCCGACCACTCCAGTAAGTGTTGATATGTCTGTTATGTGTTGTGTTTGCTATGTGTTGTGTTTGCTGGTTATGGACTCGTGTGAGTTGGACGCATAGCAAGGTGTGATGCGTTGGGCAAGCTTTTCACTTGTTCCATGAGTGGGAATGTAGTTCTCACATGTTTTGAGTTTGCCAATGCGTATCCAATGGTATCATGTAGGGATTGTAGGACATCCCTGTAGGCCCCACTGTGAGTACAGGGGTTAGTCATGTGTATGACACTTGTATCACCAAGAGTCGCAATGGAAGTCGGCCCCAATTTAGTCAACCTGTCAGACCCACATTCTCTAAGATTGGTACAGCAAATAGCTTTTCAAAAGACATCTGCTTCCCTATTTACCTACGTTATTTTTAAACAGTAGGTATAACCTCCTAGCAGCATGTACTTCCACATGTAGTGCAACAAGTCTGTGGAACCTGAGTGCAATGGCCTAGGTGTGCATGCAATTCATGATCATGGGTGTTCTAGCAACTCTGTGTCTGATGTAAGTCAGGCCTCACTGGAAGTATATGTTGTGTACCAAGTTCTGCATTTCCTGACATGTGTGGCCCTATGAGTGCTCTAGGGTTTGCTGACTCCTAATTGTAGATAGACCTTACCTGTGGTGTGTCTGTAGAGACAAACATGTGTGGAGTTTTCTATACACTCCTCGGTGTACATGTTGTTGGCAAATTATAGTTGTGTATCCACCCCCCCACCCTCAAACACGGCCATGGGTTTGTGAATGGGGTACCTAGTACTGATGCTACCAGTATGTTACACATACATGTGAATAAGTGATGGTTTGGTTGCATACTAGTATACACACTCAGGTTTGGCACTTGGTACTATACTGGCAAGTCCAGTTACAACTTGCAGACCATGTGGCTTTAGTTTTGCTTTCCGTACACTGACATTTGTAGCCCAGGTCTTGGCGGAGGAAATGCAGCATGATTCTTAGATGATGACTGGCAGAATTCAGATTGCAAGTCAAAGCCAGTTATTACCCATCTTGTAGGTTATGGATGTGTGTTGTGTGATGTGACCTTTGTAGTCTGGCCTGCTATATACTTCCTCAGGGACATTCAATGCTCTGTATTGTGATATGAGCTGTTACAAGTACAGTAGATGTAATGTCTGATTAACTTGCTGTGCCATTTCACACAATGCAGTTACTAATGTAGAATATGTGCATTTGTCTTCACAGCTGCTAACATGACTCCAGACCAGGTCTGTGAATATCACCGCCGGGCCATGCGATATCAGCACATCCTGCTGGTGGAGTCGGGGTTCCGGAGGATGGCCTGGCGATATCGCCATGAACGGGCCTCTGGGGCATGGAGAGCCTTCCCACAGGGTGGGCCTACTTTGCCCACCACAGCCACCACCAGCAGAACCACCAATCAGAGCCAGGTGGCCCCACCCACAGCTGCCACTGTTGGTCCAACATCTGCTGGACTTCCTGGCACCCAGCATTGCCACCAGTGCAGGACAGCCCACTAGGCCTGGCACCACACCCACACAGACCTCCTCCATCGGTACCCAGACTGCCACTGCTCCATCTGTTGACCCTGCAGCCTTCAACCGAATGGAACATAAGATGAACAAAGTGCTGCGCAAGTTGAGCCACCTGAGCCGGGACGTGCGGCACATTAACCGGTGGGTTAAGTCCATTAAGAGGACCCTCCGGAGAGCCAACCTCTAGACACTTTTTTGATGGACATGATTCCCTCCCCTCCCTCCTCCTTACTTGTTTTTATAGTTAGTGGGCTTAGGGGGCTTAGCGTTAGGTTAGTATAGGCTGTTAGTTTAGTTAGTGTTAGTGGGTGGGGGGTCCTCATTCTTTATATTTTTACTCATCAAGTGTGTGGGTGGGGGGCTATGTTGGGGTTCTTGTGTGTTAAAAAAAATACAAAAAAATACAAAAAAATATATATATTTGTATAAGATAGTATAGTATGTGTTTAGGTTAGTATGTGTTGTCCTCCATGTGTCCTGTATCATAAGGCGGGTGTGGGGTAGATGTTTAGAATGTTTTGTTACATGTGATAAGTAAGTGTAGCTTAGGTTAGTTAGGGACAGTTGTGGGTTATGAGTAGTCAGGGTAGATTAAGGTAGGTAAGATTTTTCCCTCAGTTTCATCATCTGTGATTAGCATTTAATAAATATTTGGTTAACCCTTAATAGTATGTGTTGAATGGTACTTGATCGTGGGTTTGGATTCTGTGTACATCAATTTGGTACTATAACATCTGTGTCCTATGCTACAAACAAATCCCAACTGAGCTGTACGATTGGCAGCTAGCCCAGAGCTACCTTGCAAAGTGTCGACCCTTTGTTGTAACCACCAATCACAGTTAATATGGATCCCAATGTGTTTCTGTTGATAAGTGTGCTGTCAAAGTCACTAACAGTGCTTCCAGACTTGATATTGGAGAAACAGTTTTAGGTTTGACTGCAATGTGATGATCATGCACACCCTTATAAGATGAGTTCTCATTGGCAATCTTGTATTCTTGTCTTCATGACCCTCATACATCATTTGTGACACAGTTCGGCATGATTACCTATTTGTATGTTAACTCAGACACCTTCATTTATGCAGTTTTTTTAGTGTTTACTTAGATTAGTGTGGCACGTTAATTGACTTATTTTTGTATGTTTACAACATTTTGCTGCCACTATTTGATGACTTATCCCCTGAGGAAGCATTCTTCTGTCCAATACAGTATAGTGGTGTATGGTTTCTCACTTCATCTGATTTGTCCCTCAGGAAGGGCAGAGTATGATGCAATCATGGGCACTGTGTAGAATTCTCTGACTACATATTATCAGGACAGTTGTATTGACAAGCTACGTAATTTGACAGTAGGCACATTTCAGTTATCTACTTCACAGTTGATATGTCACATTACCCAGAGACAGATTTGTTGTGTAAGTGCTATTTATTGAAACGTGCTGTAGTGCTATCTGTACATTGTCCATGATTGTGAGTCCATTATAGTGACATTTTAAATTGGGATCCAACACAAGGGGTTATGGATATGCTTTTGACATGCTGGGGTTGATGTTTCAGACAGTGCAGAGGGACAGGATTTGGCAATGAGTAGGAGAGAGACAATCACTGGGCTGGGTGACAAGAATGCAGTGGTTTGCAGAACAGTGCTCGAGTAAAGTTGTTGCAAGACTGGCAAGTTACAATGCACAGGACCTTGGTAAATGTGGGCCATGTGGCAGGGACTAGTGCTTCCGGGTACTTTTCCTTGTGAATGTGATCTGTTCCATGTCTTCTTCTTCTGATGTGTGTGTTGCCTGCTTTGTCCTTGTTGTTGTTGGTTGTGAAGGGGCAACACACACTTCAGTGTTAGAAGACGTGGAGTCAGACATCCCGGTTGCTGCTCCCTGTGAAGTTCTTAAGGGCAGTACTGCAGCAAGGAGGGCCTGCTGGTTCTTGAGAATAGCAGCCACATCACAATGGTAGGCAGCCAGGTCGGCCCTGAGGGAGTCATGATTGCATTTGTGCATGCAGTGGAAGGTTTGGGGTGCGAGGTGTTGTGGCAACTCCCTTACTGCAGTGGTGAATTCCTTGACAGCTGCTTGTAGTCCTTGCAGTATGGATGTTGCGCTTGCATAGCTGCTGCCTGATCTGCAGATTACATCATGCACGAACGCATCACCTCAAAGCTGGCTGCCATAGTTTGCATCCCCACCCGCACCTCCTTGGCCAGCTCCCGCTGTACTCCAACTACAGTTCTCTCAAAGCTGGTGCCAGTGCCGTCTGAGTCCTCAGCTGTATTGGAGCTGGCAGGTCTTACAATTGGGGTGGTTGGTGGATCCTCTGCGATGGCTGCTTGTTCTGTGCTCCTCCTTGTGACTGAAGGTGGGGTCTGGAGGCTGTCAAGTACCTTTTGGATAGTCTCCTGGGGAATGTTTATTGGCTCGTCATCCATGTCATCAGGGAAATCTGGGACAGTCATATCGGCAGGAGATCCATCTTCCTCATCAATGAAACAGGGTACAATTAGTGTGTCTGTGTTGTGGCAATTTTTATGTGATGTGCCTGCCTTTTGATGAATTCACTTGTGATCTTGTTTTGTGTTAATTTCTCCAGTCCTTCAGATGGGCATTCTTCCAAGCCTATGGCCCACCTGTGTGTCACATGTATGTTATTGAGTTATCAGACTTGTCAGCCTCATTGCCTCTAGGTGTTGGTTTATGCCAAATAGTAAATTGCCACCTTCTTTTCCTACTCGACCCTCCGTGTACATCCATTCTCATGGTGAGACCTTTCACTGGCTGTGGGTGTTCTGATCGCCCTGGCAGCACACTTAACAATCTGGACCTGCCCCAATCTCTGATCTTTCACATCCACTTAAATGTAAGTGACATGTGGCATATCGTATGCATGGCAATGTTATGATCCGATATGGATGTTGCCTTTGGTAATGTGTCCTGCTGACGTTGGGGAATGTGTGTTACATTGGATTGCCCTGATAATCGTATCAGTGTCCTATTTCCTCCTCTGACTGTGCAGGTGTATTTCAGTGACCAGTTCCATGTGTCCCCCCCCCCCTCAGTGCTGTTGTCTGAGCAGTATGACATTTGGGATGTTGCATTGTTACCCAGGCACAGGATGGACCCTGGCATATGCAGCATGGGTGTGTCCTTAGTGCTGTGTAGCTCCTATTGATGTTTACATTGGCTGATGTTTGCGACAACTATGGGCATTGACATTTGAGAGTACTGGGGCCTTTGTCTTGTTTCTGGGGATTGTTGCAGTTGTCATCCTCACCCCCTAATTTATGTGTGTATGATCCATGGGGAGGTTACTGCCATTGGCTACTTGAGCTGAACACAGAGCAGAGGTGGTAGTGGCAACTGTTGTCGCAGTTACATTCCAGTTGTCGGTATGGCTAGAGGTTGTTAATAGGGCCCTAGTTAATGTAGGGGGTATGGTGGCTGACGTGTGCCGGGATGTCAGTTTGACGTAGTGGCCTTCCCTCCTTGCGTGGCTTTCCCTTTGCTCCATCGTTGGCATGACAGCATGCCCCATGGGACTGTTGTTGGTGTTGTGAAATGGTGTGCCCCAGGTCTTCTCAGAACGGGCCATGCCCCCCTGCCGTGTCCCTTTACCCATGCCACTCCATGTATTAGATGACTTCCATGCATTTAGTTGTCGGTATCACCCCCCCCCCCGGTTGTAGTTGACATTAGTGCATTATAATTCCCCATGCGACTTACCCTGCATGTGCGTTGTCTCCTGGTAGTCTGCGCTGTCCTGTCCTTGAATCCCTGTGACGATCTCCTCAGGGATGACGGCTGCGACCATCTCCTCCATGTGGTCCAGGGCCTCCTGGTGTGCTGAACTCCCCCTCCAGTCTGCAGTGCTGCCTTCCTGTTCCTGGCCATCTTTTCCTTGGTCCTGCGCTTGCAGTCATGCCAGCGTTTCTTGCACTCGATGACTGTTCTGCGTACTTCAGCCACACTGTTAATCTTGTCGACAATTTGTTGCCATATAGCCTCTCTCCTACTGATTGGCAACTTTGATGTGACAAACAGTTGGTGCTGGTGTTCCGTCACCTCTTTAACCAGAATTTCCTGTTCCTCTGCACTAAAGCAACACTTTCTTTTCTTCCTAAAAGTGTCCTGGTTCTTGTGTGGGACATCCTGGCTGGTTCCTGGTCTGCTGTCATCTTCCTGGGGTCTGTAGTAGCATCTGGGATCCATTTTGGCTCTCCTCTGGTGAAATGGCTGTGTTCGCTGTTTTTTTTTTACGCTATTGCGTAAAACAAAAATGGCGCATATTTGCAGTGTCGTAAATCGACCCACAGTCATTTCCGCTGCGTTAACGTCGTTTTCCTTTACGACTTGACGCCACAGTGTGCGTAAAAAATAATGACTCCCACCTGTTGTTTGCGCCGCCGTGCGTCAAAGTATAAATATGACGCCCGCACGGCGCACCAAAATGACGTTAGCAGGCGGTAATATTTTTGGCGTAAAACTGCGCCAGCGCAGTTTTGCGTCAAAAAGTATAAATATGGGCCTTGGTCCAGGACGGTCCTCTGAGGCTTCAGAGGTCGCTGGTCCCTGTCAGATGCGTCGCTGGTTGAGGGTTTCGAATCAGGAGACAGGCTGGTAGGGCTGGGGCTAAAGCAGTTGTCGTCCTCCGTCTTCTCTGCAGGCTTGTAGGTCAGCAGTCCTTCTTGTTTCTTCAGGTTGCAGGAATCTGATTTTCTTGATTCTGGGGTGCCCCTAAATACTAGATTTAGGGGTGTGTTTAGGTCTGGGAGGGCAGTAGCCAGTGGCTACTGTCCTGGAGGGTGGCTACACCCTCTTTGTGCCTCCCCCCTGTGGGGGGCACATCCCTAATCCTATTGGGGGAATCCTCCAAACTCAAGATGGAGGATTTCTAAATGCAGGGGTCACCTCAGCTCAGAACATCTTTGGGGATGTCCTGACTGGTGGGTGACTCCTCCTTGTTTTTCTCATTCTCATTCTTTGCTGCTAAAAGTGGGGACAGTGGCCAGAGGGGCGGGCATCTCCACTAGCTGGGATGCCCTGGGGCGCTGTAACAAAAGGGGTGAGCCTTTGAGGCTCACCGACAGGTGTTACAGTTCCTGCAGGGAGAGGTGTGAAACAACTCCAGCCAGTACAGGCTTTGTTCCTGGCCACAGAGTGACAAAGGCACTCTCCCCATGTGGCCAGCAACATGTCTGGTGTGTGGCTGGCTGGCAGAAACTGGTCAGCCTACATTAGAAGTCAGATTGGGGGCATCTCTACAATGCCCTCTGGGTGTATGTTACAATAAATTGCACACTGGCATCAGTGTGCATGTATTGTGCTGAGAAGTTTGATACCAAACTTCCCAGATTTCAGTGTAGCCATTATGGAACTGTGGAGTTTGTGTTTGACAAACTCCCAGACAATATACTCTTATGGCTACCCTGCACTTACAATGACTAAGGTTTTGCTTTGACACTGTAGGGGCATAGTGCTCATGCACATATGCCCTCACCTGTGGTATAGTGCACCCTGCCTTAGGGCTGTAAGGCCTGCTAGTGGGGTGACTTACCTATCCCACAGGCAATGGGAGGTTGGTATGGCACTCTGAGGGGAGTGCCATGTCGACTTAGTTGTTTTCTCCCTACCAGCACACACAAGCTCTGAGGCAGTGTGCATGTGCTGAGTGAGGGGTCCCCAGGGTGGCATAAGACATGCTGCAGTCCTAAGAGACCTTCCCTGGCATCAGGGCCCTTGGTACCAGGGGTACCAGTTACAAGGGACTTATCTGAGTACCAGGGCTATGCCAGTTGTGGAAGCAAAGGTACAGTTTAGGGAAAGAACACTGGTGCTGGGGCCTGGTTAGCAGGGTCCCAGCACACTTTCAATCAAAACTTAGCATCAGCAAAGGCAAAAAGTTAGGGGGTAACCATGCCAAGAAGGCATTTCCTTACACAGATGCTACTCTGAATCACCACTCCACTTATAACAAATATGTGCTATGGCACATAGCTAATAACATATATGCATTTCTGGCACAATTTCTCAAATTCCTTTGCAATGGACCAAGGTTACAGCATCTAGACATGGGTCATGGCCCCCTTTGGAAATCCAACTACTGATGATGAGCCAACTTACAATGAAGGCCACAGAAGGACCAGGAATGTATTGGAGAGGACATTTGGCCTCCTAAAATTCAGTTTCAGGTGGCTAGCTCGTACACGAGGAAGCCCATTATATGAACCACCCCTTGTCTACAAAATTATACTTGTTTGTGCTATTTTGTATAACATTTGTGTGTGCACCAATGTCCCCTGGGATGAACAAATTTTTTGTCTCTATTGAAGAGGATGACGACAATGATGCACAACAGGTGGACGGGGAACAACCAAACTCTGCTTCTGGAACATGTAGAAGACAACAACATTTTCACAACTTTTTCTCATAAACACTGTCTTCCAAGATTCACCATTTAAATATTGCAATAAAACCACTTTAATTTTTATTGTGCATGGCGTACTCATTATCACCTTCACATACAATTTTTAACTTGCCCATATCTCAGATAGGATAACTAAAGCAGGTGTTAAAATGGGGCACACCATTGGTTATAAAGGGTCCCTATGTTCTGTTCAGAGTTGGGGGCAATATTTTGGCCGCTAAAGCTGAACAGTACATCAATAGTGTCAAATTAGATGCTATTGCCCCCCCTACCTTGCCCCGTGGTGCGCCTTATTTTAAATACGGTTCATACATGGTGGCAGTGGGGGGTCGCTAAGGGGTGCAAGAAAAGTGGCGCTACACTGGGTGCAGTGCCACTTTTCTTAAATCTGCCCCATAATCTGGAATTAAAAACAAATCAGAAGAATGCACTACCACATGAATGTGTGGGTGGAATGTAGGCATAGTCTGTAGAATTACATTTGACATTGTCACACACATATCACACAAGTGTGTTGGCTTGACATATGGCTGCAGCAATCCTGGAAATACATGTGAAGATTGCTATACAGATGTATGGCCTATGTAGGAAAAGGGTGTAATTACCCACAATGGCAGATTTGTGTCTGCTAAAAGTCTGAATGACCAAGAGAGAGTGATCAACCAGGGCAAATACTCAAAGGGCCAGATGTATGAATCTGGCCCATTGCGATTCGGTAATTTCAATTTTTAAGAAATCGCAATTACCGACTCGCAAAGGGCCATGTATCACATTTGCGATTCGGTAATTGCGATTTCTTAAAAATCGCAAATGCAATTACCGAATCGCTAATTGCGATACTGGCCCCATTCGCAGCTATGGGCCTGTTGGCCCATAGCTGCGAATTTTTTGCATTTCCTAAATTGCGATTTCTGAAACAGAAATCGCAATTTGGGAAATGCAAAGAGCCAGGGTGCTGGGGGCCTAAGGCCCCCTCTCCTGCACCCCAAATTATTATTTTTTTTCCATGTAAAGTACACACATGCCAAAAGGGCAAGTGTGCTTTACATATTAAATTTAAAAATGCAGTTTTACTGCATTTTTTAATTTTGCACCAGGTTACCACCTGGTTGCAGACAATGGTATTTTGCATGTGCAAAGTACCATTCTGCGAAAAATCGCAATTTGCGATTTTTTGCAGAATTGCCTTGCGACCTGGATTTTGCGAATCGCAAATTGCGATTTGCAAAATCCAGGTCGCAACGCAAAAAATCACAATTTTTGCGATTTTCATTTTGTGGTCTGCGAATGCCTTTGATGCATTGTAAACCACGATTTTGCACTCGCAAACGGCCGATTTCGCAGTTTGCGAGTGCAAAATCATTTGATACATCTGGCCCAAAATGTCTAGGTCTCTCACACTCAATCCAGTTTGGTATGTGCATATAAGTCAAGCAATGTCCAAACACGTCACAGACCCTTGCCGAATTGCACGTTTGATGAAGGAAACAGATAGGTTAAATGTTGCATCTCCTATACTCATAGCTGTCATGACTAATCACACTTAGAAAAAACACTCATGGTGAATGTGATGTAGGTAGCGGAATGCAGATGTGAGTATGTGTCCATGTTGAATAAATGATGTGGAAGGACAACTTAGAGACTCCCTTATGCCAGTTTGAGATCTAGTATGTGTAGGTCACTCAAACACTAAACAAGTGTTCTGGCTGGTGTTCTGTAATGTGTGGGGGGAAGTCATGTGATCTAGCTAAGCCTGGAATTGGGAGGGATACTATTACTTAGCCTTTCAAAGAAGCTGTGTCCGCCTCTAAAGTATACAAGTCTGAAATACTTTGCTGTGCATGAAACAATGGGCAATGTTGATGATGAATATGGGTACTAAGGGTAATCAGCTGAAATTATGCCAGCGATGTTGAACTAGAACCATACATGACAAAATATGCCATCAATGTGTGTGAAGGAACACACATAGACTAATGATCACTGTACAACAGAACAAGGTTTCCATGTAATACAAGACACATATTTACAGAGCATGTGTAAGTCAGTACATATTCTCACATTGGCAATGACTACAACTATATGCTTGACCAGCACAAACAAGTGTGACAGAAGTAAGTGACAAATGACAGTATCTGTACCCTGGGTCTAAAGACCCAGTTCTACAATCTATCAATGACCTAACCAAGAATCATAAGAACAATCTCACCTATGTATGCCAAGTCATGTCAAACCATAGCAAATGATGAGACATGTCCAACACAAACAAGCTGCCAGTCCCCAGTATATAATTGGGCAAGCCTGACATCAACATCCCGAAAGGTGACAAAACATACTTGGCCATAGGACCACAAATGTGCAGGTCTATGTCTCCAGGTGGCTTTGCATCGCTCTGCTAATATTCAATCATGAGGGTGGCAGATTCCCACCTAATGCCCTCTCCAATCCCCAGAGGTGGCTACATTTACTCTTGACACAATCAGGGGCCTGCTGCCTCTGCACAGTGAACTGAGCTGATGTGCCCACAGTCAACCTGTGATAATACATTCAACAATGGCCCTCTGTGGGCATACAAAGTGCCACTGGAGCACAGATGAATAGGGTGCCATCACTTCCTGAGAGCAGCCCTGCCATACAGACTGTATGCAATCATGTAAACCTGGCAATAAAAATAAAGGCCCTCATTATGAACACGGCGGGAAACACCGCATCGCAGGAGGAGCGGTCCGGACGGCCAAATAATGAACCAACTGAAACACAGGCATCCTGAAAATCACCCACCGCCAGTGGAGGATTGCCGACAATGACGGCAGAGGCCACCCACAGCCCAACGGAAAGGCCCAACTTGCCCATCAAATAATGAATCACTAGACCGCTGTCAGTTCTGGGGCGGGAACCGCCGCCAAGCAAAGCCAGGAGGAAACGAACCAAATATGAGCAAACACTCACCAGAGGCTCACACAACATGCCAAAGCAGACATTAATAGAGAGCTGCAGATCTTTCCAGCCCTGCTCCTTGCCATCTGCATCCACGACCGAGACCGCCGATGAAGACGATAACTGTAAGTACTGCAACCTACGAAACAAGGGAAGAAAGGGCACAGTTACATACCCGCCCACTCCATTCACCCTGCAACGCTCCTACAACCTTTCACAGCAGCACAAGTTATACACCCCACAGCAAGAGGTACTTACCCGGCACCAGGCAAACCCAACCTGACCATAGTACATACAAATGCCCCACACCCACAAACAATGAAACGAGAGACCAGGGATCAAGAGTGTGCTGCCAAAACACAGGCCACACATAAACTTTTAATGCAGCTCACTGAGCAAACGATTGTCTAGTAAGGACAATGGCCAGTTCATAATGACATGAGTCCCCTGGGCTACAATTGCCCCAACCTGACTCCCACAAGTGCTACGGTACTCCAACTGATAGGGGCAACAATGGGGCATCCAGGCACCTCAGGGAACAGGGGCAGGGGCTGTGGGGGTGGGGATTTACGACAGGGTTGGGCCTTGGATTTGCATTCGGAAGGTGGAGGGGGTTTGGTTTTGGCCTTGGAAGGTGGGGGAGTGTGCTTGGACCGGGTGAAGCCAGATGGAATTGGCTCAGCATGGGGCTTCTTCCTCTATGGGGAAGGGGCACGGGAATGTGAAGGGCGGACAGGGGCGGGCTGTGAAGTGGAAGGAGTGGAAAGGGCAAGGAGGTGGGCACGTTTAGGGACAAGACACTGTGGGTCAGGGGGTTGGAAGAGGTCAGCATGGGAGAGGAAAAGTTTTTTCAGAGCAATTGGGGAGCACCTAAAGGAGGGCTTGGGGGTGGAGGCAGAGGGTGTGGACGTAAGTGGTGTAGGGGGGCGTGTTGTGGGTGCAGGTGACTGGACAGTGTGCTGAGGTGTGGTGGATGTGTGAGGGGTGGGTGTTTTGGTGCATTTGTGTGTTTTTGGAGGAAGGGGGGTGGACTCAGTGGAAGAAGACAGGGTGCCAATGTGAATGTATGTTGTGTGGGTCTCTGCAAGTCTGGTGAGTATGCTGCATGTGTCTACTAAAGTAGTTGTGGGGAGTGCAGGGGTGGTGTCTGGGGTGCATGTATGGATGTATGCTATTGTGGTGAGTGCAGGAATAGGGTCAGCAACAGCAACAGCGAATGAAGGTGTAATGCCTGGGGGTGTGCATGTACAGGGGACAGACAGGGAGGCGGAAGAGATGGGCACACTGGGGGAAGTGGATGTTGCTGTGTGTGCATGTGTATGTTGGCTGTGTGAATGGTTGTGGTGGAAGGTGTGGTGCTTGGGTTTAGAAGTGTGCTTCTTGTGTGTTGAGGTGTGTGACTGCGTGTCAGATTGTGTGCTTTGGATGGGTGGAGGGAGTGGGGTGCTGGAAGGGGTAGAGGAGGTTGGAGGGGGGACGGAATGACCAGTTAAACTGGCTGCCATGAAAGAGGAGGCCAGAGCCTGAAAAGATCTCTGTAGGCCAGGCATGGCACCATGAATGCCATCCAGATAGGGATTGGTCTGCTGCATCTCTGATGCTAGCCCCTGGATAGCATTGACGATGGTCATCTGCCCTACAGAGATGGTTCTCAGGAGGTCAATATCCTCCTCTGTGAGGGCAGCAGGGCTGACTGGGGTAGGGGACGAGGTGCCTGAGGCGAAGGAGAGGCCCACCTTTCTGGGTGAGAGGGCACGGGCAACTCGGTGGGGAGCTAATGGGAGGGCAGTGATGGCACAGTAGGGGTAGGCCCACTAGGGTCCACCACCACCAGGGAACCCCCATTGGAGAAGGTATCGGAGTCACTACCTCCAGTGGTAGTTGCTTCCCCCATGGTACTCCCCTTGCCCTCCAACCCACTGGTCGCCTTGGTGTCAGAGGACTCTGCCTCCAAGGATCCATGGGTCGCTGCATCCCCACTAGCCGATGCCTCAGCTTCCTCGCCAGATGATGCTGATGTACACAAACAACACAAGAGAACAAAGATGGGAAGACAAAATAGAAGAGACACTTGTAAATAGCTGAAAGGATTGTACAAGTCCATCATGGGCTTCACAACTGTGGAAATTTGTAAAGTAATATTTAGGTGAAGATGAACATGACGCTGGAGTATTGGTAGTCACGGATGTGTGTGCTCCTTGAGTCATGTACGTGCACAGTGACACAAAAAAGACGCAAACTGGCTCCCACTGCAACATCAGTGTCATAGTTTTTGGAGGTAATGGGCTGTGGAGACAAGTATTGCCACATCATATGTCAAAAGTTGTGCAATGCAAGTATTGTGGTTGTTTTAAACCCTGGTGTCACATGATGCCTGCGCCAGGAATGATGAATGCAAAATGTGTATTCCTGAGGTACAAGGCACACAAAATATGAGCATTTAAATCTACTAGTTTCCACTGTGCCCTTTTTGGAGTGAAGTTGAATGCGTGCCTAAGGCAGGTTGGTTAAATGACAATCCCATTGTTTTTAATATGCCTATTTTCACTTAGCAGGTTTAGCACCTTCATGTATGATGCAAAGCATGCTAAGTGCCAACATGATGTCATAGTTAACAACATCAGCCTTAACATTTGCCATAGTGTGACATATGTCAAATACGGCACACACATGATCGAGTTATGTGTTGGTAGTAGGGGATTGAAAATAGTCAAGCATCTGATATGTAGATATACTACAAAATTCTAAGCTTCCATCCATTGATAGTATCCCATCCCCAAGAAATTGTAATGTATGTATCTCAGACATGTATGTATGGGTGAATCCTATAACTGTAAATGTTTGTGTGGGCTAACTATGTCTGTCTGAAAGACATGTTATAGATGCCACTTGGTCATTCCTAAAAATAAGTTGACTAGGTCACTAAGCTAAACAAGTGAAATGTGTAAGAGTTGTCCATGCTTTTCTTTGTTCAACAATCACACAGCAATGTCTACCTGTCATGTCTTGCAGATGGGCCTCCACCCACACTATTGGCCAGGTTTGCCGTTTTGAAGACCCTGATGCAGCGAGTTAGTGTTACCTTGTATGTCACATGTATAGATAAAGGGTTGTGTGTGAAAGAGTATGATGTATGCAATGCCATGTTCACATGGCATGCGTGTCAATTAAGACACCATTATTTATCCTTGAGTATCAACATCATGTCTGATGGTATGTTGCAGATGTGGAATGCGTTGAATGATGCACAGACGCCAATGTTTGCTGCAATGGATTAGTGAGCCTTTGGAAAAGGTAATTATGCCCACAAACACAGTGATGTCAGACAAAGTATGGGTCAGAGGTGCGGGCTTTCAGATATGTACGGATGTTGAGAACACATTAGTCACAGCATGTTTCTGCACTGTGTGCACCATGTTGCACACACACATGGTACAATTTATATACATGTGTTGAGGTCTCCAAGGTGCTTATCAGTGAGACACTTGTACCACCAGTGCTTCAGTAGTCTTCAGAAATGAAGTGAGGCACTGGCCGGGCAAGCAGCTTTTTGAGAAGTCCAACAGTCAGTTGAGTACACATAGAGATGTCAGCTCTTCTCCAGATGGATGTGTGACATGTCTACGGATTGTAGTAAACAAGATGTGTGCAGAAGAACCTACATGATCTAACCATCATTATGATTGTGCGTGAGCATGTTCACATCATGTGTGTATGAGATGTGCATGGTGAATGTTTACCTGGTACTTAGGAGATGAATCAAGCTTGTGCACAGATAGTGCGCAACATTGGATAGCTGTTATCCCTGCAACATGAATAATATATTTTAGAGGCATGGGAGGCAGATTGGTATTGACTTGGCTCTTAACGGTGTTTTAGGATGTCTGGTGGACAACATGTGTCATCTGAAGATGTTGCTCCCATTGCATGCTTGTTCTTCCTCTACTCAATGTAGTTTTTGATAACATGTTCTCATGTTTTAGCAGCCACAATGAATCCAGCACAGAAGCGTGCCTTTGAAAAGTGGGCAGAGCAGTTCAGGCATATCTCTGAGGTCCAGAGAAGGTATCGCAGGATGCCAAACGGTACAGAAGGGAGAAGACATCAGGGTTGTGGCAGGCGTTTCCACATGGGGGACAGGCATAACAGCCTGCAACAATGTCCAAGAACAGTGTGACCTCAACACAGAAAGTCAGGGGCGTCTCAGCAGGTCCCGCCCCATCCACCTCTACGTCCACAGCCTATACAACAGTAGCATTCCAGCAACAGCCACCATCAGCTGCCACTGGCTCAAACCTTGAGGCAGATATGTACAAGGACATGGCAGAGGTGAAAGCAAGGTTGGCCAAACTTGAGCAAGACAATGCAAGAAACTACAAAATTTGAAACACATCAAGAAGAAACTGAAGAAGCTCTAAGTGCGAACAGTGTCCTCTTGCCAGTACCTTTCTTTCCCCTAGTGTCCACTGTAAATTGTTTTAGTGTGTTTTAGGATGGGTAGGCATAGGTTAGAAACGATAGAGTAGGTCAGTTGTAGTTAATCACTAGTATAGTTAGGGGGTGGGATTTAGGCATCTTTTTTGTTTTAGGGGTCTTTGGGGGTTATGTATAGGGGTATATGTTTAAAAACATACACAAAATATATATTTGTTTAGGCAATAGGTTTAGTCTATGTTTAGCTTTAGTTCATGTTGTACTACTCGTCTATTGTCTCTTAGTTGGGTGGGGGGCAAATGTTTATTGTGAGGTGTTACATGTATAAGATAAGTTTAGACTAGGATAGATAGCTGTAGGAATAAGTTAAAATAAGTTAGTATAGGTTAGGTTAGTGGAGGTTAGTGTGTAGTTTAGGTTTATATAGGCAGTGTTTCTTAGTGATAATAAATCTTGTTAATTTTCTACAATATGATGTCCATGATGATTGACTGTTTGGGTGTTATTTTATCTGCACTGGCCACGTTGGACAAATGTCTTTGGGTATGCATTCAGTATTGATTTATATGTGTGACTATGTGCATTCCCTTTGTCGAAGCACCTGTCTGATTGGCAGCGGTATGTCATCAGCTACTCCATTCACTTTTCAGTGCAGTTCCTGGCACTCGGATTATGTATGGATATCAATTCTAAGACAGCTAACCATGCAACATCTATTGTTTGTGCTAAGTTCTGAAACATTCATTCTTAAAGATAAGTTAATTACAATCCACTTCTTTTGGGGAAGGGATACTGGCACACAAATGGCTGCCCCTCCCAGTCTTACATATGCCTATTTTGTTGGTCACATCAATGATGTACTGGTACACTCATCAGGGATACTTCCAGATACTTGTGTTTTGAACCACACGTGCCATATGTGAATTTGCATGGTACCTGTTTGTCACATGCTTGGAAGACGCAGGCATTTTATCATAGTCCACAATGTTATCAGTCCCTTTAGTCATGTTTGAGTCAATGTGTGAGGCTTTGTGTCAGACAGAAAGCCACACATGTCCTTTTGTTCTGTGGTCATTGTCCTAGCTTCACACAATGCATACATTTGAAACAGTGGATGGATCACAGCAAAATACAGCACATATATGATTATGGTAATTTATTCACATGTGCACTTTTTGTACCAGATGATGTACAATGTACAGTTCACTGACCCAATGAGAGATACCCAGCCATTAAATGTCAGAGTTCAGGGGTGAGGGACATGTCATGAGACATGTTTAGGAGAGGTGAGCATCAGTGAGGAGGTGTTCAATTTGACGATAGGTAAGAATTGAGACTATGCAGTCCAGGTATGATGGGTCAAAACTGGTAGAGTGAAGAGGGCTAGCTGGCAGCTGTCACTACACTGGCATGATATTAAGCACAGAACTCAAGAGATACTGTCCATGTTACACACTGTAGCTACTGAGTAGTTTTTCTAGTGAATGTAGTTCTTTCCACATCTTCATCCTCTGATGTGTGTGGTGCCTCCTGTGCCATGGGTGGTGTTGTTGTTGAAGTTGAGAGGGGCACAAACACATCAGGGGAAAGAGAATTGAAAGCAAAGGTTCTGGCAACTGCAATTTGTGGGAAAGTGAAAGGCATCCCTGCTGCAAAGAGGAACTGCTGACTTCGGAACACAGCAGCTACATCACGGTGGTAGTAAGCCATGTTTTCGATGAGGGAGGCCAGATCATACTGCATGGACTACAGGACATTTTGGATGGTCCCCAGCCTGTTGTCAATCATGCTGCTGCCACTTTGGGAGGGCAATTGTTCCAGCCTCTGCCTCAGGACAACAGCTATGTTGGTCAGGGACTGCTGGACTCCAACCAGCAGAGAGCAGCTGCCTCTGATGGCAGCAGAGTTGTCCTTATTTGGACTGAGGCACCTCTGAACTCTTTCTAAGCTGCCTGCCATGGTCTCCATCCCCACTAGCACCAGCTGTGCCAGCTGGACTCCTACCGCTTTCCTCTGAAAGGTAATGTTTTGGTCCTCAGAGTCCAGGGCTGTGGCTGGACTGGCCGATGCAGTCTGTTTGTGGTGGGTGGTTCATGTGGAGACCCAGCAACAATGTCTGTCCTCCATGTGACTGGAAAAGTTGTCTGGAAGGAACCCAGGACATCCTGGAGAGTGTTAGCATTGATGGTCGGCAGCTGGTCATCCAGATCATCAGACAAAATCCAGGACAGCCAGCTCTGCAGGATGTAAAGCAATGGAATAATGAAAGGTCAATATTGGACTGTGGTAGCTGTTGACATGAGTCATCATTTACTTGCTACTGGTAGCTTTGTGACATGGGACAGACCCGCACATCAAGGCAAACTAGCACCAGCTGTGCCAGCTGGACTCCTACCGCTTTCCTCTGTAAGGTAATGTTTGGGCTCTCAGAGTCCAGGGCTGTGGCTGGACTGGCCAGTGCAGTGTGTTTGTTGTTGGGTGGTTCATGTGGAGACCCAGCAACAATGTGTGTCCTCCCTGTGACTGGAAATGGTGTCTGGAAGGAACCCAGGACATCCTGGAGAGGGTTAGCATTGATGATCGGCAGCTGGTCATCCAGATCATCAGACAAAATCCAGGACAGCCAGCTCTGCGGGATGTAAGGCAATGGGATAATGAAAGGTCAATATTGGACTGTGGTAGCTGTTGACATGAGTCATCATTTACTTGCTACTGGTGGCTTTGTGACATGGGACAGACCAGCACATCAAGGCACACAAGTATGGACCCTGCATCATTTCAATGGAGTCACCATTGGCGCAATCAGTCAGTCCACATTCCCCAGTGCCTTATTGTGGTCTTCTGCATATGTTCCACATTCATTGATTTGACTGTGTTACATATGCATGTCATGGGCATTGTTAGGGATTTGTGCACACACCACAAATGGAGATACACAGAATAATTTGCATTTGTTTTTAGAGATATCTGAGTGAGTAACTGACTCCTCTGCCACCCTACATGTGTTGTTGAAGTGTTGGAAGGGTCTAACCACTTTGACTCATGTATCCAGCATCCTGCACCACCTATTGTGCGATTCAGCCACCTTGTGTATATGTGTGCAAACAGGAATTTCTCCATTCTTGCAGAACAACACTCATCCATGCATCACAAGTTTCCTTGTTGCAAAGTTGCAAGGATGCCTGCATCTCTGAAATGAGTGTTGTTTTTTCTGGAAAGTAGACCTTCCTATTAGCACACAGTGACATGGTAGTCCATCGTTAAGTTGTGTGGTGCAGGATGCAGAACACATAACTCAAAGTGGCTAGGGGAATGCATGTGGAAAGCCCACCCACTTCCATCACTCAGATGAGGTGGCATGAGGAAGTTACACATTTTGAGGCGTGTTGATGTGTGGATGCATCATGTTTGGACACCACATCAGGGGTGGCATTTCAGTCATAGCAATGGTGACTGACATTGTTTTAATCCTATTGTGGACTATTTTAAATGTGTGTTGAAATCATCATCAATCATTGTAAGTGGAATACAGCATTCCTGTTGCTTGAATTTGCAGGATGTGTACCTTCCTGCCAATGTGCATTAGGACAGGCAAGAGGGACACCACTAGATCATGCAGTTTGTGTGGCAAAGTTGATATTGTCTTTCATGTGATGTGACATAAATAAGGTTAATAAAGTGATGCATTTACTATCTGTGTATCCTACACATTCCTGCACATTTGACATTTGACATGATGCAGCACAGCAAGCTGCACTCTTGCACTGTGTCTTTCTTTACAAATGGGTACATATGTGACACAAAATTCAGACACAGACATCATAGTGCTCTACCAATGCATCTTTTTGTTACTGTACACTCCAGTGGTGGATAGTAGTGGCTTATAAGCACCATGCCAAGGTAAGTCACCTTGCATGCCTTATCCCGTCCTAAATCTCATGTCCCGCTCTCATATCTGACTCTGGATGTAGTAGGCATTACATGTGTATATTTGGTATTTTCCCATGCAACACATGTGACCCACGCAGCTTCTGATGTCTTTACAATATTGCACATCTGTATTTGGTTCAGTGTTGTCCAGGAACTCAAGGGTGGTGTGTGAGTGACAAGTGGGTGTGTGAAAAGTTTGTATTTCCAAAGATTGTAGTTGTTCTTTCTGTGTTACATTGTGACTCACAAATAGAGCAAACTTTATGTGTATTTGGTACATTGATCCCAGACCACCATTTTCTTAGCAGCACCCTTGCCCCATCCAACAACACCATGGAACCACTGTGTTTACATTACTGGTCCCCATGGTGGACTATTCCCCAGTAGCCTCATGATTTGTTTTTCACTGTTATGGTGCTTTACTGCATTGGCACCATTTATGATGTCACTAGTTCAGCAAAGTACAGGGAGGTTCAATGCTGAGAATGATTGCATTACTTTCACATTTGTCCTTGGCAGGCCTCACAAATTAAGTTTCCAGATAGCACAGTGCAATCTTTATGGAATATCTGCCCCATTTGTTCTTCCCTCCCTGCGTAAGAAATACTTCTTTGCATACATCATATATGGAACAGGCATGTTGTGGTGCAAGGATGTACAAAGTGGATCTATGCATGCATGGTGTGACTTTGTTAATTTAGCAAAAGGGGAATGGGCGGCTTTAGTCCACATTGGCATCATACAATATGATGCTAATTTTGCAGTAAGGGCTTGTAAATATGTGCCCCTAGTTAGACAGTGAGGCCACTTGTAGCTAATGTTACTCATAAAGGTGTCCCTTTGTGGATGACAGCAACCATTCAAAGTACACAGGCAACCTTGCTACTTGGTAACATGGAAGCTACTTGGAGAGCAGCACAGATGATGATCACAGACACCCTGTGCAAGAAGATTTGTACATGTTGCCCAATGAGTGTTACACATGGGCAGGCAGTACAGTTGCAACAGTGTAGGGATTGACGTGTGGGGTGGTTAGTTGTCTGTGCATATAGGGGGAAGGTGTGAGCATATTAGCAGTGTTTGGGGATTAATGTGTCCCAATGAGAGCCTTTTGCATGCATTCAGTATGTCCTATGTGCCACCCCCTTCTGCCATTTGTTAGTTTCAAGATTGCCACCACTGCAACTTACCCTGCATTTGTGGTAGGACTTGGAAGTCTGCACTGTCCTGACTTGTGACTCCGATAAGCAGTTCCTCCGGGATGACTGCTGCCACCATCTCCTCCAGCTCTTCCAGGTCCACCTTGGGTGCGGGGCTTCCACCTCCAGTCTGCAGTGTTGCCTTTCGGTTACTGGCCAATATCTCTTTAGTTCTCTGCTTGCAATCGTGCCAGCTCTTCTTACAATCAGTGACAGACCTTTTCCCCTCTGCCACACTGTTGTCTTTAATGACGATTCACTGCCACATGGGCTCCTTCCTACCTATTGGCAATGTGGAGGTGACAAAGAGCTGGTGTTGGTGCTCCGTCACCACTCTGACCAAGATGCCATTCTCCTCCTCACTGAAGTGACACTTCTGCTTCCTTTTCTCCTTCGCCTGGGATTTTGCTGGTCCATCCTGACTTGTCCTGTGCTGATTGGGATCTCTCTGGGGTCCCTCCTGTCCTGCATTCTCCATCTTAGGTCCTTGTTTTTTTTTCTCTTCTTGCTGGCTTTTTTTTTTACTAATACAGCAAAATTTGACGCTGTCACAATTAGCATTAAAAAAGTGCCACTAAACATGCTAACTCCACTTTTGCAGTATTAGCTTTAGTTTTCCTTACAATGTGTCCCAAAGGTTAGCATCATTGTTTTTACGCTTGCACGGTTGTGCCCCATTTGTCTTAAATTTGGCCCTTTGTTTGGAAAGTTTCATGCATACTCATCAAACTGCTGACCTCAAATGTATATTTTTCTAGCAGAGATTTTAAGTTTAGGATTAGCATACTCCCATCCGTGTCGAGCTGGAAAAGTGACAAAGGCTTTTGCCATTTTTGCAGTTTAGATTAGGATTGCTAATACTTTAGACTTTACTGCAAAAATAGCAAATGACTGTCACTTTTATAGGCTGTTGTGGTTGGTACTATGCTAATTCCATGCCTAAAAGCCTCTGTTAGAAAAACAGACATTTGCGTAGAGCAGTTTTAGTGTCCCTGGTGTTGTAGAGGTTTCCACATAAAGGAGCTGCTCTCCACCTTTTTGCATAGTTTATGATGCACTCTAATTCTGAAAGGGTATTGCTTTGATATATGTGTGAATTGGCCCCAAATATTTGACGACGAAATGGTAAAGGAAAAAAGAAAATCAAATTAGAATGATCTCTAATTAAATAAATATTGACTGAGGTGAAATAGTTTACTTAAGTAAGTTGTGAGTAACTGAAAATAGCAGTTAAGTCAAACATTGTCCCTTAACCACACAAAATGCATGCTGTATTTACCCGTGGGATCAACCACATACAGTGCACACTCATGACCCAAAGGAGACCATAGATCCATTTTCAATTTGCAAGCGTTCTCTGCTGCTGTGATTGAAAATCACTTTTTGGTGTTTAATTGCTGAGGCTATTGAACGTTTCTGTTTGAAAAGTGATTTTGATTAAAGAGCAATTTCATTAGAAGTCTTAGGAAGCAAGTTAATTAAGAATCACACATCTCTGCTGGGGGTTGTGTTTTTTCTAAGCTTCCAAACCAGCCCCTTTGGGAAGCAGAGTTGAGTGTATTAACCTTACGATTTAAAAAACATTGCTTCATGAAAATTCATTATAGATGAGAACACTGGAATATGAATTTGGGTTATAATGGGGCTTTATGGACTCAAACACCCGTTCAGGCAAAAGTCTCTCGATCGCAATGCCTGTGGGTGGCTGAAGGTGTGAAAGACAGCCGTGCAGGGCGGTTGCAAGGCTCCAGATCTAAGCATGCCCTCGTTTTTCGTGTATACGAAACAATAGTTCTGGCACAAGCCCGCTTTGCTACCATAAAGGAGATTGCTGTCGAGACTATGATATGAGTTACTATACGCCATTGCTACTTGGTTCTCGAAGTTGAAAGATCTGCAGGCATGCAATTCATGAGTCCTTGCATCGGCCATGAGTTTAATTTTGTAACCTATTTTGCATAGATTTCGAATTTTCGCGTAACTGTAGTTAATTGCGTTTCTCGATTTACCAGGGCCTACACGCGAAAGTAGTTTTTCGATGAGATGGGTTCAGTGTAGAAAATACCTGTGCCATTTTCTTCTGAGTTAATTTGAAAAAACGTTTCCACTAATACAGTCCAACTGGGTGGGCAATGGCCCTATTTCGTCTTTGTAAAAAAGATATGCAAAAACTCATATTTTAATGTAAATATTTACAGGTAGAATACTTTATAATACTTAACTTTAAAGCGAGATTAAAAGCAAAATACTTTTCTCTATCACAGCGCATAATATTAATTAATTTGGGGTTTGTAAAATAACAGTTGAAAGCAGTTCTAGTTTAAGGCATTATTTTACATGTACAAGAGGATTGTACATCATAGCATTTTACTGAAACAAACGTTTTCAGAAGGCAGCTTTCAAATGGAAACGAACCAATACTCCCAATATTTCAAAGAAATTGTCAGAAATAAACCTTTCTAAAAGAAAAAACCTAGGCCAAAATCGGAGGAGCAAGCCAACTACCAGCTCGCTTAGACAAAGATTGACTAACAAGAGACATGACAGGCTGACCAAACCACTTTCCAACTTCAAGAGCTATCTGAGTCCCAAGTCAAGACTTTGTCAGGCAAAGTTACCCTCATTCCTCCCCCTCAGAGCCTGCTCAGCATACCTTTGCATACTACCCTATTCTCAACAATTGTAGCCTCATAGCAAAACCTATCCAGACAAACATGGCATGTTCCTTGCAAAAAAGATTGGAAGGTCAGTAACTTTCAGTAACTTTTAACAACAGTGGGCAACAGTGGGCAACATTCGAGTGGTGGAACTGGTACTGCCTTACTTGTTCATTGTCTTTGAAAAATTCCACTGCACATCCTGCTAAAAAGGTTACAGGAACTTTATTTCCAATGCAGCATTCTGGACAGGTTCTCTTCCAGTCATACAGAAAGATCTAGTATCATCTCTATTCCCGGTTTCTCATCAGATCGGCTCTGCCTTTGCATTGCTCAAGGGTTAATCATCTCACCTTTCCTTTTTCCACTACCTCAGTCTGCTACGGAACTACATCAGGTCAATCAACTTCACCTGCTACATTCTGTTACAAGAACACTAAGGGGATTATTTATAAGCCTCTAGCGCCACCTTGCCCCACATTAACATAATTCTTTTTTAAGTTAATGAGACCCAACAAGGCCAAAATCCCTGATCCCTATTTACAGAGTGGCGCAATGCATAAATTGTGCCACTCTATAACCCTCTGTGCTACATTATGCCTGTGCCAGGCATAATGTATGCAAAGGGGGCGTTCCCCAGTTAGGGGAGCTGGAAAAATGGCATAAGGAAATCTATAAAGTTTCCTTACGCCATTCTCTATGGCACTTTTAACGCCTTTAGAAAGGGGCCCTCTGTTCTCTGCAGCAATAGCGCGATGTTTTGGTGCTACTCCTGCAGAGTACATTAATAGAGCTAATGCCCCCTACCCTGCGCCATGGTGCACTGTATTTTAAATATGGCGCACACATGGTGGAAGTATGTGGGGGTGCTAAGGGGCGCAGGGAAAGTGGCACGGCACTCAGTGCAGCGCCACTTTCCATAAATCTGCCCCTAATAGCACACAGACTATCATAAAGCTAGGAAATCTGTGGGAAGCCAACAGATCAGGACAATACTATTGATTTAGAGACATTGACAAATGGATAATGATTCATCATCTGAAACTAAAAGTGTCCGAAACCGAGATCCTAATCTGTGATAAATGAAAGAACTTTTAACCTACAGCCATCTGGCTCACCAAAAGGAAGAAGGTAGTCCAGGAGGGGTTATGAATGTCAGCATAACTCTTTTCGCCCTTGCTAACCAGATAAATTAAGCAGAAGTGCTTTCCACTACATACAAAAGGTCTTGGATGCATCTTCCCACATCTATGTTTGCACAGAAATGACAGCCTCCATTTTCCTGCCTTTCCAAAATTTTACCAATCAGGTCGAACTAGGATCCCCTCTCCTCTTATTGCAAATGCAACAAAAATACACCACCTTCACTTACAACTTTGTGACCCTCCCCAGCTCTCTAATTACTTTTTGGGCTACCGTTTCCTGATATTTCGTAATCAATACACTCTCCATTGCCCATGAGACTACTTCAAATTACTCACAAAATAGGACACTTTCTTTTCTGGCACCACTGCTGCCTGTCCCAAACAATAGAAATCAGTGGAAGTATCTAGTGGGAGTGGGCAATAAATCTGTCTCTGCTGGTGGATTTGGTGGCATTTTGGCCACTCTGCATTACAAGGATTGGGCAATAAATTGCATCAACTGCAGCGTTGCAGAGTTTTTCCTCTAGTGCATGACTTTCCAACAATAAGTTGGCAAGTGCAAGCAAGAATTGGTATACCCTAGTGCAATTTTCAGGTGCTAAGAGATCAGTCAGCAAGGTTTTTCCAATGCAGTGGTGTTGGTCTGTAATGACCATTCACAGTGAGAAAGCTGATACTTGAGTAGAAAATTTACTTGAGTGGCAGCATAGTCAACTAGAGCAGCAGAGCCCTCTGGAGTGCTGCGTGGTGCCATTTGTGCTGATTTTTCAGCACAGAACAAGCTCCTGGTGCTAAAATTCAGTGTGAGAAGCATTACATTCCGATCTCCTCCATTCAAAGAACTCTGTGGAATCTCACAAAGTTTTCACATAACTCAACGGAATTGCACAGTGTGAAAGTCTGTGAGTTCCACCAAACCCTAGTATTTAGAGTAATTAAATCTACTACTAAGCTTGAGGAGTGGGTGTTCCAGTGGGGGAATACTATGAACTTTTGTTAACACCCACAATCAATCATATTTTAAGTTTATTCACAAAACGTTTCACCCAATTCAGGCCTGTCTCAGAAGTGGTTTTGTATTTACTGAGGTTAAGGCAAGGAGGAAATCCATTTCCAGGATGGAAATTGGCTGGGAAAACTTCCAAAATAGATGGAGATAATAGACAATGGTTATAGCAATTCAAAGACATTATACTATGCACCAATATACCCCCTATATAAATGTGCATGGTAAATTAAAGTAAAGATTCACATTTTTCAAAAGTACCCCAAGAAAACTTTGGGAATGTTTACAATTCAGAAATCTGCACCCATGAAAAATACAAACCTGAATGAGCAAATTGTCTGTTTTTTCAACACAAATTCTAATACTCTTGCCAACCAAATAAAGAAGCCCTATTACATTTCAACACTAATTTAAGAGAAACTTTGATCAACCCCTCTTAGCTATGTTACAAGTTACATGCTCATCCAAAAAATAACTGTGTGTTATATTCAGGTAGTCTCAAACATTTTAAAGTCTAAAACACAGCAAAAGAAAACCCCAGACCTATTTAGAAAATAGAAAAAGAATAATGAGCAAAATTACACCAAAATAGTGAAAATTTATAGGAAAAAGTAGGGTGAGCATGAGGGACTGGTCAGATAGCCCAAGAAAATCATCCTGGTTAAACATTTTACCTTCTGACTAAGTTTCTGAAATGGAAGTTGAAATCCTTCAGCAGGGCAGGGCTTGAAGGCTACATCTGTCAAAGACTTCTCCAAGAATGATAACCTAGAACAGGTACCTGTTGAAGCCATTGATTTTAGCACAGAAAGCTCTGAGCCAGGGAAATTCATCTTTTTTCAATGAAAAAGACATTGCATCAGGTGGATGCTTTTCACTCCTTTGGAATTAGTCTTATTATGAAACTCAACATCTTCCAGCTGGCAAGCCTGCAGCTTTATCTGACAATGTTGCATTGAATCAGACATTTGTTTTGCAAACTTCTGCTGACACTCTGGAGGTCTACAAAGTCCAAAACATTTCAGAGTTTCTGGAGCAGCTCCTCTTCATCACTTTTAAGGCTCCCAGGACCACAGTAACTACACTTAGGGGACAGGACTAACTCCAGCAGATGCACCAACAGCATTTAGTCATTTAATAGTTGCTAACAATCAGTTGGATGCTTCAGGATAAAGGCCTATTGCAGCTTGCTGTGCCCCTGTAGCCACCCCAGAGGTTAGCCAACTAACCCTTGAAGTCTACATCTTAGTCATGGGTTTAAGTCGGACCAGATCCCTATCCAAGTCACAAAAACCAGGTCCAGTTATCTTGTGTTCTTTCATTGGTCCAGAGAGTGTTCTAATGAGCTATGGATGAGGTGCCAGAATTGTAGGTTTCACTAGCCAGTGAATGAGGGCATTCATGGACATTCCCAAGCTAATGAGAAAAAAGTTCTCAGGGGAAACTTTCCCCACTTTTGCAATATATTCTACTAGCCCAACTGAAAACAATCCCACAGTGCACTATTATGAAGTAAATCCCGCATGGCAGAATATTCTGTCCCTGAAGAAAACCTGTGTGTCAGCCAGGCATCTGAAATGAGCAGTCCCCTCCTCCTCAGTTACACCAAACTATTTTTGGTACAAGCACCCCCTTCCATTAGAATGGCACCAAACTTTAAACTTAACTGTGAATGGACTTGCCTCACTATGGTTGACGGTGTCAATGAAATTCCTGAACCTTCTGAGCTGCTGTTCCTGAGCTGATATTTTTCATGCTTCATAAATAGATTTTCCTGTGGAAAGACCAAAGCCATTGTTCCTTCGCTGGTGGCATTTTCACACCTCATTGAGCCTCAGACACGTCAAATGTAACTTTTTAGAATATTTCTTTCCTATATATGTATTAAAACTGAACTTCATCCATGAACTGGAGTTTTTATAAACATTGAAAATACTGCTTGAATTGTTCTGATAGTTTGACCTAAAACCAGAGGTAACAGTGTTAGTATTCTATTCTGAAGTCTAGATTTTCTAATAAAACAGCTACATCCTTTATAGTGAAAATCCATTTTGAGAGCTAGTCACTGTAAGTATATGTTAATTTTCAAATCAGGCATGTACTATTTTTAAATATTTCAATCAATCAATCAATCAGGGAATTTGTAAAGCGCACTACTCACCCGTGAGGGTCTCAAGGTGCTGGGGGGGGGCTGCTACTGCTCGTACAGCCAGGTCTTGAGAAGTCTCCTGAAGGTAAGTAGGTCCTTGGTCTGACGCAGGTGGGTAGGAAGAGTGTTACCTTGTTGTTACAAGGATTACTTAGGGGTGACCTATTTAATGGAAAACATCCCCAACCATGACTGCCGAACAACGAAGTCGTGAACAATGAAAGCAGAACAACGGTTTTGTTAACCACGACTTCCTTGTTCGGTGCCTTAACCACGCCTGAACAACGCAGATGCATAGTTAAGGCACAGAAGAAGGGAGTCGGCTTCGTTGGAGGATGCGATCAAGTAAGGAGGGCTGGGGCCATTTTAGGGGTGGGGTTAGGAGGGTCACTATAGTTTTTGGGGCGGGGGTGGGGCGCAGCGGTATTTTCAGTTTTTGGGGTTGGGGATTGCTGTAGTCTAGGTTTAGGGGTGTGGGTGGGGGGTCAGGGTATTTTTTGTTTTTGAGGGTGGGAATGGGGGTGGGGGGTTGGTTAGTTTAGGTTTTAGGAGGGGTGGGGGGACGCAGTAGTTTTAATGGTGCAGGTGGGGGGGTCGGGGTATTTTTCGTTTTTAGGGGCAGGGCAGGGGTTTGCAGTAGTTTTATGAGCGAGGTGTGGGAGGGTTGGGGTATTTTTTGTTTTTAGGGGCTGGGCGGGGGCTCAGGGTAGTTTTAGGGATAGGAGTAGGGGGTTGGGTAGTTCAGTTTTTAGGGGGGTGGGAGATTGGGGTACTTTTAGGGGTGGGGTGGGGGATCGGGGTATTTTTGGTTTTTTGGGGTGGGTTGGGGATTTAGTTTAGTTTTAGGGGTGGGGTCACTGTAGTTTTAGGGGTGGGATGGGGGTTCAGGGTATTTTTTAGTTTTTAGGGGCCGGTAGTTTCGGTTTTAGGGGTGGAGGATTGAAGTAGTTTTAGGGGTGGGGTGGGGGGGTCACTGTAGTTTTAGTGGCGGGGTGGGGCATTAGGGTATTTTTGGTTTTTAGGGGAGGAGTGGGGGTGTCGGTGTAGTTTAGGTTTTAGGGGGTGGGGGTTTATGTAGTTTTAGGGGTGGGGTGGGGGTTACTGTAGTTTTAGGGGCGGGGTGGGGGTTAGGGTATATTTAGTTTTTAGGGATGGGGGTCAGGGTATTTTTAGGGGCAGGATTGGTGAAATATAAAGAGTGAAAAGTGGGTATCAAGGAAATCTATGCATTTCTGAAATAAAAACCAGAGGCAGAGTTCAGGAGGAGTGGGTATTTGTACATCTCTGAATCTGTGGGCACCAAAATGTTTTCTTTCTTACACACTACATCTGGAAGGTACACATGCAGAGTAATGACAAGGATAAAAACAAACATTCTACTATTCTGTATACCTCCACTTCTCTCAATAAAAATAGTAACTCACTTATTTGGGTAGGCCTAGTGCTCATGACAGAAAAGACCCCAAAATACAACATAGACACATCACATCTTACCAGTGAAAACAAACCTGTTTTTAGCAATGTGGGTAGCTGTAGATTTTGGGACCTAGCTCAGCTGGAACCTAGCAAACCTGCACATTTTTTTAAACTAGACAGTGGGAGAATCCAGGGAGGGGTGACTTGCATGACTCTTACCAGGTGTTCTTACCCAGAAGTTATTACAAACCTCAAATTTTGACTAAAAGCACATATTTCCACATTTTTCTGTGGGAAAATCTTCTGGAATCCGAGGGGAGCCCAGTGCTTAATTTGTGATTGTTGTTTCTGGTGCAGAGCACCAACACTTATGTTTGAGGATGGTGCTTATTTTTCTGCCTCAAGCAATTACTGCAAGCAAAAGACACAAATGGGAACGATGGAGGAAGAGAAAAACGAAAAAGCATCACAATGGGAGAAAGAAGAAAGCTGCAGAAGTGAGCTGAAGGGACAGGGAGTGGCTTTAAATGGATTGAAGAGGCCCGAGATGGATTAAGGATTACACTGCCTCAGTATTCTGTGTTCACACATTTATTTGCAGCAGCCACATGATTAGGAGCAGGGCTTTGGAAACCGGTACATTTTTATTTGCAAATTAAGCACTGGGGGAGCCACATACGTCCTCCCACCCAGCATTTGCCCAAATCTGCTGATGAAAATGATACCTTCTTTGTGTGGGTAGGGCTAGTGGCCGCAACAGAAAAGCCCCCAAAAAGCAACTTATACACATCACAGTTTTCCACTGAAATCTAACCCTTTTCATGCAATGTGGGTAACTGTGTATTGTGGGCCCCAGCTCAGCTGGCACCTAGTGAAAGCTAGCAAACCTGTACATTTCTGAAAACTAGATAACTGGGGGAATCAAGGGTGGGTTGATGCACATGGCTCTCACCAAATTTTCTTACTCAGAATCCATTACAAACCTCAAACTTTGACTAAAAGCACAAATTTCCTCATATGTGTGTGAGAAAATCTTCTGGAATCTGAGGCGAGCCACATACTCCTCCCACCCAGCATTTGCTAAAATCTGCTGATTAAAATTATACCTTGTTTGTGTGGGTAGGGCTAGTGGCTGCAACTGAAAAGCCCCCAAAACGCAACTTATACACATCACAGTTTTCCACTTAAATCTAACCCTTTTTTTAAAACTAGATACCCAGTATAATCAAGGGTGGGATGATGCACATGGCTCTCGCCAGATTTTCTTACCCAGAAATCTTCGCAAACCTCAAACATTGATTAAAAATGCACATTTTGCTCACAGTTCTGTGAGAAAACTCGGGGAACTGTGGGGAGCTTCACATATTTTCTAGGCCCAGGCACAGAACTCCACTTCCAAATGTGGTCACTTTGCACTACATGGAGTAGAGCTGGGTTCCTGAATTCTGCCTTAGGGCACAGAGCATATTTCATTGGCGCACATGAGATTTGTTTGTGGTGCTCCCTTGCAAGTACCACAATACTCTCGGGCCGCTAGCAAGCATACATATGACTCCACATTCACTTGCACTGCTTCTGGCCACAACAGAGGCCAAAACAGTGCCGCCTGCAGGCACAAATGCATTTTGGAGTAGATTTTCTACTAGAGATGCTTCTAAATCTAGTCAATAAGAATTTTTTTGACTGGATTTTCTTTTTCATTGGAACCTTCAAGTTGTTTTTTAGTGTGAGAGGCAGTTTGTTTTTTTCGAATAGGAAGGAAGTGACACAGAGACTCAAACTTTCTGTTCCTGACTTTCAGCCTCCTCCCATTGCTTTGTCCATGTCCAGGTCACTTTTTAATTGAATTTTGAGGTAGAAGGATCACTTTCTTTTCCTCCTCGATATACCTTTGGATTTAAGGACTTTGCATTTTGTAAAATCACAAAAGTAAGTTCAAAATGATTGTATAAGGTTTTTTTTTGCTTGTTTGGCCATGCCCTGGTATTTCTTTGTACTTTCATTTGATTTTAAAATTTTATTCAGGTGGGTAGCCTGGAGTTTAAGTATGAGCCTAGTTAATATTTATTTTGAATTTCATTGATTTTTCATTGTTTTTAAAGGAAAATTGTTGCACCTTTTCTACATAGTTGTTACATGTGCAATATTATTTTACTATGTGGCCCAGATTTCCAAAGGGCCATCTAGTCAGAAAGACCAATACTAGTAGTCATCAGTGCATGTAATAAAAGTTTCAGTGGTATATGTTTTTAAAACTTAATTTAGGGAAGGGATGGCACTGGCTTAAATTAAAAATGTTGGCTATTCTTTCAATTTAATTTTATGCAAAAAGTATATATTTTGTAGGGTAATATTTGATGGCATAGGATGATTTGTGTTCTGAAATTTGTATAGCTCAGTTAGTTTCCATGTTTTAAATGCTGAATTAATGTTAATGTTTTCTTCTTTGTTACCACCATGCCTCTTTATCCCCTTCGCTGCCAGTTCTTTTCCCCCTCCTGTGCCGAGCCTTTTTTTGGCTATTTGGAGCAGTTCGCGCTTAGGCCCTCATAACTTTTTGTTCACGTAAGCTACCCAAGCCAAATTTGCGTCCTTTTTTTCCAACATCCTAGGGATTCTAGAGGTACCCAGACTTTGTGGGTTCCCCAGAAGGAGACCAAGAAATTAGCCAAAAAACAGTGAAAATTTAATTTTTTTTAAAAAAAATGGAAAAATGGGCTGCTGAAGAAGGCTTGTGGTTTTTTCCCTGAAAAGGGCATCAACAAAGGGTTTGCGGTGATAAAATCACCAGCTTCCCAGCTTTCAGGAACAGGCAGACTTGAATCAGAAAACCCAATTTTTCAACACAATTTTGGCATTTTACTGGGACATACCCCATTTTTACGATTTTTTGTGCTTTCAGCCTCCTTCCAGTCAGTGACAGAAATGGGCATGAAACCAATGCTGGATCCCAGAAACCGCAACATTTCTGAAAAGTAGACAAAATTCTGAATTCAGCAAGGGGTAATTTGTGTAGATCCTACAAGGGTTTCCTACAGAAAATAACAACTGAAAAAGAAAAATATTGAAATTGAGGTGAAAAAAACATAAATTTTTCTCTAAGTTTTACTCTGTAATTTTTTCCTGCAATGTCAGATTTTCGAAAGCAATATACCATTACGTCTGCTGGACTCTTCTGGTTGCGGGGATATATAGGGCTTGTAGGTTCATCAAAAACTCTAGGTACCCAGAGCCAATAAATGACCTGCACCCTGCAGTGGGTTTTCATTCTATGCCGGGTATACAGCAATTCATTTGCTGAAATATAAAGAGTAAAAAATAGCTATCAAGAAAACCTTTATATTTCCAAAATGGGCACAAGATAAGGTGTTGAGAAGCAGTGGTTATTTGCACATCTCTAAATTCCAGGGTGCCCATACTAGCATGTGAATTACAGGGCATTTCTCAAATAGATGTCTTTTTTACACACTGTCTTACATTTGGAAGGGAAAAATGTAGAGAAAGACAAGGGGCAATAACACTTGTTTTGCTATTCTATGTTCCCCCAAGTCTCCCGATAAAAATGATACCTCACTTGTGTGGGTAGGCCTAGCGCCCGCGACAGGATACGCCCCAAAACACAACGTGGACACATCACAGAAAACAGACCTGTTTTTAGCAAAGTGCCTACCTGTAGATTTTGGCCTGTAGCTCAGCCGCCACCTAGGGAAACCTACCAAACCTGTGCATTTCTGAAAACTAGAGACCTAGGGGAATCCAAGATGGGGTGACTTGTGTGGCTGGGACCAGGTTCTGTTACCCAGAATCCTTTGCAAACCTCAAAATTTGGCTAAAAAAACACATGTTCCTCACATTTCTGTGGCAGAAAGTTCTGGAATCTGAGAGGAGCCACACATTTCCTTCCACCCAGTGTTCCCCCACGTCTCCCGATAAAAAGGATACCTCACTTGTGTGGGTAGGCCTAGCGCCCGCGACAGGAAACGCCCCAAAGCGCAACGTGGACACATCACAGAAAACAGACCTGTTTTTAGCAAAGTGCCTACCTGTAGATTTTGGCCTGTAGCTCAGCCGCCACCTAGGGAAACCTACCAAACCTGTGCATTTCTGAAAACTAGAGACCTAGGGGAATCCAAGATGGGGTGACTTATGTGGCTCGGACCAGGTTCTGTTACCCAGAATCCTTTGCAAACCTCAAAATTTGGCTAAAAAAACACATGTTCCTCACATTTCTGTGGCAGAAAGTTCTACAATCTGAGAGGAGCCACAAATTTCCTTCCACCCAGCGTTCCCCCACGTCTCCCGATAAAAATGATACCTCACTTGTGTGGGTAGGCCTAGCGCCCGCGACAGGAAACGCCCCAAAGCGCAACGTGGACACATCACAGAAAACAGACCTGTTTTTAGCAAAGTGCCTACCTGTGGAGTTTGGCCTGTAGCTCAGCCGCCACCTAGGGAAACCTTCCAAACCTGTGCATTTCTGAAAACTAGAGACCTAGGGGAATCCAAGATGGGGTGACTTGTGTGGCTGGGACCAGGTTCTGTTACCCAGAATCCTTTGCAAACCTCAACATTTGGCTAAAAAAACACATGTTCCTCACATTTCTGTGGCAGAAAGTTCTGGGATCTGAGAGGAGCCACAAATTTCCTTCCACCCAGCGTTCCCCCACGTCTCCCGATAACAATGATACCTCACTTGTGTGGGTAGGCCTAGCGCCCACGACAGGAAACGCCCCAAAGCGCAACGTGGACACAACCAAATTTTTGAAGGAAAACAGAGGTGTTTTTTGCAAAGTGCCTACCTGTAGATTTTGGCCTGTAGCTCAGCCGCCACCTAGGGAAACCTACCAAACCTGTGCATTTCTGAAAACTAGAGACCTAGGGGAATCCAAGATGGGGTGACTTGTGTGGCTCGGACCAGGTTCTGTTACCCAGAATCCTTTGCAAACCTCAAAATTTGGCTAAAAAAACACATGTTCCTCACATTTCTGTGGCAGAAAGTTCTACAATCTGAAAGGAGCCACAAATTTCCTTCCACCCAGCGTTCCCCCATGTCTCCCGATAAAAATGATACCTCACTTGTGTGGGTAGGCCTAGCGCCCGCGACAGGAAACGCCCCAAAGCGCAACGTGGACACATCACAGAAAATAGACCTGTTTTTAGCAAAGTGCCTACCTGTAGATTTTGGCCTCTAGCTCAGCCGCCACCTAGGGAAACCTACCAAACCTGTGCATTTCTGAAAACTAGAGACCTAGGGGAATCCAAGATGGGGTGATTTGTGTGGCTCGGACCAGGTTCTGTTACCCAGAATCCTTTGCAAACCTCAAAATTTGGCTAAAAAAACACATGTTCCTCACATTTCTGTGGCAGAAAGTTCTGGAATCTGAGAGGAGCCACAAATTTCCTTCCACCCAGCGTTCCCCCACGTCTCCCGATAAAAATGATACCTCACTTGTGTGGGTAGGCCTAGCGCTCGCGACAGGAAATGGCCCAAAACACAACGTGGACACATCACATTTTTTCATAGAAAACAGTGCCTACCTGTAGATTTTGGCCTGTAGCTCAGCCGCCACCTAGGGAAACCTACCAAACCTGTGCATTTCTGAAAACTAGAGACCTAGGGGAATCCAAGATGGGGTGACTTGTGTGGCTGGGACCAGGTTCTGTTACCCAGAATCCTTTGCAAACCTCAAAATTTGGCTAAAAAAACACATGTTCCTCACATTTCTGTGGCAGAAAGTTCTGGAATCTGAGAGGAGCCACACATTTCCTTCCACCCAGTGTTCCCCCACGTCTCCCGATAAAAAGGATACCTCACTTGTGTGGGTAGGCCTAGCGCCCGCGACAGGAAACGCCCCAAAGCGCAACGTGGACACATCACAGAAAACAGACCTGTTTTTAGCAAAGTGCCTACCTGTAGATTTTGGCCTGTAGCTCAGCCGCCACCTAGGGAAACCTACCAAACCTGTGCATTTCTGAAAACTAGAGACCTAGGGGAATCCAAGATGGGGTGACTTATGTGGCTCGGACCAGGTTCTGTTACCCAGAATCCTTTGCAAACCTCAAAATTTGGCTAAAAAAACACATGTTCCTCACATTTCTGTGGCAGAAAGTTCTACAATCTGAGAGGAGCCACAAATTTCCTTCCACCCAGCGTTCCCCCACGTCTCCCGATAAAAATGATACCTCACTTGTGTGGGTAGGCCTAGCGCCCGCGACAGGAAACGCCCCAAAGCGCAACGTGGACACATCACAGAAAACAGACCTGTTTTTAGCAAAGTGCCTACCTGTGGAGTTTGGCCTGTAGCTCAGCCGCCACCTAGGGAAACCTTCCAAACCTGTGCATTTCTGAAAACTAGAGACCTAGGGGAATCCAAGATGGGGTGACTTGTGTGGCTGGGACCAGGTTCTGTTACCCAGAATCCTTTGCAAACCTCAACATTTGGCTAAAAAAACACATGTTCCTCACATTTCTGTGGCAGAAAGTTCTGGGATCTGAGAGGAGCCACAAATTTCCTTCCACCCAGCGTTCCCCCACGTCTCCCGATAACAATGATACCTCACTTGTGTGGGTAGGCCTAGCGCCCACGACAGGAAACGCCCCAAAGCGCAACGTGGACACAACCAAATTTTTGAAGGAAAACAGAGGTGTTTTTTGCAAAGTGCCTACCTGTAGATTTTGGCCTGTAGCTCAGCCGCCACCTAGGGAAACCTACCAAACCTGTGCATTTCTGAAAACTAGAGACCTAGGGGAATCCAAGATGGGGTGACTTGTGTGGCTCGGACCAGGTTCTGTTACCCAGAATCCTTTGCAAACCTCAAAATTTGGCTAAAAAAACACATGTTCCTCACATTTCTGTGGCAGAAAGTTCTACAATCTGAAAGGAGCCACAAATTTCCTTCCACCCAGCGTTCCCCCATGTCTCCCGATAAAAATGATACCTCACTTGTGTGGGTAGGCCTAGCGCCCGCGACAGGAAACGCCCCAAAGCGCAACGTGGACACATCACAGAAAATAGACCTGTTTTTAGCAAAGTGCCTACCTGTAGATTTTGGCCTCTAGCTCAGCCGCCACCTAGGGAAACCTACCAAACCTGTGCATTTCTGAAAACTAGAGACCTAGGGGAATCCAAGATGGGGTGATTTGTGTGGCTCGGACCAGGTTCTGTTACCCAGAATCCTTTGCAAACCTCAAAATTTGGCTAAAAAAACACATGTTCCTCACATTTCTGTGGCAGAAAGTTCTGGAATCTGAGAGGAGCCACAAATTTCCTTCCACCCAGCGTTCCCCCACGTCTCCCGATAAAAATGATACCTCACTTGTGTGGGTAGGCCTAGCGCTCGCGACAGGAAATGGCCCAAAACACAACGTGGACACATCACATTTTTTCATAGAAAACAGTGCCTACGTGTGGATTTTGGCCTCTAGCTCAGCCGGCACCTGGGGAAACCTAGCAAACCAGCGCATTTTTGAAAACTAGAGACCTAGGGGAATCCAAGATGGGGTGATTTGCGGGGCTCTGACCAGGTTCTGTTACCCAGAATCCTTTGCAAACATCAAAATCTGGCCAAAAAACACTTTTTCCTCTCATTTCGGTGACAGAAAGTTCTGGAATCTGAGAGGAGCCACAAATTTCCTTCCACCCAGCGTTCCCCTAAGTCTCTCCATAAAAATGGTACCTCACTTGTGTGGGTAGGCCTAGCGCCCACGAAAGGAAATGGCCCAAAACACAACGTGGACACAACATATTTTTTCACAGAAAACAGAGGTGTTTTTTGCAAAGTGCCTATATGTGGATTTTGGCCTCTAGCTCAGCCGGCCCCAGGGGGGGGGGGGAATGCCCTAAAATAAATTTGACCCCCCACCCCCCCAAACCCCCCCTGCCCAGGTGCGACCCTTGCCTACGGGGTCGCTACCCCTGCGTGACATTGGCGCCAAAAAACAAATTCCCGGTGCCTAGTGGTTTCTGCCCCCTTGGGGGCAGATTGACCTAAAATCGACCAATCTGCCCCCAAAGGGGGCAGAAATGCTCTAAATACAGTTTGCCCCCCAGGGAAGCGACCCTTGTCTGATGGGTCGCTCCCCATCTCTAAAAAAACAAACAAACAAAAAACAAAAAACATTTGCCCTGGCGCCTAGAGGTTTCTGCCCCCCCTGGGGTCAGATCGGCCTAATAATAGGCCGATCTGCCCCCAGGGGGGGGCAGAAATGGCCTAAAATAAATTTGCCCCCCCAAACCCCCACACCTCCCCACCTCGGAGCTACCCTTGCCTACTGGGTCGCTCCCCCTGCGTGACATTGGCGCCAAAAAACGAATCCCCGGTGCCTAGTGGTTGCAGATTGACCTAAAATCGACCAATCTGCCCCCAAGGGGGGCAGAAATGGTCTAAACACAGTTTGCCCCCCAGGGGAGCGACCCTTGTCTGATGGGTCGCTCCCCATCTCTAAAAAAACTAACAAACTAAAAAAAAAACACTAAAAAAAAATTTGCCCTGGCAACAAGAGGTTTCTGCCCCCCCTGGGGGCAGATCGGCCTAATAAAAGGCCGATCTGCCCCCAGGGGGGGCAGAAATGGCCTAAAATAAATTTGCCCCCTGAACCCCCACCCCCCCCCCGGAGCGACCATTGCCTACGGGGTCGCTCCCCCTGCGTGACATTGGCGCCAAAAAACAAATCCCCGGTGCCTAGTGGTTTCTGCCCCCTTGGGGCAGATTGACCTAAAATCGACCAATCTGCCCCCAAGGGGGGCAGAAATGGTCTATACACAGTTTGCCCCCCAGGGGAGCGACCCTTGACTGATGGGTCGCTCCCCATCTCTAAAAAAACAAACAAACTAAACAAAAAATTTGCCCTGGCAACAAGAGGTTTCTGCCCCCCCTGGGGGCAGATCGGCCTAATAATAGGCCGATCTGCCCCCAGGGGGGGCAGAAATGGCCTAAAATAAATTTGCCCCCCGAACACCCCCCCCGTTTCCCCCCCCGGAGCGACCCTTGCCTACGGGGTCGCTCCCCCTTCGTGACATTGGCGCCAAAAAACAAATCCCCGGTGCCTAGTGGTTTCTGCCCCCTTGGGGCAGATTGACCTAAAATCGACCAATCTGTCCCCAAGGGGGGCAGAAATGGTCTAAACACAATTTGCCCCCCAGGGGAGCGACCCTTGCCTGATGGGTCGCTCCCCATCTCTAAAAAAACCAAACAAAAAAAAAAAAAAAAAAAAAAAAATTTGCTCTGGCAACAACAGGTTTCTGCCCCCCCTGGGGGCAGATCGGCCTAATAATAGGCCGATCTGCCCCCAGGGGGGGCAGAAATGGCCTAAAATAAATTTGCCTCCTGAACCCCCACCCTCCTCCCCGGAGCGACCATTGCCTACGGGGTCGCTCCCCCTGCGTGACATTGGCGCCAAAAAACAAATCCCGGTGTCTAGTGGTTTCTGCCCCCTTGGGGCAGATTGACCTAAAATCGACCAATCTGCCCCCAAGGGGGGCAGAAATGGTCTAAACACAGTTTGCCCCCCAGGGGAGCGACCCTTGTCTGATGGGTCGCTCCCCATCTCTAAAAAAACAAACAAAAAAAAAAAACAAATTGCCCTGGCGCCTACAGGTTTCTGCCCCCCCCCTGGGGCAGAAATGGCCTAAAATAAATTTATCCTCGAACACCCACCCCCCCACCCCCCGGAGCAACCCTTGCCTACGGGGTCGCTCCCCTTGCGTGACATTGGCGCCAAAAAACAAATCCCCGGTGCCTAGTGGTTTCTGCCCCCATGGGGCAGATTGACCTAAAATCGACCAATCTGCCCCCAAGGGGGGCAGAAATGGTCTAAACACAATTTGCCCCCCAGGGGAGCGACCCTTGCCTGATGGGTCGCTGCCCATCTCTAAAAAAAAAACCAAACACAAAAAAAAACACACAAAAAAAATTTGCCCTGGCGCCTAGAGGTTTCTGCCCCCCCTGGGGGTAGATCGGCCTAATACCAATAGGGCGATCTGCCCCCAGGGGGGGCAGAGATGGCCTAAAATAATTTGCCCCCCCCCACCCCCCACCCCCCGGGGAGCGACCCTTGACTACAAGGTCGCTCCCCTTGTGTGACGGCGCAAAAAAAAGATCCCTGGTGCCTAGTGGTTTCTGCCCCCTTGGGGCAGATTGACCTAAAATCGACCAATCTGCCCCCAAGGGGGGCAGAAATGGTCTAAACACAGTTTGCCCCCCAGGGGAGCGACCCTTGTCTGATGGGTCGCTCCCCATCTCTAAAAAAACAAAAAAAAAAAAAAAAAATTGCCCTGGCGCCTACAGGTTTCTGCCCCCAGGGGGGGCAGAAATGGCCTAAAATAAATTTATCCTCGAACACCCACCCCCCCACCCCCCGGAGCAACCCTTGCCTACGGGGTCGCTCCCCTTGCGTGACATTGGCGCCAAAAAACAAATCCCCGGTGCCTAGTGGTTTCTGCCCCCATGGGGCAGATTGACCTAAAATCGACCAATCTGCCCCCAAGGGGGGCAGAAATGGTCTAAACACAATTTGCCCCCCAGGGGAGCGACCCTTGCCTGATGGGTCGCTGCCCATCTCTAAAAAAAAAACCAAACCAAAAAAAAAACACAAAAAAAAAATTTGCCCTGGCGCCTAGAGGTTTCTGCCCCCCCTGGGGGTAGATCGGCCTAATACCAATAGGGCGATCTGCCCCCAGGGGGGGTAGAGATGGCCTAAAATAATTTGGCCCCCCCACCCCCCGGGGAGCGACCCTTGACTACAAGGTCGCTCCCCTTGTGTGACGGCGCAAAAAAAAGATCCCTGGTGCCTAGTGGTTTCTGCCCTCCCTGGGGGCAGATTGACCTAAAATCGGCCGATCTGCCCCCAAAGCGGGCAGAAATGGCCTAAATACATTTTGCCCCTCCAGGGGAGCGACCCTTGTCCAAGGGGGTCGCTCCCCATCTGTAAAACAGAAAAACAAAAAAATCCCTGGTGCCTAGTGGTTTCTGCCCCCCTTGGGGGCAGATCAGCCGAATCAAAATAGGCTGATCTACCCCCCCCAGGGGGGCAGAAATGGCCTAAAATAATCCTTGCCTAAGGGGTCGCTCCCCTTGCGTGAAATTCACGCAAAAAAAAAAAACTCCCTGGTGTCTAATGGTTTCTGCCCCCCTTGGGGCAGATTGGCCTCATCAAAATAGGCCAATCTGTCCCCAAGGGGGGCAGAAATGGCCTAAATATAATTTGCCCCCTATGGGAGCGACCCTTGCCTAAGGGGTCGCTCCCCACCTAAAAAAAAAAGAAAACATAACAAAAAGAAAAAAAAAAAAAAGATCCCTGGTGCCTAGAGGTTTCTGCCCCCCCTGGGGGCAGATCGGCCTAATAATAGGCCGATCTGTCCCCAGGGGGGGCAGAAAAGGCCTTCCCAAAAAAATGCCTCCCCTGGGAGCGACACTTGCCAAAGGGGTCGCTCCCGTTGCGTGAAATTCGCACGCAAAAACAAACTCCCTGGTGTCTAATGGTTTCTGCCCCCCTTGGGGGCAGATTGGCCTCATCAAAATAGGCCAATCTGCCCCCAAGGGGGGCAGAAATGGCCTAAATATATATTGCCCCGTAGGGGAGCGACCCTTGCCTAAGGGATCGCTCCCCACCTAAAAAAAAAAGAAATCATCAAAAAAAAAAAAAAAAAAAAAAAAGGTCCCTGGTGCCTAGAGGTTTCTGCCCCCCCCGGGGGCAGATCGGCCTAATAATAGGCCAATCTGCCCCCAGGGGGGGCAGAAAAGGCCTTCCTAAAAAAATGCCCCCCCAGGAGCGACCCTTGCCCAAGGGGTCGCTCCCTTTTGCCAATTTCACTGAAAAAAAAAAAATCCCTGGTGTCTAGTGGGGTTTCAAAAGCCGGATTGCAAGCATTCCGGCTTTTGAAACCTGTGAGAGACTTCAAAGGGAAGGAAATACATTTCCTTCCCTTTGAAGCCTCTCGGGGCCTCCCCCATGGGATTGAAAAAGAAATGCAAAAGCATTTCTTTTTCAATCGCGCTGGAAGCTCTGCTTCCAGTGCGATGGGGGAGACCCTGTGACTAATCAGCGCGCGCTCGCGCGCTGACGTCACAGGGGGGGTTGGGGGGGTTGGGGGTGGGAGGGGAAGGGCTTCCCCTTCCATCCCTGACTTGGGGGAGTGGGGGGGAACCCCACAGAGGGAGCGAGAGCGCTCCCTCTGGGCTCTGTGCACAGGACGTAATGGTTACATCCTGGGCACAGCAGCACTGTGCCTCAGGACGTAACCATTACGTCCTGGGCACAGAAGGGGTTAAGGCCAGTATGTGTATATGTTTGTCATCACCCACCATTTGTCTTTGTTTTCTATGCCATTGGGCCCATTTGCTTTCAAGTGTTCTTTGTTGCCCATGCCTCATAGCTACTTGTTATTGTTATTTGACCATGTGGTTGGTGGTAATTTTGTGCATGCAGATAGTGTTCCTTTGCCTTAGGCTTGCATGTGTTCTTTGTTCCCTATGCCTACTTGCCTTGTTGTTGTTTGACCATGTAGCTAGTGGCCAATTTGTGCCTTTACCATCAGCTTGCGTGGATTGATGTGATACCAGTGTATATTGATATGCTTGGAGATCATTGTAGTATATGTATAATATGACTCTGATGAACCTTGCGTATTTTATTTTATTTCCTTTCTTTTTTTTGTGCTTTTTTTTATTTTGTGTCTCAATTGTCCATTCCTCACTAAAGGAATTTTCTTCTTGTCCTCTTATATTAACATTGGCAATTGATCATTTATTTACTTTACCCATATATTTTAACTTTTTTCGTATTTTATTATTTTAATTGTTTTATTTTAATTTTTAGTTTTATTTAGTTTTATATTGGTATTTATAATTATTTTTTAAATTTAATTTCTTGTTTTTTCTTTTTGATTATTTACAGTTTTTATTCCTTTAACTTAATTAATTCTCCACTTTGCCTTAATCTATCCATCCACCCACTATAGCCGTGGTATAACAAAAAAAAATCTTTAGGTATATAACAATTTGGTTTCCTCTTGAACACCCTGGCTGTGGTGCACTGCAGACACATCAGCAGCATAATTATTGTTTAATGATTGCATAACCCTGGACCACCTTGCCACCATGGGTAATTTAATGCTTATTCCATTTACCCATGCAACTCTCTCTGACTACCACAGATGTCTCTTTTAAAATATATTTAGATAAAACAAAGAGCTATATCTGCATGTTGTGTTGCCTGATTTGAAATGAAATTTCATGATGTGGTGGAGTGGTTTGACTTTACAATGTTTGTTTAAATTGGTATGTATTACATAATTAAGCAACAATGGTAATATTGCATTTGGTTACTATTTCAACCTACAACAATGCCACATTTCACTAACTACATGTCTTTCTTGCTTGATTGCTTTTAGGTACACAAGAGGAGAGACGTCGCATCACCCGCAGTATTGACAAAGAGAAGGCCTGTCCAGTGCTTTCAGTCCTCCAATGTCTTCTGCTTGTCAGCTTAATTCCATTGCTAACTGGGAGCTTTAAGGTGGCCCCAAAGAAAGTTGCTCCCAAGAAAGTGGCCAGTGAAAAGAAGCAGCTTTCCGCCAGTGGTGTGCCATTTTCAGGAGATGTGTGCCTGTCACATCGGCCCCAGGAGAGGAACCTGGGAGCAGAACTCCCACATCTACAGCACCAACTCAACCTAAGGACAAGACCATGTCTATCAGTGAGACAGCACCGACAATCATGATGACGGCAACGAGCAGTAACGCTGAATTTCATTTATTGCTTTTGCAAAGTAGTACCCAATTGTTTAAGGAAACAGAGCAAAGTGGATAGCAGCTGCAGCCAGCAATAGTAGATCTTCCTAAAGTTGGAGCAGAACAAGAGGTTGATCTTCCTGTTGAGCAAGAACTCCCTCTTTTAGAATCAATGGCTCCCAGATCTCAAGCAAGAAAAAGGAAGGGTACTACTCCACTATCTTCTTTAAGCACTACTTCTGATGACGATCAGAGGGACATGGAATGAACCAAGGCAGAGTCAGGGGGACACCTAGAAAGGGAAGGCAATAGACATGTTCCAGAAAGGCTTAGAATCATGGAAGGTGATGATGACGAGGAAGAGGACAATGACAAGCCAGTCATTGTGGAAGCTGGCACAGAAGAGTTTGGCATTGCTATCATACCTGCTCTGAGCAATGTGGAACAGGCAGCACTGCTAGCTCACATATTTGTAAGGTCCAAGCTGAGACCTGCACTGACCCTATCTCAGTTGAAGTATGCATTGCAGAGAAGCAATCGATACACCCACCTACCTCCAGTTCTTTTTCAGGCATTACTAGTGGCCCAGTCAGAAAACACTTCATCCCAGTTTGGGAATCTTTTACGATTAGCAAACCAGAGTATAACATTGCAATGTGCTCCATTTGCCACATGAGTGCTCATCGAGGTAAGCCTGGTTCACATTACGGTACTGGAGGCCAGACGACCCAAATGAAAAAATATCACACAATCCAGTCGAAGAAGCACCTTAAAAACATTGCTGAACGTGGTCGTGATGGTGAAAGTGAGGAGATCCGGGAAACATCAGCTACAACTGATCAAATCATGGTGAAAGGTGAGGAAGAAGAGGGTGACATCCCCATTCAAAGCAGCCCTGTCCCCAGCAGTGTGCCAGAATCACCTGCCTCAGCGACCTCACAATGGCACAGAAAGACTCAGAGTCAGAAGGAGACATCACGGCATATGGTGACTGCCTCACGGTGCACATTGAGTCTACCACCACCTAGTTCTTAAAAGTCTCCTGCATCAGTGGCCCCAAAAAAGAAGAAAATCCAGGCTACTATTATGGGAATGTTTAGGCAGGAGGGGCCCTATGACCACAACCACCCAATGGCACGTTTGTACAATGAGAAGTTGGCAAAATGTTAGCAGTAGATGTTCTTCCTTTTTCTTTTGTGGAAGGAATGGAATTCTTTGAATTTGTGGCAGCCATCTGCCTGAAATGGAAGGTTCCAATTCAGACCTGTTTTGCCAGAGTAGCTGTTTCAGCGTTGCATCATTATGTGCTGCAACTGATTGGGCAAACTTTACAGGATTGTGTTGTCCATACTATCTACCTGATAACAGACATGCAGGGGTAAAGCAAAAGCTATCTACAAGTCTTGGCCCTGAAGACTTTTTTAAGAGTGTTTGGCTGCATGCAATGGTAGCCCTGTTTGCCATAGAGAAATCACATACAGCTGCAAATATCTTAGACGAATTTAATAGCAAGGTGTCTAAATGGATTTGACTCAGAGATCTCTGAATCAAGTTTATTGCCACAGAAAATGGCAGTAACATAGTCAAGGCCATGTCAAACAGTGGATTTTTCAGGGTTCTATGTTTGGTGCACTGAATCAACTTGGTTGTTCAAGAATTTCTCAAGAAAGAAGACCTGATTACAACTTTGGAGGAGGTGTTAATCCGTCCCAAAAGTGACGGTAAAGTGACGGATTTACCACCAGCCGTATTATGAGTCCATTATATCTATGGAACTCGTAATACGGCTGGTGGTATATCCGTCACATTTGGGACGGATTAACACCTCCTTTAAAGTTGTAATCAGGCCCATAGTCAGCAACATACTGACCACTTGCAGATGAAAATGCACTCATTTCAGCCACTCTTTTTAAGTCTAGATGCAGTTGCAAATTATTCAGCATAGTAGTAGAGTAGCAGTTAAAGCCCTGATACAGGAGGTGCCAACATGTTGGAACTCAAACTATTACATGTTGCAGTGCCTGTTTGAGCAGTACAGACAGATCAATGACTTCATCATTCAAAGAGGAGGTGATGCAATTGGGAAATCTGTGATCCGGGATGCAGACAAATGGGGCCTAATTGAATGCCTGACATAGATGCTGCTCCCTTTTGAGGTTTTCACGTGGGAATAGTACGATGGGCTAAGTTATCCCGTTGTTGCATCTGCCACAGGAGAAGCTAAAGAAGGCATGGAGGTGTCAATGAAAACTCGGATTTGCATGCCTTGGTTGAGTACCTAAGATATCACTTGACTATTAATGCAAGGCTGTAAAATGACATTACTTCCTCCAAAGAATACGTCTGTGCTACCTTACTTGATCCACGCTGCAAACAAATTGTTCCCATTTTCATTCCTTTTTATGAAGAGGATGTTTCAAAATACATGAGATGGATTTTTGAGCAAGCCAGAGAACTGGAAGAAGAATGGCTCGTACTCCACAATTCTTAACTTCTAGAGAGGGCAATCTTATTTCACAGCAGCCAACACCAACAGACAACAACAGAAGAATTGGACTTAACTTCTGCAATGGCTTAGTATCACGTAACAGGTCTTAAGTCTAGTGCAGAGGCAAAGGCAATAGAGGTCGAGCAAGTGGCAGGTTCCAGTGGCCATTCAGAGGATGTTCCAGGAGTATCTGAATGACTCAAAATACATTGGTGTACTGTTTTGGGAAGATGTGTCAATGGCCAGAGCTCATCAGGCTGGCAATAAAGTATCTGGTATATCTTTTAGCCAGCGTGTCAGCTGAATGTGTTTTCAGTTCAGCTGGCACAGTTGTTAAAGTGAGAAGTACCAGCCTCTCATCTTAAAACATGGACAGATTAACCATGATCAAAATGAACCAGCATTTTATACCACCTGATTACACTGTTCCCAAAATACCACACGAGGAAGAAGAGGATTATTGGTCATAATCAAGTGTGTTAGCTGACAAACATCTGGGTGAACCACCTGAGTATGAGGATAAATTCTACTTTCCGGACTGAGTATGCCAGTGCCACCATAGAACTTTATAACTACTTCTTGTTGAGCCTCTTTCTTCTATCTTTGGAAAAAACAAAAAATCAGCTAGTGGAATATTATAGTTGTGGTGGATTTATGCTGCTCCACCATTTTTTAGTCACATTAACAAATATGACTGGATTGGAATTGGACCCATGTGTAGTGAAGACACCCCCATATTCCCTTTTAGGACATTGGAGACAATGCCTGCCTCCCTCACATACCATTGTCTATCCTTTTTCTTTTTAAATCACCTAGCAGGGCTGCCCCAGAAGGTCATTGATTAAAAGACTGCCAGGGCCAATGCCAAATTCCAATGAGTTGCTACCATCAAAGAGGAGATGACACTTTATATAATCACCATACTTGGATTGGAAGAGTTAACTACCAACTATTGCGCCAATGAGTGGTAATATATTGAGAGATGATTGATTGATAGTGTATGTGGTGGCTGGCTGACAGTGAGGGAGGGAGTTCAACTGTTGTGGGTACACTAACACATCCGAGATCTAGATTACAGTAAGGTGCTGTTGCTTGCCAAAGTCAGAATCATTTGGGTATATTCATTACATCCTTCAATTTCAAGTTTGCAATAACCAATGCTTGTTAACAGTCTCATTTAATATAACCAATGCTTGAGGGTTATGCACATTGTATTCCACCTGTTCCAACTGTAACTGCCAAAACATGTGCTCTTCACAATGTCATCTGTATTGAACATGTGCCACAATGAGGAGGATAGTTGCTCATTTTCTTATGAAGAAATCAACTGCCAAAAGGCACATGTGCACATTTGATTATTTAAGGATGATTGGGAGTCTGATGCCTTGCTTGGCTTTGTACCTATTGTTCTGGTCACCTATTTCCAGTCAAGTCAAGCTCCTTGTCCTACGACTTGCCTCTAGTTGAGTTCTAGTACAAATCAGGTTCCTTGTTCTCCAGCCTGCCTCCAGTCGTGTTCCAATGTTCCTTGTTCTCTGGCATCTTCCAGTCAACTTTCAGCATTTCTCAACCTCCCGACAGCCTCTAGCTCTCCTCTTCCATTTTCTGCCAATGATCCCACACTTCTTGTAAAAGAGAGAATATGAGAAAAGTGAAAAAACCCTGTTTGGGTTCTTCTGAAATTTTCAAGCAAGTAACTTCATTGTAAGCTAAAGGAAGATTAATCGCTTAAATGAAACAAAACAGAGCTCTATCTTTTAAATAATTTTTGACAACACAAACTAGCGTGATTTCTCATTTGGGTAGGAATCAAGATACCGCTAATCAGATTTTAAGGAAAGGCATATTTGCGCTCCCCTGAGAATTAGGAGATTGAAAATAGAGCAAGTTTATCAAAACTATTATTGGCAAGAGATTACGCCAGAACACTAAGAAGACCTTTAGTCAAATTGATTTTTTCAGTTTAGACATTACTTCAGAGACTCTGGAAGTATTGCAAATAGAGGAAGAGACTTGTTCAGCCTTTCAGAATTGTATTCACAATGGGTCAACAATGTATACTTTCACAATAGTTTATGCAAGTTCAATGTATTAATGAAGTAATTGTTTTGCAGCCCTGAATCCTAAAAAACAAGAACCCAGTATTTTAAGAAATCAAAAGTCCTGACGTTCAAGACGACATGCAGTCCCGGGTCCAGCAGCCCGATTCTGCAGCCCAAGTAGCAGAAGCAAGTATTTTCTTTTGTTCTCTCTCAAAACCCCCTTCCCCTGAAAGACGTGTGAGAGGGCAATGTACTCTTCATCACAGTCCCGTTAGTCCTCACCAGGATTAGGCAAGTGTCATCACCCCATAAAAATGCTTGGAATTCAGGTGAGTGGTTTGCACAGAACAGCAATTTATTTATAATCTTGCTTGCGATGATTTGTAATGTATAGGGGGTTTGTTGGGAGATAATTATTTCTTGAAAATTATTTGCCTTTCAAATGTAGCAAAACAAAATCTGCAGCGTTCACTCCTTTTTTCTAGTTCCTCAGAGACCAGTCACTTTAGTTGCCAAACAAAAATCTACACAAAATACTCCAATTCAGTTTCTCTATATGTTGTTCAATGCAGTGCACTACACAGGCCTATCTTACTCGGTTCAGGACTGGGACAGAGTTACCCAGAATTAGGAGGAGGATGGAGGAAGGACTCAGGGTGGAACCACCTCAACAGCTAGAAGGAGAAAGTTATCAATTTCAAAGAGAAACTTGTTGTTGGTGAAGACTCTGAGGCCTAGTACTTACTCAGCTTTGTGGAGTAGAGAGAGGTGTGTATATTTGGGAAATGCTGCTGATTGTGTGTTTGCTGTGCTGCTGACTCAAACATAAAACCCCTCTTTAAGTTCTTGCTCTGCCTCTGAGTCTTCTTGGTACACTCATGACTCCTCATGAAGCTTACAGTTACTGTTTTTCAATTCACAGGCGTTCTTCTAGTCCACTCCTCTACTGCACAAACAAAACTTGATGAAAGCTCTTGAGCTTACATACAAGACAGATTCAGCCAGGTACCTAAGAGTGATGGACATTCCAAGAAGAATGGAGAAGCACCACCCAATTTGGCAATACACTATCATTTTCATTCTAACAATCATTATTTTTAGAAGTGGGTCGGTTAACTTCGATCCTCCATAATTTCTATTGTTCAAACCTAGAAGACATAACATTTAGAACTATAGGTGCAGATTTATGAAAAGTGGCGCTGCATCTAGCACTCCTTAGCGCCCCCCTAAAGCCACCATGGTAGTGCCTTATTTGAAATAAGGTGCCATGGTGGTAGTTAGAGTGACTAGCATCATAATTTTTTATGCTAGTCCGGCGCTTTGCAGGATTAGCGTCAATAATGATAATGCTAATCCTGCAAAGCACCCAGAGGCCCATTGTAATCAATGGGAGCCTCTTTTTAACACCTGCACTTAGCAGGCGTTAATAAATGCTGATAAAAATGGCAAAAAGGAATCTCATAGATTCCTTTGCACCATTTGTATGGCCCCCCTAGCACCTGAATGCCCCCCTTGCATACATTATGCCTGGGGCTTGCACAAAGTGCCATGCTTTGCGCCACTTTTTAAATATGGCACAGCATTTTTCCCCTTCCAATACCACATTAGCATTAAAAAAAACTAAGATAATGTGGCGTTGGAATAGCGCAACGCCAGCATAAGTCCGGCCCATACTATCTTGGCTCTCTCTGGGGCAGGAAGAGTGCTAGCAATGCATTTAACTGAACTGTGTCATACTTATACCTTATTTGTTTCCTTCCACAACAGACTGATGATGGTGTACTGCTCAATGCCTCGATGAATCTTATTGTGGTTTCTTTTGTGTAGTGTTTGTCTTTGTCATATCTTTCCCCATATCCCCTTTCCCATCCATTCATCAAACCCTTAACCTTCTTCCTCTCAACTGTGTGATTTATTCAAGTGTGACATAATTTTACACCATAAATGAATCACACACTTGCTGAGGCAGATGTGGTGAAATTGACACCATCTCACTGCATGACTTCTAGTACCTGAGCAATATTCTACACAGGCCCCATCAACATCATCCTTAAGGCTTTGTTTTGTGTTTTACATAAACACTTAACCTTGTCCAATCACTCCTGACTCCGAGCTCACTTCTCCTGGCTCAAGGATTTAATTTCCTAAGTTTCATTTTTAAACACAAGCTCCCCGTTGCTCAGAATATGATGATGTGCTAGTTTTTATTATCATATCAGATATTCTTTGTTATGTCATTGTGGTAGTCTGGTCAACGTCTTCCTAAATTTATGATGTAATATGTAACCCACTAACTCTCTGTTTTCTTTTAATCTAGTTGACAGTGATGGATATCCATTTGATTAATCCTCGAGTTTGCATAGGTGGGAGTGGAACCTTGGGTCTTCCCTGGTCCACGCTAGCCTGCTTCTACTACTACTACTACTACTACTAATACTACTACTACCACCATCTTAAAATAAGATGCCACCTTGAGAAAACCCTTCAGTAAGAAGACTGAGGTATCAGCCCTCGCTTCATCTATTCAGGTAAGAGAAGAACTATAGATTGAAGTGAACTTGTTTAGTTAATAATTAACTTCTACTTAAGAAAATGTTTGTATGTATCTAGATGTTTGTAGGTAAATTAAGCAATTGTCCCCTAGTGGTCAATATAGTTACAGAGGGTAGTAGAGCAAGGTTATAAGTAAATGACATATACTTTTTTTAGCCGATTTAAAAAATAGGCTACACTAAAAGACAGCAGTGCAAACTAAATCACCAAAATACACATTTAAGACATAAATTAAGTAAAATAAATTATCTCCTTAAATTTTTTACACAAAGCAAATCCACACTTTCTGCCCACAATAGACCCACCATTCTCCCCAAACATATGACCCCGTCCCCAAAAAGTCCAATGAAAGTCCAAAGTGAAACCCAGTCCCAACTCCTTCCCACTCTATCCACCCACAAGCCCACCCACCAAAACAAAAAAATATAAAAATTGAACAGAAGAGGACATTGGCTATTTGGGTCTGGAGCTGGTCCAGGTTCTGGTCTATCCTCCTGAGCTGGCTATCCATACTCTCCATCTACTGCAGGATGTGCTCTAGCAAGGCCCTGACAGAGGGTAAGGGGATGGCAGCAGTTCTAATCAAGGCCATAGACAGCTGGCAATGGCACTGGTGATGTAATGGTCATGAGGCTGGGGCTTGCATGCTGCTGAACTGGGGCCCAGGTTAGAGGCAGCTATTTCTGCCTTCTCATCCTCCAAGACCACCAGCTGCTATATTCTGCCTAAATAGTCTCTAGTCTCCGCCGCTGCAGATGGGCCGCTATCTCTGATCTGGTGGGTGGTGCTGGTGGACTAGCAGGAATAGCTATGCTGAGAAAAACAAAAAGAAAAAAGACAAATTGTAAACAATGCTCTGTACAAACATGTGTTTAAAATTAGTTAGTGGGTGTCACAGTAGCAGTACATTTCTGGTCCCCTAGGGAATTGGAATTTGATGTGGTTATGATTAGGAGAGTCACTGGGCCAATTTTATTTGTTTACCCACACATGCATCACATAAAAAGCTCTAACTGGTAGAAAAGAATTAAAGCAGAATAACATCAGGTTATAAACAGTGATTTTTTAAAATGCTTTTCTAGTAACTAATCAGACACATTGAATGGAAAAATAAAAATAAATGACCTTTCATTTATGAATAAGGCATTATGCACTATGGAGTACGAGTCTAAATTGAAAAATCTGAACAGGCTTAAAGTAAATCCGTTATGGGAAACCATGCAATATATTTTTGAATCACTTCACATGGCCATAACAATGTGGCACCTGCCAAGAATGGATTTTTCATTCACATCTCGGAAACCAACAAAATCCAGACACCCACACAAGTCCGCCACACCAAAGGTCTGTGATTAACTGGCAAAATCAAAACCTCCACCGTCACGGCAACAGAAATACGCCCACACTATCACGACACACGAATCCACATGGCGGTCTTTCAACCGCGGTATTCCATTGGCGGTACACACCGCCGCGCTAAAAAAACACACACTCTTACAAAGCACTACCACATTGAACAATTCGAAATACACACACCTGATGCACATACACAGACCGCTCCCACACACCCAATACACTATAAAACACACACCCACATCACCCACAAACCCCTACGACCACTATTACAGAGAGAAGGCCAGAGAAAGAAACCACCATCCACAAACTAGCAATCACAGGCACACAACAACATCACCCACACAACTTCCACGCACAAAACACCACACACCACTACATATCACCATACTTATTACCACACACACCACCCCACACATCACCTACACCACCCCATGGCACGGCAAAGACACCCCAGGTTCTAGGAGGATGAGCTCAGGGTCATGGTGGAGGAAATCGACTGGGTAGAGCCACAGCTATTTGGAGCACAGGTGCAGCACACCTCAATTGCAAGGAAGATGGAGCTGTGGCGAAGAATAGTCGACAAGGTCAACGCAGTGGGACAACACCCAGGAAATCGGGAGGACATTAGGAAGAGGTGGAACGACCTACGGGGGAAGGTGTGTTTCATGGTCTCAAGACACCACCAGGCGGTTCAGCGGACTGGCAGCAGACCCCCACGTCCTCCCTCACAACTAACAACATGGGAGGAGCAGGTCTTGGCGATTCTGCATCCTGAGGGCCTCGCAGGAGTTGGTGGAGGAATGGACTCTGGTAAGTCAAAACTTTAACCACCCTACCTGCATGCTATCACATACCCCCACCTTAACCCCCACCCCTATCACTCCAACTCGTCACAAATGTACCAATATCACAAACCACCCATCCCAACACCAAGCCCTGCATGCAACACCAACGCATGGACACCCATCACTAAAGCATGCCCACTGCACATACCCATACAACCCCCTAAACCATCATCACACAAGCCCCCACACAGGAATGGCAGCACTGGGGTACACGGTCACCCACCCATTGTATACCATGACACACACAGATGCAATAATCATGCCTTTCCACCCCTGCAGGACCACTATCCAACATCACCAGACAGGAGGGTCCAGACATCTCCACTCCACCCACAGAAGAGGCCCACAGTGATGACAGCACCTCTGTCCACCTGGATCTAGATGACCAGCCCGGCCCATCGGGGGCCTCTGTACAGTCGGTTTCCCTCACATAGGCACAGGCCACCACAGACCTTCCCCCCTCTGGAAACACCAGCACAGCACCCACCCAGCGGGCCCATACCTCCGTCCCCAGGACACGCCAATCAGCTGTGTGTACACCACTACAGGGAACCCAGGATAATCCACCACCCCAACAACAACGGGGACCTGGGGGCAGTGGCAGTGGGCACACGGTTCAGGGGACGGAGGCCCAGGAACACAGGGAAACTGGGAGGGCTGCTGTGCGACAGGGGGCAGACAGGCCAAGGGAACCCACTCTCCACGAGGCCCTCTCTTCCATCATGGGAGCCTACCACCAATCCCAGAAGACGATGGCAACGGTACTAGCCAAGTTTCAGGAGACCCAGCGCATGCAGGAGGAACAGTATTTGGGGTTCAGGGAGGAACTCAGAACCATCAGCTCTGCCCTGGGCACCATCGTAGTGGTGATGAAGGAAGTACTCAACACCAGGAGGGACACTGTGGCACTACAAGGGGCCCCTGACACTAGCATGGACGATGAACAGCCCACCACCTCCGCCGGTGCTAGTGGACAGGAGGCACCGCCACGGGACCACCACACCAGCACCCCACCCCCTGCAGAGGGAGAACCACCTGCAAACGGTCCCTGAGATCCAGGAACAAGACAGAGCACGATGCCAAGACCCCCACCAAGAAATGAGACCACCCTGATTGTCATCCCACTGTCCCACTTTGTCACCCTGTCCATATTGAAACTGCTTCAGCTCCATTTCCTATGCCCATATGGGCAATGCACCTGTTAGACTAATAGACTGGACTCTGCCATGGACATTCATCTGCCATCACCCCTCACCATTTTACTACCCCCTCCATTATTGAGCACATAAATAAACACACTTAAAGCACAAAACAATCTGGAGTTTGTCTGTGATTTCGAAATAGTGTATTTGCAATTACATTGACAAAATGTACATGAAATAGTAATGTCAACTTACCTATGTCACACAGCTCTAGTCCCTGAGGAATCTAAGCAGATGACACACGTTGAGACCCACACCTGTGAAAACGTAAGGGAAAGTGACAACTCAGTTACCATACACTGGGTGAAATCGACTGACAGGAGAGAGGTAGAAGTGTAAAAGTACATGTAGTAGGCAGGAATGTATTCTCACCTGTGTTTCACTGGAAATATTGCTGGATGACTGAGTCCCTGTTCTGCATGTCTTCTTCCTGTGCTTCCTCCTCATCACTGTCTACAGGCTCCACAGCTGCCACAACACCGCCATCTGGACCATCCTCCTGCAGAAAATGCACCTGTCGTCACAAAGCCAAGTTGTGAAGCATACAGCAGGCCACGATGATCTGGCACACCTTCTTTGGAGAGTAGAATAGGGATCCACCTGTCATATGGAGGCACCTGAACCTGGTCTTCAGGAGGTCGAAGGTCCGCTCGATCCCCCTCCTAGTTTGCCCATGGGCCTCATTGTAGTGTTCCTCTGCCCTTGTCCTGGGATTCCTCACTGGGGTCAGAAGCCATGACAGGTTGGGGTAACCAGAGTCACCTAATAGCCGCACACGGTGCCTCTGGAGTTGACCCATCACATAAGGGATGCTGCTAATCCGCAGGATGTAGGCGTTATGCACTGAGCCAAGGAACATGGCATTCACATGGGAGATGTACTGGTCTGCCAAACATACCATCTGTACATTCATGGAATGATAATTCTTCCGGTTCCTGTACACCTGTTCACTCCTTTGGGGGGAGACCAAAGCCACATGGGTCCCATCAATGGCACCTATGATGTTTGGGATATGCCCAAGGGCATAGAAGTCACCTTTCACTGTAGGCAAATCCTCCACCTGAGGGAAAACGATGTAGCTCCGCATGCATTTCAGCAGGGCAGACAACACTCTGGACAATACGTTGGAAAACATAGGCTGGGACATCCCTGATGCCATGGCCACAGTTGTTTGAAAAGACCCACTTGCAAGGAAATGGAGCACTGATAGCACCTGCACTTGAGGGGGGATTCCTGTGGGACTGCGGATTGCTGACATCAGGTCAGGCTCCAACTGTGTACACAGTTCCTGGATTGTGGCACCGTCAAACCTGTAGGTGATAATCAAATTTCTTTCCTCTATTGTCGACAGGTCCACCAGCGGTCGGTACACCGGAGGATTCCACCATCTCCTCACATGTCCCAGCGGACGGTGCCTATGAAGGACAACAGCGAGCACAGAGCCAAACAACTCAGAGGTATGTACCCACAGTCTACACAGAACACCATTCATACACAAAATGTGGCCTGTATGTGTGTTGAGAGTAGGCCTATGTATGTGTGATGCAGTTGGTAATTAGGCCATGTGGGCCCCTGAAATGGCGGCTGCCTGATCTCTAAAGTGGGACAATGGGATGTGAGGTAACTGCGCTGGCGTTGTACACCGTTGCGGTAGGCGGTCGAGGACCGTGGCGCAATGCTGCATAGGTTAACATTTAACCCTATGGGTCCCAGGAGCCAATGACGATGTACTCCGGCGGTGATGGTACGCTCCGCCGTGGACGTGACCGCCGCGGACTTGACCGCCATTTTCTATCTGTTGAATCACTTAATACCTGATCTTCCACAGGAGAGGACCTACACTGCAAGTCTTGCTGTGACCTCGGTCTGGAAGAGACAATGGCTTATGCATCTAGGGAAAGGGCGCCTGCCTTCACATCGGAGGAGTTGGAGAAGCTCGTCGATGGGTTCCTCCCCCAGTACACGCTACTCTACGGTCCTCCAGACCAACAGGTAAGTACACAGGGAGCATGTTGAATGGGCTAAGCCTGTGTGGAGAGGGCTGGTTGTAAGAAGGAAGGGGGCAAAGTTCTGCGTGCATGAAAGACGGTGGGTGCATGTGCCACATGGCAAGGGTAGGGATCGGGGCCACTCACTTTGACGGGGCAGTTGGTAATGACTTCTCTTCTTCCCCTGTACATTTCATGTAGGTCAGCGCCCACCAGAAGAAGGATATTTGGTGTGCCATCGCCAAGGAGGTCCGGAACCTGGGGGTCCACCACAGATGGAGCACCCACTGCCTTAAAAGATGGGAGGACATTCGCTGCTGCAGCAAGAAGACGGCGGAGGCTCAGCTGGGGATGGCCTCCCAACGCGGGAGGGGTGCCCGTCGAACCATGACCCCCCTGATGTTCAGGATCCTGTCGGTGGCCTACCCGGATTTGGATGGGCGCTTGAGGGCATCACAGCAGACACAAGGGGGTGAGTACACTCTCATTCAGCTGACTTAGCACACAGTGAAGGGGTCTGGGTGGGGGAGGAGGGCTGTGGGTTTCCCTAGGCCAGGGCGAGTTCCGTAGGCTAGGCCACTTCGTAAGGCATAGCCCTGTGGCCCCCCACACCACCTCTTTAGAGTGCCAAGTACAGCTATTCATGCCCCTGTGTCATCTATGTGTGCATATGTCATCCATAGCCTTGGAGGCCATTTCCAAGGAATTGCACAGTAGAGCCCAACAGCGCGACGTAGTGCAGGGGTCTTCTGTGTCTGTCTTGTCCACCAACGGTAGCGGTAAGCCATGCACTCAATATGTCTTTCTTCTGTTCCCCCCTCCCCCTTTTTGCGGTCTCCCTGTTGTTGTGTGCATTAGCATCATCAGGCGGAGGAGCAGTGGCACCGGAGCACGAGGGAGCTGCATCCCACATGGCCATGGAGGGCCACACTACGGACTCTGAATACACCAGTGGGACTGAGGGTGAGGGGAGAACCACGGCGGTGACAGGAGCTGAAACCAGCGACACGGACTCGTCCTCCGATGGGAGCTCCCTTGTGGTGGCGGCAACATCTGTGCACCCCACTTCTACAGGTACAGCCGCCACCCCCCCTACCAGCACCGCCCTCCCAGCAGCCCCTCAGCCTTTGCCCCGTGCCCGCTCACCCAGGAGGGTGGGCATCACCTTTGCCCCAGGCACCTCAGCCCCTGTCACTTCTGCTGCCCTCAGTGAGGAGGCCATTGATCTCCTCAGGTCCCTCACTGTTGGGCAGTCTACCATTTTAAATGCCATCCAGGGTGTAGAAAGGGAGTTGCAACAAACCAATGCATTCCGGGAGGGAATTCATTCTGGTCAGGCTGTCCTTCACCGAACCTTTCAAACTCTGGCCTCAGCACTGATGGCAGCCATTGTCCTTGTGTCTAGCCTCCCCCCTCCAACTTCCTCCACTCAGACCCAATCCACTGTACCTCTGCCTATCCCAAGCACACCATCAGACCAGCCTGCACACACCTCACCACACAAGGGAAGCTCAGGCAAACAAAAGCACCACACATCCCACAGGCACTCACGCAAGCATCACACACATACAGACACACCAACATCCACTGCCTCCACTGTGTCCCCCTCCTCCTCGTCTCCCTCCTCCCTCCTTTTCTCGTCTACACTCACACCTGCATGCACTACCTCTACAGCCACTATGTCCTGCACCAGCACACCCACCAGCACACCCCGCTCACGTGCAGTCACCACCCCCACTACCATTCACATGTCCCCTGTGTCCTCTCCAGTGTGTCTATGACGCCCCCTCAGAAGATACACAAACGCAGGCACACACCCACCCAACATACATCCACCTCACAACAGCCTCCAGCGCATGCACCTGCACCCAAAGCCACAAAACTTACACCTCCTACAACCACCACCTCTTCCTCCACTCCCAAACCCCCTCCAGCTACCCGTCCCAGTGTCTCCAAACAACTTTTCCTGTCCACCCTTAACCTATTTACCACCACCCCCCGTCGAACTCATAGGTCCCGAACTAGCACCTCAGCCACAAAATCTCCGGGACCAGTGGTGCCTGTTGTCACAGGTATGTGGAGTGCACCGGCCACCAGGACAGCCAGTGTGTCACGGAGCCACAGCTCAGCCAGTCTCCCCCCTGTGAAGCACCAGAAGTTAGCCAGTGCCCGGCGGGAGAGGGGGAAAACTCCAGCCACCCAAGCCGCTTCCACGGGTCCCAGTGGGAGTGTGGACTCAGCTGTGACTCCTCCCAAGGTGGGGTAGGCCCAGAAGAAAGCCGGCAAGTCTGGGAGGAGCAGCACAGCGGAGAAGACCGCCATCATCCCCGCTGGCCAGGAGGGCCCCGCCAGCCCCATCGTCACTGCCCAGGAGGCCACCACCTGCCCCATCCCCGCTGGCCAGGAGGGCCCCTCCAGCCCCATCGTCGCTGCCCAGTAGGCCACCGACAGCCCCATCGTCGCTGCCCAGGAGGCCACCGCCAGCCCCGTCATCGTTGCCTAGGAGGCCACCGCCAGCCCCATCGTCGCTGCCCAGGAGTGCCCGCCAGCCACAGCCCAGCTGCCCAGGAGGGCCCCGCCAGCCACATCCCAGCTGACCAATGTAGGACCGCCAGCCCCAGCCCAGCTGGGCAGTGAAGGACCGCCAAGTCAAGCACCGCTGAACAGGGCAAGGACCGCCAAGTCAAGCACCGCTGAACAGGGCAAAGACCGCCAAGTCAAGCACCGCTGAACAGGGCAAGGACCGCCAAGTCAAGCACCGCTGAAAAGGGCAAGCACCGCTGAACAGGGAAGGACTGCCAAGTCAAGCACCTCTGAACAGGGCAAGCACCGCTGAACAGGACAAGGACCGCCAAGTCAAGCACCGCTGAACAGGGCAAGGACCGCCAAGTCAAGCACAGCTGAACAGGGCAAGGACCGCCAAGTCAAGCACCGCTGAACAGGTGCAAGCACCACTGAACATGGCAAGGACCGCCATGTCATGCACTGCTGAACAGGGCAAGGACCGCCAAGTCAAGCACCGCTGAACATGGCAAGGACCACCAAGTCAAGCACCGCTGAACAGGGCAAGCACCGCTGAACAGGGCAAGGACTGCCAAGTCAAGCACCGCTGAACAGGGAAAGGAATGCCAAGTCAAACACCGCTGAACAGGGCAAGGAACGCCAAGTCAAGCACCGCTGAACAGGGCAAGGACCGCCAAGTCAAGCACCACTGAACAGGGCAAGGACTGCCAAGTCAAGCACCGCTGAACAGGGCAAACACCGCTGAACAGGGCAAGGACCGCCAAGTCAAGCACCGCTGAACAGGGCAAGGACCGACAAGTCAAGCACCGCTGAACAGGGCAAGGACCGCCAAGTCAAGCACCGCTGAACAGGGCAAGGACCGCCAAGTCAAGCACCTCTGAACAGGACATGGACCGCCAAGTCAAGCACCGCTGAACAGGGCAAGAACCGCCAAGTCAAGCACCGCTGAACATGGCAAGGACCGCCAAGTCAAGCACCGCTGAACAGGGCATGGACTGCCAAGTCAAGCACCGCTGAACAGGGCATGGACCGCCAAGTCAAGCACCGCTGAACAGGGTAAGGACCGCCAAGTCAAGCACCTCTGAACAGGGCAAGGACAGTCAAGTCAAGCACCGCTGAACAGGGCAAGCATTTCTGAACAGGGCAAGGATCGCCAAGTCAAGCACCGCTGAACAGGGCAAACACCGCTGAACAGGGCAAGGACCGCCAAGTCAAGCACTGCTGAACAGGGCAAGGACCGCAAGTCAAACACCGCTGAACAGGGCAAGGACGGCCAAGTCAAGCACCGCTGAACAGGGCAAGCACAGCTGAACAGGGCAAGGACTGCCAAGTCAAGCACCGCTGAACAGGCCAAGCACCGCTGAACAGGGCAAGGACCGCCAAGTCAAGCACCGCTGAACAGGGCAAGAACCGCCAAGTCAAGCACCGCTGAACAGGGCAAGCACCGCTGAACAGGGAAAGGACCGCCAAGTCAAGCACTGCTGAACAGGGCAAGGACCACTAAGTCAAGCACCGCTGAACAGGGCAAGGACCGCCAAGTCAAGCACTGCTGAACAGGGCAAGGGCCGCCAAGTCAAGCACCGCTGAACAGGGCAAGCACCGCTGAATAGGGCAAGGACCGGCAAGTCAAACACCGCTAGCCCATGAGCGGCAGGGGCACTGATGCAACAGGGACCGTCACGGGGTGAGTGATGCACTCTGGGCACCAGTCCCCCTCCAGAACCAGTGGAGATATGCATCCACTACGTCTGTCCTTGGCAGGATGAAGCACTCTGGGCACCAGTCCCCCTCCAGAAGCAGTGGAGACATGCATCCACTACGTCTGTCCTTGGCAGGATGAAGCACTCTGGGCACCAAGCCCCCTCCACAACCAGTGGAGACATGCATCCACTACGTCTCTCCTTGGCAGGATGAAGCACTCTGGGCACCAAGCCCCCTCCAGAACCAGTGGAGACTGTCATCCACTTGAGAGACTGTGGCTTTGCACTCCCCAGGATTGAACAGTGGGCAAACCACCCACTGTAGAGACTTGAGAGACTGTGGCTTTGCACTCCCCTGGATATGGCAGTGGGGAACCTACCCACTGTAGAGACTTGTGAGACTGTGGCTTTGCACTCCCCAGGACTGAACAGGCGGCAACCCACCCACTGGAGAGACTTGTGAGACTGTGGCTTTGCACTCCCCAGGATTGAACAGTGGGCAAACCACCCACTGTAGAGACTTGAGAGACTGTGGCTTTGCACTCCCCAGGATTGAACAGTGGGCAAACCACCCACTGTAGAGACTTGTGAGACTGTGGCTTTGCACTCCCCAGGATTGAACAGTGGGCAAACCACCCACTGTAGAGACTTGAGAGACTGTGGCTTTGCACTCCCCAGGATCCATCAATTGGCATGGAGGCCCCTCGTGGATCTGGCGTTGTGCACTCATCCAACTGAGGTGCCCCCCTTCCCTTCCCCCTGATGTGCCTGTTGTATTTCTATCTGATGTCCCTGCAGTGTTCTCTCTGTTTTGATCTGGTATTGTGTGTGGGCCTCGCCCATGCATTTTGGGACCAGTTGTCCACGGACTATAAATGGTGCAATACCTGGACTACTAATCTTGGTGTATATTTTGTTAATAGTGTATATATGTATATTTTTGTTACTGAATTTTGATATATTACAATGGTTACACTCATTTCCTTTTGTCATTGCATTCTTCCAGGGGGGTTAGGGGTGTAACTGTAATGTGTAGATATGCATTGGTGTGTTGTAGTGGGTGAGGGTGGGGGTGGGGGTATTGCGTGTGTGTGTCCCTGTTTTTTGCCTCCCCCCTCCCCTGTGTCGTAGGTGCAGTACTCACCGTGGACTTCGCCAACGGCGTTGGTGCTCCTGGTACAGGAGCAGGAAGACTATCGCAGGGAGAATATGGAGTTCCGGCTACATGGTGTCCTCGTTCCTTGTGGAGTGTGTAGAGGTGAGCGTTTTCCCTTCAAAATTCCTGTTGCCGCCGTGTTTTTATCTGTGGTGAATCCGCCCCGGAGAAGGTGGCGGATTGACCTGTCATAATAGTGTGGGTGGTACATTGTCCTACGCCAGTCTGTTGGCGGTGACTGCCGACCTGTTTGTTTGTACCGTTGTGGCGGTCTGAGTGTTAAAGTGGCTGTCTTTGTTGGCGGTTTCCGCCACGGTCGTGATTCCCAAAAAATTTCCGCCGGCCTGTTGGCGGTCTTACCGCCGCTTTAACACCGTCCACCAGGGTTGTAATGACCACATTTGTGTGTTCAACTCGCAGTGTATTGAAAACTATGTAAATGATGCATTAACTGAAGCAGACACATATTGAACAGCCAACACTACAGTGAAGAATTGAACCATACTGCACTTCTTCGGTCATGGGTGGTGAAATGCCATGGGCAGGGAGGGGGTTGATGAATGATGGTGGGTGGGATGCCTATCTGCCTCGCCTAACAAATACAGTGCATCAAGGGATTAGAACAGAAATGAAAATTCCCCCCACACTTTAAGCCATAGCTTTGATAATCATAAAACAAAGTAAGCAAAGTATTAGAGCAGCATGGCCCATTCCAGAAGAGCCCCCTTGTTTGTTCATCCAAGCAAATATTAAATCATCCTTTGATTCTTCTTACTATGTTCACTCATAGGCACCATGATTTAAGCTTTACTTTCTCCCATCCAGTCTTTCACCAATATTTTCAATCCATTATCCATCCATTCAATATCCACCCTTTCTTTCAATCATCCTTTCACCCATCCATCTATTTACCCAATACTCACTGACACATCCTTTCAACCAACCGCAAATCCTTTCCTATCACTCATTTCATCCATCCTTTCTTTTATTTTAAAATTTCCTTTTTTTCCTGTTTCTATCAAGCTATCATTTTTAGTGTATATTTTGTGAGCTTTTATTGAGTTGCAGATAAAAGAAGCCACAACTCAATCACCGCTGCAGCTGGTAAAGGGGAGGGGGTCATGATCACGAGTCGTGGTGACACCCTTGTAGCCAGTGAGTATAATAGTAATTGTCAATAAGCAAGCAATGTGACTTACTACCACCCATCCCTGCCGCTGCTTCTCCCCCTCCAACCGAATCTCCTCTTGCAGGGGCACTTCAGCCAGCGACACTCTGTGTGCTTAGGGAAAAAACATTATACATTTTTTAGATGCCAGATAAGCCTCCCCTTAATTTGTTTATTTTTTCTTTAAATGCAACCGCAAGATATTGTTACAGTTCGGTTACCACTACAGTATCGTCTATCAAAAATATCACTGTGGATATTTTGTTGGTGTTCAATGTTAGAAAAGCCAAGTAGTCAAGCCAACCAAAAACTTTTCATGAAGCAGGGGCAGAGCTATTGCCTATGACGATGATGACTCTGAGTCATTGAAGAGCAATGAAGGGGTGAAATAAAAATGGTGAATGAAAGACACATGGGCCCTCATTCCGACCCTGGCGGTCATAGACCGCCAGGGTGGCGAATGACGGAAGCACCGCCAACAGGCTGGCGGTGCTTCATTCGTCATTCCGACCGCGGCGGTATAGCCACGGTCGCCCAGCCGGGTCCGGCGGTTTCCCGCCAGATTTCCCCCAGCTGGGAGAATCCTCCAGGGCAGCGCTGCAAGCAGCGCTGCCTTGGGGATTCTGACCCCCTTCCCGCCAGCCTGTTTCTGGCGGTTTTCACTGCCAGGAAGAGGCTGGCGGGAACGGGTGTCCTGGGGCCCCTGGGGGCCCCTGCACTGCCCATGCCACTGGCATGGGCAGTGCAGGGGCCCCCTAACAGGGCCCCAGCCTGCTTTTCACTGTCTGCCTAGCAGACAGTGAAAAGCGCGATGGGTGCAACTGCACCCGTCGCACACCTGCAACACCGCTGGCTCCATTCGGAGCCGGCTTCAGTGTTGCAGAGCCACATCTCTGGACACCTGAGAGACTTGCACTGGCTCCCCGTCAGCAAGAGAATCACGTTTCGCCTCCTCACCCACGCACACAAGGCCCTCCACGACCTGGGCCCCAGGTACCTCAACAACCGCCTGACCTTCTACACTCCCACCCGCCAGCTACGATCGACCAGCCACGCCCTCGCCGCCGTGCCACGCATTAGAAAAGCCACCATGGGAGGAAGATCCTTCTCCTACCTGGCAGCCAAGACTTGGAACTCCCTCCCCATCCACCTTTGTCTGACCCAAGACCACCTCTCCTTCAGGAAGCAACTCAAGACCTGGCTGTTTGAGCAGTAGCGGTCCCCCCTCCCCCCAGCGCCTTGAGACCCTCCGGGTGAGTAGCGCGCTATACAAATTTTTTGATTGATTGATTGATTGATTGATTTCCCGCTGGGCCGGCGGGCGCTACCTTGGGTAGCGCCCGCCGGCCCAGCGGGAAAGTTGGAATGGCACCAGCGGTTTTTTGACCGCGGTGCGGCCAAATGGCGGTTCCCGCCAGGCGGGCGGCGACCGCCGCCCGCTGGGGTCAGAATGACCCCCATGGTGTTGGTTGGCAAATGCAATGGGACCTCATACTTTCCAACCGTGCTGCACTGTCATGGAAACTGCTGGTATACTATCTAAATTAATTACACAGCACAACATTGGGGGATAGGAGTGAATCATGACAATGGCCACCCTCTTGTCAACTGTTGTCAAGAGCATAGGCAAGGACAAGAAAGCCTTCTCAGCAAATATACATGGTGAATATTATTTATAATACTAGCTTACTTGGGCCTGCATTCTTCGTAGTAGACCATAGTAGAGAGAGTACCAAAAATATGTTCTTAGTCTTTTAATACCACAAGATATGTAGGGAGAGGGAAAGATCACTAAAGCAGAAAAAATCTGCAGACTAGTACAGACTGGAAAAAGTCAGCTACCAAAAGTAAAAACATGAAAGGAAGGAAAAAACATAGGCCCTCATTACAACCCTGACGCTAAACGCTGCTCACCGCAGTGCTGACTGCCACCAACATACCATGACTGCAGCGGTAATCCGCCACAGGTATCATGACCCACACATAGGATACCGCCACAATACAGACACACAAGTCCACCAGACGAAACGTCAGTGATAAACTGGCGATAGCAAAATCCACACCGTTACGCCAACAGGAATACGCCCACAGTGTCATGACCCACGAATCAAGGCGGTGGTCTTTCAAACGTGGTAAATCATTGGCGGTACACACCGCCGCGCTCAAAATACACACACATTTTCAAGACACCACCACATTGGACAATTAAAACTACACACACCTGACACACATATACACACCACATCGACACATCCATAACAATATAAAACACCCACCCACATTACCCACAACCCTTTAAGAGAAAAAAAAGATTGCGAACAAAGAGAGACACAAGCCAGAAGCACCCACTCAATTTGAGCCACAGAACACCATCACCCATACATCACCCAAGCACCTCACAGCACACACCACAACACAGCACACCACACCTCACCCCACACATCCTCACACATATCACTCACACCACATCCATGGCACCCCAAAGACACCCCAGGTTTTCTGAGGAGGAACTAACGGTCTTGGTGGAGGAAATAATCTGGGTAGAGCCACAGCTATTCAGATCACAGGTGCAGCAAACATCCATTGCAAGGAAGATGGAGCTATGGCGGAGAATCCTGGACCAGGTCAACGCCATGGGACAGCATCCAAGAACAAGGGATGACATCAGGAAGAGGTGGAATGACCTCCAGGGGAAGGTGCTTTCTGTGGTTTCAAGGCACCAAAATTGGTGTACAGAGGATTGGCGGTGGACCCCCACCTCCTCCCCCACACCTAACAACCTTGGAGGAGCAAGTCTTGGTGATCATGCATCCGGAGCGCATCGCAGGAGTAGCAAGAGGACTGGACTCTGGTAAGTCAAAGATTTACTACATTATCCCCCCCACCTGCATGCCATCACAAACTCCTACCCCCACCCCATCACTCCACCAACTCACATATACCTCACTAATACAACCCACCAAGCTCTGCATGCACCCCCAATGCCTGGGCACCCATCACAGACCTGCATGGGCACCCATCACCCCAGCATGCCCAATAGAGAGACTCACCCAGCCCACAAAATCACCACTCACACAAGGCCAAGCCAACAGGGAAATCACATTCATAGAGGGAAGCACAGCCAAGCACAAGATGGCACACACAAATACATTGACAGTGCATTTGCATCCCAACAGGACCCCTACCCAATGTCCCCGGAGAGGAGGTGCCAGCAACATCCAGCCCCCCCAGAAGAGGCCCACAATGATGACAGCAGCTCTGCACGCCTGGATCACGATGACCAACCTGGCCCATCAGGGACCTCTGGAAAGTCGGTTACCCTGCCACAGCGCCAAACCACCACTGAGCCTCCCCCCTCAAGAAACACCAGCACCCACCCAGCGGGCCTATGCCACTGTCCCTAGGACACTTCAATCAGCAATGTGTCCACCACTACAGCAGCCCCTCAGCGTGTTTCCCGTGCCCACTCACCCAGGAGGTGGGTGGGCATCTCCTTCTCCCCAGGCACCTCAGACCCTGCCCCAGTCAGCCCTGCTGCCCTCAGTGAGGAGGCTATTGACCACCTGAGATCCCTCAATTTTGGGCAGTCAACCATTCTGAATGCCATCCAGGGTGTCGAGAGGCATTTACAACAAACAAATGCATACCTAGGGGGCATTCATTCTGGGGTGGCAGCCCAACATAGAGCATTTCAGGCTCTGGCCTCAGCACTAATGGCAGCCATTGTCCCTGGGTCTAGCCTACTCCTCCAACTTCTACCCAGTCCGAATCACCTCAACCCCAGCCTATACCAAGCACACCTTCAGACCAGCAATCACCCAAATCAATACACAGAAGTGGCTCAGGCAAACACAAGCACTACACTTCATCACACAGGCACTCAAACAAGCACCATCACCATGCAGACACACCAACATCCACTGCCTCAACTGTGTCCCCCTCCTCGCCCACCCCCCTCCCAGTAGCGTTTCCACTCACACCTGCATGTACTACATCCTCATCCACTATGTCCATCACCAGCACGCCCATCACAACATACCCTCATGAGCAGTCACCACCCCACAACCATGCACACGTCCCCTGTGTCCTCTCCCAGTGTGTCTGTGACCCTTCCTTTCCTCCCAAAGAACACAAACGCAGGCACCCACCCACCCACCCACCCAAAAGCCATCCACCTCACAACAGCATCCTGCCCATTCACCTTTACCCAAACTCAGCAGACGTACACCTCTTACAACCACTCCCATTTCCTCCACTCCCAAAACCTCTCCATCTTCCCGTCCCAGTGTGTCTAAAAAACTTTTCCTTGTAAACTTTGACCTTGTCCCTACGCCCCCCCCATCCTTCCTCTCAGCCCAGGGTGTCAAGATCCCAGGCCAGCACCTCAGCCACCAAGTCGGTGTCCGCTGTGGTACGTGCAAGTCCCAGGGAATCAAAGGGGGCACCTGTCAGGGCTGCCAGTGTGCCACCAACCCCGGCAAAGGACCAACCTATTCCGCCACCTGCCAAGGTGAAGAAGGTGTTACGACTCTGTCGTCCCATTTCTAGGGGGCGCTGTAAGGGGACTGTCAGAAGCCTGGGAATCACCTTAAACACTGATCTAGAGTCCCTTGCTGACCCTTGTTTGTTTCTCTTTACTCTATGGTACACTTGTATAGTACTACATTTGCTTCCTGGGACTGCAAATCCCATAATGCACAGCTTGGTAGTCAGGAAAACCCGGATTCTGTTTCCCATTGTTTTCTATGGGAGAAATTCAGTTGCTCCATTTCACTGGATCCTCTCCTCCAGGACTTGCAAGTGTCTGAAATTACACACACCTGAGACCTCTCCTGTGCAGCCCAGCTTGGAACTGCTTATAAGCAGCCATTTCCTCAAGATCCCCATAGTGCATTGGAGTTCGATTCCTTTGTGTTACAGACCCCTTGTCGGATGGTGTTCCAGTTTTGTTCCTGTGCTGTTCCAGCTTGATCCTGTTTCCTGTTTCTCTGCCCTGCTCCTGATTGTTCCAGCCAGAGTCTACCCCCTATCTCTTAGCCTTGTACCTGTTTGTTTCTTCCAGAGCCTGCTCCCTGTTTCTCTGCCCTGCTCCTGCTTTGTTTCAGCCTGAACCTGATCTCAGTTTCCCAGACCTGTTTACTACTCATTCCTACTCCCTGTATTCCAGTCCTGTCCTTGCCTGTTCCAGCCAGAGCCTGCTCTCAGTTTCCTAGTCCTATCTCTGTTTCTTCCAGCCAGAAGTTTGCACCCTGTTTTCAAGTCCTAGCCCTGCCTTTACTTCAGCCTGAGCCTGTTCCCAGTTCTTGCCTCTGCCTCTTTGTTTGTTCCCTTCTGTTTCTGTTTCTTCTTGGTTCTTTGTGTCTGGTAAGTGTTCTATCAGTCTTCACCAGTGTATAAATGTCCTCCTTTGTACTGGGGTTGGCTCCTGGTTTCCATGAGGCAATTCCAGCCCCCATCCTTGTCTAGTGTTATACGTTGTCTTTCGTGCCTAACAGTGACAGTGTGCTATTGCTGTTTTCTCAGGAATCGCCACTGTGTTTCCAGCTGGACCCACAAGATCGTGTCCTGTGTATGTAAGTACTATCCTTGTTTGTGCTCTAGGGTCCAGAGACAGAATCACTTCTGCTGCCTCTTTTCTATGGGGCTAGCAGGGTGACTATCTGTAAGAGCAAACTGCACAGAGGCATTGAGATTCCCTGTCACTGTGGGAGGTTCTGCGCCTTACTGTGTACAACCCCAGCGTATTTGTCCACTAGTAATCCGTTTCCTATTTGTTCACACAAGGGTTGCTCTGCTTTTACTTTCCTGTTTCCTGTGTCTGTCCATAGCTTTCCTTTATGTGTATGCCTTTAGCTGCTCTTCTTCCCCAGTATACTACCTCTTTAGGATATTCGGAGACCTCAAGGGGTGTCCCAACCAGAGTCCTGATCAGACCCGCCGGAAACCGTGACAGAAGGTGCCAGCATGCAGCACGGTCAAGAAGCACGACCCACCCAGCAAGGCCTCCTCCAAAACTGCATCTGCCAGTGCCAAGAGCCTGGTGTCTCCCTCCACTACTACCAACACCTGCACCCCAGCCAGCACCGGCAGCATCTCCGCTGCAGACACCGCCGCGAGCACCGCCACCTGAACCCGCCATCTGCACCGCCACATGCCCAGCCGGTGCCACTACATCTGTCATCAGCAGCATCCCCAGTGGGCAGCCATCCGGGGATGCAGGAGGCGGCCTGGACCCTCCACCCACCACTTGAAGCACCACCACCAGCACCGGCACTACCAGCGGTTTGCAGCCTAAGTCGCCACAGGATGGAGTCTGGCTCTGCCTCCATGGAGTATCATGCTACCTGTTCCCTGCACATCTCGTGCCTCAGACACCCAGGTGAGGGAATGGAAACTTCTACACACCAGGTGCAGCATCACTGGGCACAAGGCCCCCTCCAGAACCAGTGAAGATATGCATCCACTATCGCTTTTCTTGGCAGGATGAAGCAGACTGGTAGAAGGCCCCCTCCAGAACCAGTGGAGATATGCATCCACTATCGCTTTCCTTGGCAGGATGAAGCAGACTGGGCACAAGGCCCCCTCCAGAACCAGTGGAGATATGCATCCACTTTCGCTTTCCTTGGCAGGATGAAGCAGACTGGGCACAAGGCCCCCTCCAGAACCAGTGGAGATATGCATCCACTTTCGCTTTCCTTGGCAGGATGAAGCAGACTGGGCACAAGGCCCCCTCCAGAACCAGTGGAGATATGCATCCACTTGAGAGACTGTGGCTTTGCACTCCCCAGGACCAAGCAGTGGGCAAACCGCCCACTTGAGAGACTTGGGAGACTGTGGCTTTGCACTCCCCAGGAACAAGCAGTGGGCAAACCACCCACTTGAGACTGTGGCTTTGCACTCCCTAGGACCAAGAAGTGGGCAAACCTCCCACGGGAGAGACTTGGGAGACTGCAGCTCTGCACTCCCCAGGACCAAGCAGTGGGCAAACCACCCACTTGAGAGACTGTGGCTTTGCACTCCCCAGGACATCGCTGTGGGCATGTTGCCCCCTCCAGGAGCAGTGGCGTAGTATCATCTTCCGGCTGAGGTGCCCCCCTCCACCTCCCCCTGAGGTGCCTGTGTGTTTTCGACCTGATGCCCCTGCAGTGTTATCTACGTTTTGAGGCAGGAGTCAAGCGTTGGCTTCGCCCATGTTTATTTGCCCACTGGGCCATGAACATTTGCAAATGACAGTGTACGGCCTTCCGTACATATTGTAAATATTTGTATATACTGTTATTTACAGTCGTTAACTTTAGCTGCATATTTCTAAATATCACTATTTGCACTCAATTCCTTTTGCCCTTGTGTTCTTCCAGGGAGTTTCGGGGTGTAAGTGTACTGTTGATGCATGTGTTTGTGTTTATGGTGTTGTGGGTGAGGTTGGGAGTGGGGGTGTTGCGTGTTGCGTGTGTGTCACTCTCTTTTTCCTACACCTTCCCCTGTATGCTAGGTGCAGTACTCACCGTGGTCATCGCCGCAGCCTTCTTTGGTGTTCCTGGTGTATTAGCAGATACACTAGCATCGGCAGGACCTTTAGTTCGGGCTCCATGGCGCCCTGGTTCTTGGTTGAGTGTCAAAAGGTTAGTGGTTCCCCTTCTGGGTACTGTTTCTGCCGTGCTTTTGATGGCGTTGGTACCGCCCCGGAAAAGCTAGCAGATTTGTTGGTTGTGATAGGGTGGGTGGTACATTGTCTTCCACCTGTCTGTTGGCGGTGACCGCCACGGTGTTTGTTGCTACCGCCGTGGCGGTCGGAGTATTAAAGTGGCTGTCTGTGTTGGCGGTTTCCGCCGTGGTCGTGATCCCATTTTTTTTACCACCGGCCTGTTGGCGGTATTACTGCCTCTTTATCACCGACCACCAGGGTAAGAATGAGGGCCATAATGCAGGGATAACAAGATTTAAACACAAATTGGATATGGGGAGCTGGAATAAAAGGAGAATGTATGAAAAAAATAAACAAGGCAAGATTAAAAGTAGTATAATAGTGGGCAGAGGTAATAGTTAGGTAAATACTAATAATAAATAATAGGACTTACTGGGTTGAACAGAGCTCTCAGCTGTGGCCCTATCTGTCAGTGCCTCCTCCACAGCTCTTCCAGGATCCACTTTGGTGCTGTTCCCTTGCATGCTGATGTAAGAAATAAAGAAGATAAAAAATATATTAGTGGTACAGTTAATCTCCACAAAATTATTGTAATAGGCAAACGGAGTAACATTGCACTTATCTAAATCAGATCGCCTATGGTAGTAGTATTGACTACAGTTAGTTGACTTTACTAATCCTAATATCCCTATTCCAAATGTCCTTATCAAAAACTACATGCATTGCAATGAATGATATTTGATACTATTCTAATTTTTCAACCCCTTCAATGGACCACCTCAGTCTCCATTTTTTGCAATCAATAGATGCATGATAGAACTACACATCACTCTGAAATTGCTTGGAACTGTAAGAGTTACATAAAATTAACAGAAAAGGTTAGCTCACTGATATGACAAATTCGCAGTGGAAACAGGAAGACAGAAGAGTCTGCATTGTAATGGCTTCTTAAATAATCAGCCAAAGAAAGCATCAACTAGTACAATTAGGTAGCACCAAGCACCTGTATAGCTCAAACTGTATCACATGATAACATTCTGAACGTAAACTAAATATAACTGAGTGTGAGCAGCATGTTATTTGGAAAAAAGCTAGCACAACACAAACACAACAAATAATATATTTGATGCTCACCAAGCCCAATATTCTTGACATCTAGCAGGTTGTCTACTCAGTGGTGCATCTGCTGCTGGGTGGTGCACTGGAACTGGCTGGTGCACCGCACACACCTGTGCACTCTCCCCCAATTCAACGGATGGACCCACGGGGTGTTCCCACTGCCAGGCCTGCCGCATGCTGGCAGCATGAAGGGGAGGTGACACTGCACATAAAAAAACAGTGCAAAAACCTTCACCTCATATAAGATTGGCCAGGGCTGCACCCCTTGGTGGCGCCACCGTCCACAAGGTAGGAGGTTACTGCTGCTGGCTGTTTGGGGAGCCTGGCACTGCCACTCCCCTGATTGCTGCCCTCCTCTGCCATGGCACTGGGTGTGGTAAAGAAAAGAAACAAGAGAAGGAAGGAAGGAAGGAAGAAAGAAATAAGGAAGTAAAGGAAAAAATTAAAAAAACATTAAATATACAGTCACAAAAACACACACTAATACATTAAATAAAAATGAGGGGTAGATTCATTAGGAGGGTGGAGGATTTGCAAGATTAGGAAGGGATTCAAAAACAGGCCCAGCACCATGAACAGAGTAAGAAACAAGATGGTTGTGCCCATGCAAACCTTGTGGTGCCATTTGCATGCAATTTTGAATGCAAGGACGTACTCTGCATTGTGTTTGATATAAAACACAATGCAAATCGGTTCAAAGCAAAAACTTGACCCGCCTACAGAACTCTGTGTAGAGCAGCTGAGTTTTTTAACCACTTTGTGGAGTTCTGCGTAGCACAACTCTGTGAGCTCCTTCCAGGTCTAATATTTTCCCACTCACCCTTTTCCCAAGAGTCCCCATAAAAGTAGTACCTCACTTGTGTGGGTAGGGCTAGTGCCCGCCACAGTTAAGGCCTAAAAATGCAACACAGACAAATCCCATTGACTGATAACTGACCTTTTTTTACAATGTGGGTAGCTGTGGGTCATGGGCCTCAGCTCAGCCAGCACACATGGAAACCTAGTAAACCCACATATTTTGAAAACTAGATGCCCGGGGAAATCCAGGGTGGGGTGACTTGGGCAGTTCACATAACCGCTTCCTAATCACGGCCTTTGCAAACCTCAAACTTAAATTAAAATAACACATTTTTCTCACATTTCTGCAATTGATATTTCTGAAGTCTGTGGAGAGCCACAACTTTCCTACCACCAAGCATTAGCTTTTGTCTCCTGACAAAATTATACCTCATTTGTGGAAGCAAGCCTAGTGCCCATGACAGGAAAAGGCCCAATAAGACATCAACATTTCTTGTGACAAAAATGACCTGATTTGGCAATGAGGGTAGCTGCAGTTTTTGAGCCAGGACTCAGCGGTCACCTTCCAAAGCCAGACATCTCTGAACACTGAGGGGCATATTTATACTCCGTTTGCGCCGGAATTGCGTCATTTTTTTTTACGCAATTCCGACGCAAAACTAACTCCATATTTATACTTTGGCGTTAGACGCGTCTAGCGCCAAACTCCATGGAGTTTGCGTCATTTTTTAGCGTGGACACCTACTTTGCGTTAATGATATGCAAGGTAGGCGTTCACGTATAAAAAATTGACTCCGAGGCATGTGCGCCGTATTTACACTCCCGGGCAAAATTCACGCCCGGGAGTGGGCGGGTCAAAAAAAATGACGTACGGCCGCTTTTGCGCCGTTTTTTAGCCCCTTCAAAAGGCAGGCGTTAAGGGACCTGTGGGCTCTGAAGGAGCCCAGAGGTGCCCTCCCATGCCCCCAGGGACACCCCCTGTCACCCTTGCCCACCCCAGGAGGACACCCAAGGCTGGAGGGACCCATCCCAGGGACATTAAGGTACGTTCAGGTAAGTATTTTTTGTTTTTTTTTATGTGGAATAGGGGGGCCTGATTTGTGCCCCCCTACATGCCACTATGCCCAATGACCATGCCCAGGGGACATAAGTCCCCTGGGCATGGCCATTGGGCAAGGGGGCATGACTCCTGTCTTTGCTAAGACAGGAGTCATTTCTATGGGGGTTGGGAGTCGAAAAAAAATGGCGCAAATCGGGTTGAGGCGAAAAATTTGCCTCAACCTGACTTGCCCCATTTTTTGACGCCCAAGCCCCATATCCCCCTACGTAGGCGCTGCCTGGTGTACGTCGTTTTTTTCCACGCACACCAGGCAGCGCCGGCGGCTAACGTCATTGATTAAATACGGCGCCCGCATGGCGCTTCAGAATGGCGTTAGCCGGCGCTAATTTTTTTGACGCAAAACTTGTTTAGCGCAGTTTTGCGTCAAAAAGTAGAAATATGGCCCTGAATAACCAGGGGAGTCCAGGGTAATGTGCCTCACTTAGATACCACATAAGTTTCTCTCCCACAGTGGCCAGCAAACCTCAAACTTTCCGTATAATTGTGCATTTTCGATGCATTTTTTTACTTTAAGCTTCAAGGGTCACTAAGGGCCTGATTTATGAAACGTGTGCACAGTCTTTGCATCATTCTTTTATGCAAAAAGTGGCGCAAACTTACTAAATACAATTATATTTTGTAAATTTGTTCTGCTTTTGCATCAAAAAATTAAGCAAAGGTGGCACAAATTTTCATAAACCTGTCCCTAAATTTCTTCCCACCCAGAATTCCCTCGCTTGTCCAACTACAAATGCTACTCCACTTGTGTGGATTGGCCTAGTGCCCATGACAGACACACATGAATCCAACGCTTATGGGAGTTCTGCAGTGTAATTCTCATTGACCCTGGTTTGATGAGTGCCTGTTGGCAGACAGTGTCACTATACTCTGTCAGCAGAAGTTTGGCACCTACTGTTAGACATGACATTTTTGGTTGGTAGCCTCCAAATTCTTTGACTTTACCAAACCTGTTTTGCTGAATTCTATTTTGTTGCCTGTAAGGTTCTGTTCACTTTACCACTGCTAACCAGGGCTTGCACTCTCTCCCTAAATCTTTGTATAAATGGGGTACACCTGTTTGGGATATTTCATTCACTTGTAAGACTCTACTAAAGTGGTACTATGTTTACCCAAGGCCTGTAAAGTTCTATTAGTGGTACCGCAGCACTCATTGTCCCACCCACAAGATTTAAAGCATGTTTAGGCCTGCCACTACATCCTCTGTGCAGTTTTAAACTGTCATTTTGACCTGGCAAAATACATCTTTTTCCAGGCCTAAACTCTCTTTCTTAATATATATCTCAACCCTAATGTGGGCCCTAAACAGCACAAAGAGCAGAGTGTAATATATTTAAAAAGTGGACAGGTACATTTAAAATTTTGAATGGCCTTTTAGTGAACATGTTTTAATTTGTTTTTCACTCTGTGTCTCAGCAAGAGCACCCAGGTGCTGGCAGATGAAGTCTGTGTTGTCCCTGAGACTTCTTAACAGGAGGTAAGCTGAACCCAAGCCTTTAGAAATAATTCACAATCAGGATACCCAGCAAAGTCCAGTCTTTGTCCTCTTTAAGGCAGGAGCAGCAACTGCAGGCTAACCCAGCCAAGCACACACAGCAAGGGAGCAGTACTCCTCCTCACATCACTTCAACTCTTTTCCTTGGAAGAGATTTCTCTTGATCCAGTAGTTTGCTGAAGTTGTAGGGCCAGCAATCCAATACTTATACTCATTTCTGCCTTTTAAGTAGGCAAACTTCAAAGGAGAATCTTTGTAGTAATAAAGACCCTGCCTCGTCCTTGCTCTGACCCAGCCACACTTCAGGGGGTTTGAGTCTGTATTGTGTGAGGACAGGCACAGCCCTTTCAAGTGCAGGTGTCAGCTCACTCCTCCCACTCTAGCCCAGGAAGACTCAACAGGATAAGCAGGTAAGCAGGACACAACTCATCTCCCTCTGAGTTACTGTCTAGAGTGAATTTACAAACAGCCCAACTGTCAGTCTGACCCATCTGTGGATTCAGCAGCCAAGCAGAGATACAGCATGGTTAAGCAAGAAAATACCTACTTTCTAAAAGTGGCATTGTCAAACAGACAATTTGAAAACTAACTTTACCAAAAACATTATTTTTAGACTGCGAGTTCAGAGATCCCAAACTCCAAATCTCTATCTGCTCCCAATGGGAAACTATACTTAAAAGATATTTAAAGGCAATCCCCATGTTAACCTATGGGAGAGATAGGCCTTGCAATGGTGAAAAACATATTTGGCAGTATTTCATCATCAGGCCATGTAAAACACACCAGTACATGTCCTACCTTTAAAATGCACTGCACCCTGCCAATGGGGCTGCCTAAGGCCTATGTTAGAGGTACCTTACATGCACTAAAAGGGAAGATTTGGGCCTGGCATGTGAGTATACTTGTCAGGTCAAACTGGCAGTGCAAAACTGCACACACAGACATTGCAGTGGCAGGTCTGAGACATGTTTACAGGGCTACTCATGTAGGTAGCAAAATCAATTGTTGCAGGCCCGCTAGTAGCATTTAATTTACAAGCCCTGGACACCTCTAGTGCATTTTACTATGGACTTTCTAGCAAATCAAATATGCCAATCTGAGAGAACCATTTATAATTACAATTTACACAGGAAGCATTTGCAATTTAGCACTGGTCAGCAGTGGTAAAGTGCCTAGAGTACCAAGAACCAGCAAAAACACAGGCCCTAGCATCTTGGTCTAAGAACAACCTGGTACATTGCCCAGAAGGCCAAAATCAGTACTGTGACTGTCCCAGGCTCCGTCTTTATCCAGTTGAACTTGCAACTTCGATATGGTCCATCGCGACCATATAACTGCAGTTGGCACTGCTGTTTTTGGTGCTACTTTGACCTAATATTTTTACATTAATAAATAAAGCTAAAGTTGAGAATCAACTCATAACTCTGTTATCTTTGTTTTAGGACAAGTTACAAGATAATTCAAATTCTATTTTTGATGTTTATTACAAATCCAATTGAATGTTGCATTTGGATTTGTAATAGATATTTTGGAAAGTTTTTGGAAAGTTAGACCTTGTGTATCTGAATATCCAGTGGCTTATTAGCATTAGTCTTCCAGCAGCTAGCCTCTTGATGATTCCCTTTAATGTGGTGTGAAACTGTAAACAAAGCGAATAAAATGGCTTAGGAATCTTAGCAGAAAGAGCTGAGTGTGAATTGTGTGACATATATCAGCTCATGAAGGGCAGATGGGAGAGTTCAGAAAATTCATTAACTTGAATGGGAACAGAAGGAGGCTTGCCTATTTAGCTACGTGTAAAAGGAAACATGGAAAAGAGAAGTGTTTTGATTCAGGAGCTCTTGTAGCAAGTTTGACATCATGATAATCCCAGAGTAAGTTTGGAGTAGCTAAAGATGAGGTGACTGCTCATTTCCTTAACCATGCCCTGACTGACACAAAAGCCACCTCAAAGGGCACCGCCGGCCTTGCAGTATATGTCCTTTGTATTTATATATGGATTGGTAAAACTGCCATCCGTTGTGTAGGAGAGAGATCTTTCATCCTAGTGGGACTACCACACATGCATCGACTAATCATTCGCCATCAGATATCACTCTGTAATTGTTGCTGTGGGTTGATTAAGCCCATCAAGTTTATGTATTACCGTCAGTGTAGCAGGCTTGCGGCAGTGTTGCATTGAAGTCAGTACATCACAGAATGGAATTTCTATGGTATGGCATTGCACCTAAATAACAGACGTTGAAGTTACATATCTGATAGTGATGTTCTAAGTTATCACACCTGTTGAGAACACTGTAAAGCACACCCCAGGCTATACCATCATCCTTTGCTTAAAAGCATCCAGCAGCAGATAGTCATTTTAGAGACAGACCATTAAATTTACCTTTTGCTATTTTTTGGTATGTTCCCTTGACATCATATATTTTCTTCCCTTTTTTAAATCACCATGTTTCATTCTTTTTAACCATGGTTAGGAGAGGAAACCCAACATTTAGAGACACAGCATTGACAGTGACGGGGGATGACCTCATTAGGGTAGACCACGCTTGTTTGGAACACTTGTCCAATCTACAACTGTGACTCAGAAAAGGCAATATGTGACTGAATTGTCTCTATAGTTAATGCTGTATGTAACACCAGGCAGTCACAGGAAAGTAGCCCAGCAGGCTGATGGCAGATCTCCAAGGTCTATGCATCTCTAGCCCTTGGAGGAAAATGTGTATGATTTCCTACACACTGAAAGCATTTTAGGAATTCTAGGTGGGGTGGAGGCAGGCAAGAGGTACAAAGTAACTAATTTGTAAATTGTATAGCTCCTTAAAATCATTGTCAATTGTGTCTTGTAACTTGAAAGTCCTGAATTAATGTAGGAAATGTTACAAATTCCAAGCATGTACTAATGTTAGAAGACTGTGAGGGCCACTCTTGTAACCTAAACAGTAATGTTGATGTGATAATGTAACTTAAGTGTAATATTTCAGAAATTTGTATGACATGCATTGATTCTGTGGCCTGGTGTTTAACATGAGAACACACAAACTACTGTATAGAAGAAGTGCCTCCCTGTTACAAATTGGTAGGGAAATCACATAAGTTTACTAACTACTATGGTAACTCTTATACATCATTGATACAGGTGGAGGGCACACCAACACATTATACAATAAACTGATCCAAAAATATGTTTCATTAAACCACAGACTAATTCTCACATTCAATACAATTAATATAAAAATCTGCCAAAATAAGACCCTACAAAAATCACACACCTTCCATATCTGCATGCACACATTCACTTACTCTCTACCAAATAAAACCATCAATGGAAAGAACACATGGTAGAAAAAATATGTGTGTTCTCCCCAAATGTCCAAAGAACCCCACAATGAAGGTCACTTATTACAACATTGGAAATACACAGAATGTGTTTAATTCACAAAGAACAGGTGAATGAACAGTTTCCAGGAATTATTAAATATAATAGATTGTTAACTCCCTAAAATGCAATACAGTGCATAGTACTGTGAAATATGAATTACAGGGGATATACTGATGTCATCAATTGTTGGCTCTCAATGTGTGTTTCAATGCATGCAGGCCTGCTTCAGGAGAAACACACCATAATCATAATCTGAAATCAAAAATTACTACATTAGGCACACCACCTATACCAAATGTATAAAAATGATTTAATCCTTACGTTTCTAACCCGTCTGATGGATCCATACCCCAGTGTAGTTATAATCCAGCATTTTACCAAAAAAACAAATTCATCCCACTGTTCATGCCACAAAGACTACCTTGAACCATAGCCCCACCTATAATACACCACAAGTGCAAACACCTTAAAATAGAAACTCATATCAAATAAACAACCACAAAGAACAAAAAACACTTAAGTGCAAAATGATCATGCAATCCTATGGTGATATACCCATGCAGAAATCCTATGCACTCAGACTTTCTCACCCCAATATTGTTTCTTCATGTAATGCGCAACTTGTGTGGTCCTCGCTGACTTTAATATAGATAGAATGCTCTCTTTGACTCAATAAACTTCTAAGGAGATGATCTCATACAAAAATCATATATATATATATATATATATATATATATATATATATATATATATACTGTTGGACATTTTCCCTTATGCAGGGTCATCCCCAGTCTTTTGCCTCCTATTTTATCTGACCTGTTTTTGTTGGCTTTAGAACTCTGGGCACTTTACCACTGCTAACCAGTGCTAAAGTGCATATGCTCTCTGTGTAAATTGTATTGTTGATTGGATTTCCATGACTGGCATATTTGATTTACTGGTAAGTCCCTAGTACAGTGCACTACAGGTTCCCAGGGCCGGTAAATCAAATGCTACTAGTGGGCCTGCAGCACTGGTTGTGCCACCCACATTAGTAGCCCTGTAAACATGGCTCAGACCTGCACTCCAGTGTCTGATTGTGCAGTTTTCAACTGCCAATTTGAATTGGCAAGTGCACCCACTTCCCAGCACTAAACCTTCCCTTTTCTTACATGTAAGACACCCCTAAGGTAGGCCCTATGTAGCCTCATGGGCAGGGTGCAGTATATGTTTAAGGTAGGACTTATACTAGTGTGTTTTATATGTCCTGATAGTGAATTACTGCCAAATTCGTTTTTCATTGTTGCGAGGCCTATCTCTCTCATAGGTTAACATGGGGGCTGCCTTTAAATATGATTAAAGTGTAGATTCCCTTTGGCAGTAGTTAGACATGTGGAGTTTGGGGTCTCTGAACTCACTATTTAAAAATACATATTTTAGTGAAGGTGGTTTTGAGATTGTGTGTTTGAAAATGCTACTTTTAGAAAGTAGGCATTTTCTTGCTTATACCATTCTGTGACTCTGCCTGTTTGTGGATTCCCTGTCTGGGTCAGTTTGACAGTTGGGCTGTTGGCACCTCTCTCTAGACAGTGACGCCAAGGGAGCTGGGGTGTAGCCTGCATATCCTGATGAGCCATCTGTGCTAGGAGGGAGGAGAGGAGTGGTCACTTCCACCTGAAAGGGCTGTGCCTGACCTCACACAATGCAGTCTCCAACCCCCTTGTGTGTGTCTGGGGCCTGGCCTGGGCAAGGCAGGATTTCACAAACAAGAGAGGCTTTCCGTTGAATTAGGCCTACTTCAAATGCCAAAATGGTTATAAGAAGAGCAACCAAAACCACAGACTTTAGATCACTTCTGGACATCAAGAGGAACCTCTTCCTGGAGAAGTGCTGAGGAGAAGTGCTGCCCTGACTGTGACTGTGCTTTGAGGAGCTATCCTGCAGTTGCTGATTCTGCCTGTGCAAGAGGACAAAGACTGGACTCTGTTGTGCATTCCTGCTTGAGAAGAAATCTCCAAGGGCTTGTACTGAGCTTTACTCATGTTTTTGAAGTCTCAGGGCCATGAACGACTTCTCCTGCCAGCACCTGGACTCTCTGCTGAGACTCCTGCCCTGCCAAGTGGTTCCCTATCCAGTTCCTGGGGCCTTGGAAGGTGAAGCTGGCAGACCAAGACTTAAAATTCACGCACAGACCGCCGTGTGGGGAAAATATCAACGCAGCTTCCGAGACGTGGCTGAAAACGAAGTGCAGCTGGCTTTGTGGCAGAAATCGACGCTCCACCGGCATCGCCGCTGGAAGATCAACTCACGAAGCTGGAGAAATGACATACAACACCCCCTGACAGAGGCTGATAACATCGCAACCCACAGTGCACGGTTTTGCTGATACTGTGCGGCAGGATTTTGACACAAACCTTACTGGCCATGGAAAAATGATGCAACGCTTCCCAGACCCAAGTGCTTGCCCGGGTTGACGCATCGCTCTCCTGAGGAGAGGAAAATGACACACGCCGACCTGACCAGAGAAGGAGAAATGACGCACGGTCTTGTTTGCAGGTGAGAAATCAACGCATCGCTGACCTTTTTCGATGCACACTCGCCCGTGCATTTTATATGATGCTGCCCAAGGTACTTTTCAATGCTAACAGTGTTTTTACTGTTTACTAAAGGATTTATGACTCTTTTGCTTTTAAAATTAATAACTTGACTTGTGTATGTTGGATGTTTGTCGTTTTGGTCTTGATTTGTTTAGATAAATATTTCCTATTTTTCTAAACCTGTGTTGTGTCACTTTGTAGTGTTTTCAATTAGTTACTGTGTGTTTTGGTACAAATACCTTACACCTAGATTCTGAAGTTAAGCCTGTCTGCTCATGCCAAGCTACCAAGGGGGTGAGCAGGGTTTAGCTGAGGGTGATTCTCCTTACCCTGACAAGAGTGAGGCTCCGTGCTTGGACAGGGGGTAACCTGACTGCCAATCAAAAACCCCATTTCTAACATTTATATATAAGCCTGCCTGCTCGTGCCAAGCTACCAAGGGGGTGAGCAGGGGTTAGCTGAGGGTGATTCTCCTTTACCCTGAATAGAGTGAGGGTCTTTGCTTGGACAGGGGGAAACCTGACTGACAACCATAGACCCCATTTCTAACAGGCCTAAACCTGTCAGTATCCACTACTTTGTACATATAACATTTCTCTGTAAAAGTAAGTTGGTAAGTCATGGCATAACTGTTGTATTATTTGCAGTAATAACAGCCTGTTACGCTGTTTTACCTTCTTTATCCAGTCCACAGAACCTGGTATGGATAGGCCCTTATGAGCAAGTAAACCATATCCTTTCTCCTCACATTTGTAAATCTTGTATATTTGTCCAGTAAGATGATGAAAGTACCTATGACACAATTTCAACACACAGGTATTATTTAACCCCACTGGGTCCTGCCTCATGTGTGGTTCTAGTTGTACCTGTGGTCAATGGCAAAACAGGAGGCAGGACTGGGGTGCGTACTGACCTGACAATTGTCTGGTTGTAGATGGGCCACAGGGAGCAGTGACTACTACTGAATGTTGCTGAGAAGACGACAGTTGTTGTAGATAGTGTGGTGGTACCACCCTAACTGCCTCCCCGAATGCATCTGATGAATCAAACTGCTCCTTGTTCAGATCAGGAACAGCAGGATTTTCTGCTCTTGTGCACAAGTTGTAACTGTGGTAGTAGTTGGTGGAGTGGCTTCAGGACCTTCTGATCTAAGAGCTGGTTATACAATATGAAATGACCTGATGATTGTTAGTATCTCTGTTTGTAACGATGTTGCAAATTGGTTTATTAGTAGGTGTAGGTAGGTACCAACATCTAGTAATAACACCACAATCACAAATAAGGTCCAGTCAAAGTATTAATGAATTATTGCTTACTCTACCCTGGTAGTTTGACTTGTGAGCAGTCAGGCTTAATTTAGGAGACAGGTGTGTAAAGCATTTAAAATAAAAAAAACAGTAGATAAGTAAGACACAGCAAACAATGAAAAAGACATCACCAATTTATAAATACAGAGATGATTTTTATCTTAAAAATGACACCTAAATGGTAACAATCGGATGTAGTAAACTGGTGATTTGAATTTGCAAAGATCACATAAAAAAAAGTTATTTCCAGCACCAAAATGTTCAAGGCCTAACATGATGGAGCGCAGGTCGGCTACACTGAGAGGTAGGCCACTGTCAAATTTTATCTTTTACTTTGTCACTTTTTTGTATTTTTTACTCTCATATCAAGCGAGACTCTCTGGAGGCTTGGTTGCAGTCTGAAGACATGTGACTTGTTTCAGTGTGAGACCGCAGAGATTCCTGTAGGTCTTGGACAAAGGTCTCTGAAACTTCAATGGGGCAAACCTGAATTTCAGCCTGACTTGCTGTGCGACATCACCAGCATGACTATAGACGAAAGATTAGTCAATTTATGAAGCTTTTTACCCAAAATTGTGTGTCCTAAGATAACTATAACTGACTTTGTCATCATGCATAGCTAATTACCCCACATATTACATCATTCATGACAACGTCTGTGGCATCATTGATATTGTCACTCCAACATTTGCAATAAAATTATTGATGAGAAAACTGTGCATGGTTGGGGCCCGAGTTATACTTATCTTAAGGCACGAGTTATAGTTACTTGAAATAACTCTAACTATAACAGCGACATTTTGATTGTGTTTCTGGGTGTAAATTCAGAACCTAAAGATAATGTCGCTGTAGGGATATATATATATATATATATATATATATATATATATATACATATATATATATATATATATATATATATATATAGAGTTATAGTTAGGATTTATAGTTAGCCACTAGGTAGTTATAATTCAGACCATGTTTCCATGTTTTGTGTCTTGCCTATATATTAGCACTATTTGATGAATCTTCACAAAATTTTCCAAAAAAAGTGCCCTGGTGATTCTAGTTGTGCATCGAAAGTTTCAGGGCGATCCATCAATTAGGAGGCAGAGAAAAAGGTGGGTAAAAAATGTTGCATTTCCCATGTTAATTGCCATGAGATATTTAGACACATTTACAGCCCGAACCACTGAACATAATTACACCAAATTTGGTAGAAAGATAGCTTTTGGTATGCAGATTAATCGTTTGCTTATTTGGAGTAAATCCATTCAGTAGTTTTTGAGATATTAAAGAGAAGATACATTTGTATATCTTTGGCCGCGAATATTTAGCAAACATATTGTGAATAATTTGAGAAAATATGTGAATTTTAGTGAATACATGTGCGAAAAGAGGTGCTGTAATTAGCTGACCGCAACCTGAATAGAAAGTTGCAGCCAACATTTTATTTCACCTGACATGGTCCCCGGGGGTGAAATTCCAAATTGAAAGTGGCATAAGGGGTCAATTTGAGGGCACCCTGACACCAGGGAAGTGATATAGGTGTGCTTCAGGGGGAAATTTTGGGGGTGAAATCTTTTTTCACCACCATGTGTGGTATTGATGAAAATTCGCAAATTTTCACAGATTTCACAATTTATTCGCAAAATATTGGCAAATATGAAAAAAATTGAAAGAAAAAATACAGACTCATTCATACTAATTGATTCACTCATAACTGTAGTCAGAGACTCGTGCACCCACTCACACACCCACTCAGACACTCATGCAGCCACTGAGACCCACTCATAGACTGACAAACCCACTTTCAGACACACATGCACCCACTCACAGATCCATTGACAGAGACAGGGCCTGTACCCAACCTGCATGCATAAATGGCCAAAGGCTGTGTGTGGTATGGGGTTAGGTGGGTATAAGGGCTTCACTGCAAGGCCTGGATGCAGGCCAGGCCTTGCAACCAGTCCCCCGCACACAGGGCCAAAGGCTGTGTGCAGCGGGGGATGGAATAACGTAGAGTAATTTAAATTACTTTACGTAAAAAAACCATAAAATTCACTGAATAAAATAAAGGTTACAGGAAGGTTATATCCATGCACGGCTAATTACTCCACATATATTATTGATAAGTTCTTGTATAGCACCTTTAATATTATCACTGCATCATTTGCAATAAAATCATTGATAAGAAAACGGCATGGCAAAGGCGTGAGTTATTGTTACCTGAAAGAACTCCAACTCTAACTGCTGAATTTCTATTTCATTTATATGCAGAACCTAACTATAGCCTCCCTGTAACCTTTAGTTTTTTTTTTCTTTCAGTAGGTAGATAGATAGATAGATAGATGTTACCTAGTGATGGTCGCCACTAGGCAGTTATAGCTAGGACCATGTTTCCATAGAAAAAGCATTTTTGACATGCCCATATTCTGGCACCATTTTGATGAATCTTCACAATTCTGTCCACAAAAAGTGCCCCAGTGATTTATATTGTGCATGAAAAGCTTAGGGTTGATCTGTCAATCAGGGGGCTGAAAAAAAGAGGGGCGGGGCAAAAAAATTGCATGTCCCATATTAATTGCCAGAAAACACCCAGCACAAACCACTCGAGGGAAAGACATAAAATTTTTTAGAAAGCTAGCTTTCTGTACACAGACTATGCTTTCACGTATTTGGTGAAAATCCATTGAGTAGTTCAGGAGATATTAAAGGGAAAACAAATTTGTGTATCTAGGCCCACAGATCCATTGCGCTGTCTTCACGAATAATGAAGAGCTTGTGCAGGAAATACAGAACTCCGAGTCCAATCAAAAAAAATGCAAAATAAAGAAAAAGGTGCCAGAGTAGAGTAACCTGATCCCTTACCTCTGGCGTTGGGGTCCCAGAAGGACGAAGCCGGAGCAAAAAAATCATTTTTGTTCAAAAAAATTTACCACCAACCGCCAGGCTGCCTCCGCCAGGCAGCCTTGTGGTGGACAGCATCTTTATCCAACAGGGCAGTGGTGCTGCCCCTCGGATAATGATCTCTTAGCCTCCAGCCTTTCCCTGGCGTGTTTCCCCACCAGGGAAAGGCTGGCGGAAAGGGTGCACAGGGGCACCCCTGGGGGCCACATCATGCAGGTCACTGCCTGATTTACGGACAGTGATCTGAGCGATGGGTGCAGCTGCACCCACCGCACAGAGGCATTGGCGGCGGCTCCATGTTGAGCCGCCGTTACTGTCCCAGCCAGGCATTGCCCTGGACCTGCGGCCGGAAACAATGTTTCCGCCAGCCTGCCCAGAGGAATGTTCATTATACGGCCGGCTGGGTTCCAGGGGCACTGGCGGTCACTGCCGTGTTCATAATGAGGGCCAAAGTCTGCTTTCTGACAGCAAGAGCAGACAAACAGCTCCCACTTGCAGAAAGCAGAGTTTTTATCGGTTTCCCTGCATGCAAATATGCCTGCAGGGAAACACATGAAAACATTGCTTTCAAAATTATGGAGCTGCTTCTTAAAGCAGCTCCCTGCTTGTGGGAGCAATGCAGCCTCCCTCAGGACTTGGGTAGCAGGCTAGGACTTCAGGGGCCTTGAGGCTTCCTCTGCGGTCCTGTCACACTCTCTCTCTCTACCATCCCATAATGGGATGGAAGAGAGAGGAAGAGAGATTATTATTGAAATGTTCTCTCCATACAAGGACTCGAAAGTGTCACACTGGGCAGCTGTTAGGGGTTTAAATGTCATGGACATGCTTTGCTACACAGCACAAGAGAGTCACTTATGGCCTGCTGGTAAACTGCAAGAACTGTCTCCCTTTAATTTGAAAGCTGTGATCCAGGTCGCATGTCTGTTTATTCACTAGCCTTTTGAATGTTAAAGATGACTATTGGTACAAGATTTACTTGTTTTTCCCATCATATCTTTCAGTGTGAATGCAATAGCTATTTGTGGATGCCATGTAGTAAAGAGTTGTCTGTGGCTTAGTGGCTAAGGTCTCCGGCCTGTACCTCAAAGGGTTCCAGTCTAGGTGTGTTAGAGGTAATTTCTCTGATTTATTTACTTTTCAAGTTCAAATATTTAATATACGGAACTGAAAAGTTATCTCACACTTTTTAACTGACAAATACATATTTTTTTCAATTTGTCCAGAAACATCTCACTCTAAGTGTATCATTCATCAAAGCCTAAACAGTTATCCATCTCTTTCCCTCTCACTCTTTCTCACGCTCTCACTTTTTCTTTTTCAATCTCTTTCTTCCACTCACACACCCACTCAGACCCTAATGCACCCACTCGCAGACCCACTCAGACCCTTGTGCACCCATTTACAGCCCCACTCAGACCATCATGAACCCACTCAGAGACCCACTAAGACTCAGACACCTAATCACAGACCTACTGAAACCCTCACACACCCAGAGCTAAGGGGTCAGGTAGTCCCTACCATGTCCCCTTTTCTTTTTTATTCCTTTTTTTTCAGGGACTCAGCAGAAGCCAAGTCCCAAGATGGCTGCCTACACATCCTTGTTGAAGTGTTGGAAGGCAATCATATGTCAGTGCAAGATTGGGAGTGTTCACAGAGCCTTCATGTCCCTATATATACATTTTTTTTTTTATTACTAAAACTGTAAAGTACTGAATGGACTTACACCAAATAACAAAAAGGTCACTTTCTGGACTAAGAGCTAACTTTCTGTCAAACTTGGTGTAGTTCCTTCCAGTGGGTTTGAGTGCTGTTAAAAATCCCTATGGAAAAATGAATCGGGAAAAAGCATTTTGGGATCTCTGCTTGACGGATCACCCTGATTAATCCAATTAATTGAGCTTTTTGACAGTATCTTAACAGGAGGGAGAGTTCTGCCTTCTATTCATAAAGGTATAGCTTGTTTTCTTTTTTCCACTAGTTGGTTCTCTGCTCCACTGGGTTCTGAGGCTCACTGCTGCATAGGCATCACAGACACATGTAAAAGACATCTGGATCTTGTCAAATGCAACAACTGTATTGCAGGATAGTCTTCCCACATACTCATGTCAAGACTTGTTCTGGTCAAACAGGCTTTGCAGTATGTAACATGTAGAAGGTGGATTTTCACAACATTGAAACCTCCTATGTGAGGGTTTTTATGGAAACGCTATTAACACGGTGTATGATCTGATCTTCAACTGCTTCCGAGTTTTCAATGAAAGACTAACATATGTGCAAATCCTGTTACAGATGACCAGTATATTAAATGTTTTGAGGAATTCTTGAACAATTAGGGTGATGCCATGAGCTAATCATAGCTCTCTGAATTATCCCCTGTCAGCCATGGCTTTGGCAATGTTACTGCCCTTGTCAGTGGCAAAACATCTAATGCTGAGAACTCTGGCATGAAGCCATGTGTTGACTTTTGCAATAAAATCTTATACAAGGTTGACCATAGTGAGTACTTTCTTCATGGAGAACATTGGAACTGTTGAAGCCCCTGGATGCCTGGAAAAGGTTATACAAATGGTATTTGTAACACTAGTTAGCCTCTGGTTAACTCTCTTGAAGAAAACCCAGTGTTCATGGGACTGATTTATAGTTTGGAGGAGGGGTTACTCTGTCACAAATGTGATATATCCAGTTGTTAAATAAGTCCAACTTTTTAAACAAAATCCTCCTCATTCTACCAAAGAAAAAGAGAGGAGAGCAAACGTAAACATTTTACCCATTTTTTGTTGTATAAATGGAACAGCATTTGAATTTTGTTAATGTGATATAACCTTCGCCTTGACAGTACGTCGTGTTTATTTATTTTGTGATGAACCCATCTCAAGTGGCTTTTGTGATGGTGGGCTGCTTGAGTGCTTTGTGGTGACTGTGAAATCCCCCTTTTCTTTGTGTGAAACTGAAGCAACAGGGCTGCTTTTTATTATTACATGATCTTCTTTACCTTTAGAACCGCCTACCTGTCTATGTTTCTTTCTCTCAGCAGCAGCCATCTTGTTAGGCACTGTTCTCATGGGAGTTTATGTTGGTTTTACACGTATCAATTCCCTTCCAATACCATAATGTCCACCTGGTTTCTCATGAGACAGCAAACTCTTCTTTGTCATGAGGCCTGTTCATGGACTCACTGTAGTTATGCCTTATTTTTTAGCACTCTAGAAATCACAATATGTTTGCCTTGCATTTATTTGCATTGCCCATGTTTTCCTTTGTGCCATTGATTTGGAGCACACTGAATTTCACCTGCTGTGCAGCTACTTTCCTGGGATTCTGTCTGCAGATCCTTCAACTGCTCAGTGGGCACAAGTGACAAGTGTTGTTTTCTCTCTGCCTAGCAATCGTTCCCAGGCTCCTAAAGACATATCACAATCACTTTTCACTGTATCAAGCTAACTTTATAAGTTAGGTCCCGTAAGGTTTATTTCTAGAGAGGAATGTTAGAGCAGAGCTGACATGTCTGGGGAACAGATGCCCTCCAGGACATGCATCCTGTTTAAACTGGGTTTACACTTTCCTTTGAGAACCACTTGACTACACAAACAGAGGTATGGGGTTATCTACTCCCAAAGATCACAAATAATAATAATATCCTTCCTGCACATACAATTACAGGGTAGGCTTAGGCCACTAGTTTTTCATTATGGTGGTATTATTTGTGTTAGACTGTTTTCTAACTGCTATTTTGATTTTCATATTTATTGCCAGTATTGTAATTGCATCTAATTTGCTTCATATTAGACCATGTTAGTTGCAATACATATATTGTGTACTTTCATTGTGTCTTTTTTACTGTTGCAATGGATATGTATGACTGAGATTATGTATGAAAAGGAATGACCTGTTTTCCACTGTTCCCCGAGAAAAGGAGCTAGAGTTTTGTGCCTTTTTGGTTGCCACATCTACTTGTCACTCTGTAAGGTTAGGAGGGCAAGTAATGCACTGTGAGTTAGTCCAGTACTTTGGTATGACAGTATTGATTTGACAAAACTGGCACAGCCCCTGCATTCTTTTTAAATGTAAAGAGAAAGTTTCTTGGCAATGAATACAATATTTAAAAGATATAAATACATTTGATAACAAGGATTGAAATAATACAATAGCAGTTCAATTTCATGAGAAACGCTTAGTGAGGAGCACAATAAATATTCATACTTGAAAACATGAGTATATATGCACATATTAAATATATTAGGAGAGTATATAAGTAAGTACAATAAAAAAGGTAAAGAAAAACAATTCATGGCGGTTTGTAAAAGCATGTCTCTTTTAATAGCAAGGGATACAAGGGAAACATACGCTCTGTCCAGCCTATGATTATAACATATAACACACCACCAAGCCTGAAAAGATAATTGAGAAGAGTTCTTCCACGTTTTCGTGATTTATTGAAAAGCAACAGCCATTAATAAATCTAAGAGTACAATAGAATTTTTTGGAAGACAAAACCAGTCAGCAGCAAGGCTATCTAAAAACAAATTTGCAAAGCTTAAGGCAATTTGAATTTTGAAAATAGTATTTATTTTACTCCAGACTTTAACCCAAAGTTGAAATGTATCTGGACATTCAAAAAGCATATGTATAAGATCAAAGACCGGCTTATTACAGGACCAACAAGAGGGCGAAAGGTTAGAATTTATTTATGTAAAGATGAAGGTGTAATTAATAACCTATTATATATAAAAAATAAAGTTTGGATTGCATTAGTTGCTCTTGAGGGCTTTCATATTTTAATCCACACTTTGGGCCAGATGTAGCATTATTCAAAATTGCGACTTGCAATTTGCGAGTCCCAGCGATTCGCAAATTGCAACTCGCAATTTGGAATGCAGAAAGGTCTCTCAGACACCTTCTGCGAGTCGCTATGGGGTAAGAGGTATTAATGAGGTGGGTCGCAATTTGCGACCCCATAGCGATTCAGGGCACTCACGGGGATGGTGGCCTGCTGGGAACAGCAGACCACGATGTCCGTGACTGCTTTTACATAAAGCAGTTTTTTTTTTTCAAAATGCAACCCGTTTTCCTTAAAGGAAAACGAGCTACACTTTGAAAAATAAACCGAAACCTTTTGTTTCGGTATTTTTTAGGGCAGGTAGTGGTCCATTGGACCACTGCCTGCTCTGAAAAATAATTTTTAGTGCCAGACACAAAGGGGAAGGGGTCCCATGGGGACCCTTTCCTGTTTGCGCCTGGGTTACCATCCACTTCAAGTGGATGGTAACTGCGCTTTCATTTGCGACCGCAATCACGGTCGCAAATCAAAATGCATACCATAGCGACTCGCAAATAGGAAGGGAACACCCCTTCCTATTTGCGACTCGGAAATGCATTTTGCGCCGTTTGCGACTCGCTAAAGCTTTGCTACATCTGGCCCTTTATTCCATAAAGAAGGTGAAAGTGTCTCCCATTGTATTTCTATTGCTGATTTAGGTCTATCTTCAGGAAGGGCTGTAATTGTTTGATAAATACAAGAAGCGGATGCAGACTGTCATTGCAAATTTTTAATTGGAGAAGGATGGACCAAAGGTGCTTGCTGAACTGGAAAAAATTGATATGAACTATTTACAACACGTATTGGAGCATCATATTTCCTATTAAAAGAGGATGGAAATGAAAAAAGAAGTTGTGCTTGTACAAAAAGACAGAGGGGAATCATTTTCAAATAATTGATGTACCCATCTTAACCCCTTCAAATGCCACGATTTCCAGTAGATGGTTCTATTATTCAACTTGATGTGCTTGTTGTACCAAATTGACAAATTTAGAAATTGCATTCTATCTCCATTGTATGAAGCAAAAATAGGCTGTAGAATTCTGAATGAATTTTTCAAATTCGCGAGGGAGATAGATGTTGGTTTATTTGACAGAGTTAATACTCCCAGAAACATAAAAGGAACAACAAATGACTTTTCAACTTCAACCCATAAAGGTAAAAAAGCAGAATCATCTTCAGTTAATAAACAAGAAGCTTGCTTGAGAGAAAAAGCCATATGATAAGAGTGAATATTTGGAAAATTAACCCCTCTGCAGATTTTAGGTCTCATAAATTTTTGGAGGGACATTCTGGGTCTTTTCTTATACCAGGAGAAGTTGGTTAGAATAGAGTTCAGTCTCTTAAAGTAACTATTTGGAATATTATTTGGAATATTTGATAAATAAATAATAATTACAGGAAGTAACATCATTTTAAGAGAATCTAATCTACACCACAAGGATATAAATAAAGGGTTCCATTCAGATATAAGAGAATCAAGAATAGAAAATAATTTTAAGAAATTTACAAGAAATTGTATATTTAAAAGAAGGTTTAAACCAAAGACCTAAATATTTAATGTTATCATTGTTCCAGTGAAAATTTTAAGATTTAAAATCTTCAGGAAGGCAACATTTATTTAAAGGGAGTATTTCACACTTATCTTTATTTAACCTATGCCCTGAAATAGAAGAAAAATGCTGTACTTCGAAAATAAAAGAAGGAAGTGAAGATATCGGATTTGATATAAAAAGTAAAATAGTATCAGCATAAGCCGAAAATGTTATCTCACCTTCCCCAAACCGGAAACCATGTACATTTGGATTAGCTTTAAGTGTCAATAAAAATTGTTCCAAGGCAAGAACAAGCAGTGACAACGGACATCCCTGATGGACTCCTCTATGGAGTGAGAACGAGGGAGAGATAAGACCATTTAGAAAAATAGCAGCTTTAGGAGAAAAATACAATAATAAGATAAGATTTATGAATTTAGTTCCAAAGCCAAACCATGAAAGAGTTGAAAAACTGAAGGACCAATTAACACGATCAAAAGCTGTTTCAGCATCTAGAGCAATTGCAGATAGAGAGTTCTCATAGGTCACAGTCTTACTTCAAATATTAAAAAATAAGCGTGTGTTGTCCGTTAATAAGCGTCCTTTAATAAAGCCAGACTGCTCCTTACCAATTAACTAAATTCCATAGTAAAGCCATCTTGGCCTGGAGCTTTACCCTTTTTAATAAGATTTAGTGCATTGAGAATGTCTTAAAAAAGAAATATCCTTATCAAGGGCAGAAAATTCAGAAGAAGGAAGTACAGGAGGATTAATGGTAGACAAGTACTGATAATAAAATCCTGCATGGGAACAGAATCAGGAGTATATAACTGTGAGAAGAAATGAACAAATTCATCCAAAATTAATTCATTCTGATGTAATATAAAAATGGAAGTTATGAATAGATTCTGTCTTTGTTCTATCTTTTTTAATTTTAAGGTAATTTGCTTGAAGTTTTCCTGATTTATTTTGGCCCCTATAATACTTAGCACTGGACTTAAGAAGATAAGAATTAGCAATATCAGTCGAGTATTATTGAAAGTAAATTTAGCTTGAAGTAATTCATTAAGACAACTTGTAGACTTGGAAGAGTAATATAGGTTTTCTAATTGTTTGATATAATCCATTAAATTAAGTAATTTTTTATTAGCCGTTTTCCTTTTATTATCAACATAAGAAATTATAGAATTCCTAGAGGCCGCTTTGAATGCATCCCAAATAATCTAAACAGATAGCTGAGGAGTAAAATTAGTATTGAGAAGTAACGCATTATTACATCTTGGCAGATTATATGCGATAAGATCAAGATCCATACTCACTGGAGAATGATCCGAGATTAATATGGAACCAATTTCCGAACTCAAAACTTGTTGTATGAGATGCTGTGAGACAAATAAATAATCAATCCTTGATTGGGAAGAATGTACTGGGAAAAAAAAGAAAATTCTTGTAATGTGGGGTTACACAATCTCCAAACATCCGTTAGTGTTCTTTGTTTAATCATGGAGGTAAACTGTGAAAATATGGTGGATGGTACAAATATAGAATTGTATTTCCGATCCATAACCATATTACAGTCTCCTCTACAAATTAAATATTTATCTGAAAGAGGCATTAACTTTGCTAATATTTCATTCTAAAAAGATTTATCAGGTTGGGTTGGACCATAAACCTGAAAAATGGTTAAAGGTACTTTATTCATATTAATTGAAACTATAACCCATCTACCCTGCTCATCAAAATCTTGAAGAAAATCAGAATTGTTCAAAGCTTTATGACATAGTATAGTAACCCCATTTATTTTTACCCTACCAGGAGATGCAAAAACATGACCTACCCATTGTCTTTTAAGTTTTGCCACCTCATCACCTATTATATGTGTCTCTTAAAACAGGGCAATATCAGCTCTCAATTTTAAAATATTTGTTAAAACATTTTGATGCTTTACTGGGGATCCCAAACCTTTAACATTCCATGAAAGAAATCTAATTGTCATTTAATATAAAGAATAAGTAATATGACCATGAATTAATGCATGCAAACCAATTATTATTATGGAGAAATTAAACCAAAAGAAAGAATTTGATGTACAGAAAGAGAAAGTTAGAACTATGAACATGAGAAAATAGAAATAAGAAAAGGAAATAAAAAGGGAAAAATAGTAAAGGCAAACGAGATAAAGTTAAAGAAAATGAACAGAATATAATATAGAAGGGAACATTAAAACTACAGAAAATACACAAAACAAGTAATAAACACATACATATAAGACAAAAACAACGTGGGGATGGTGAAACCACAAAGGGAAGATGACGCAACCTTCACTCCACGACTGCAGATACAGATGGGAAGAGAGACCCGGCCACACTGGTTGCTACCACAAAAGACGGGTATGTTAATGAATGAAGATCTAAAAGAGAGGAACATAAGAAACATTGAAATCCCTTAGATAATCTGACACACTTAAGATTACATGAACCAGTAATGGGCATATCCACTAAATAAGAGCAAAAAGAAAAACAATCATCAATGCAATAGTCAAGTCTCTAATATTTGGAATTATCCATTGTTTCACCTCTACAAGAATCAATACATCGCTGAAGTAATATTGGATCGTCATATGTTGTGGTCTTAGTAATGTAAGCCACCTTGGACAAACATGGATGGAAGAGACCATATTGAGCATTAAGCGACTTTAATGCCAGATGCATATCCAGAAATTTCTTTTGTTTGTTCTCCATTGACTTAGCATAATCCTGAGCAAAAAAGAGATTGGAACCTGACCACGTGATTCGACCTTTAGCTCTTGCTGCTCTGAGAACCTTTAGCAGGTCCACATACTCCAAAAAATAAAGTATTATTCCTCTTGGTTTCTTTGATGTCGAAGCCAAATGTGAAGGATGACCAAGTCTATGCCCTCTTTGTATATTTTAAGCAGGAGATGTAGGAAGGTCCAGAATTTTGGGCAGAAGCGATTGAAAGAAAGATAAAGCGTCTGAACCTTCAATTCCTTCAGGAAGACCGTAAATGCGTAGAATATTTCTTCGGTGCCAATTTTTTATAACCTCTGCATGCTTTTTCAACATAGTAACTTCAGATTGTAGAGACTGAATAGATGCAGCTGAATCTTCAAGCACTTCCACTCTTCGTTCCACACAAGAGACTCTGTTCTCCACAAATGATAATTTTCATCCAATATTTGTAATTATTTATTTGTATCTTCCATATATGGTTTAAGCACCCTTATTTCCTCAAGAAGTAGCTCCATAGATATGGTATTTACAACTTTAATAGGAGATGGAGGATCCTTTTTAGCTCTCTTATTCGTGGACGTCGAAACAGTTACCAGAAGCTTGGACAATACGGTGTTGAAGGTGTAGCATCAAGAGTAGCAGCTCCTGTTCTCTCCATGTTTGACAAAGGAGCAAATGAGTTTGATAAAGGAATATTATCTGAACTTGTATTGCTCTGTACTTTGTTATTAGTCAATTGAAGGTTCCTAGATCTGCCCATAAGCAAAAATATACAATTCTGCCCAATATGTAGCAAAGCATATACTTTATAAGGTAAGATTCCACCTCAGAAAAGAGAGTAGACCAAATTACAAAATACGATGAGCAGAGAGCATAAACATACACTTTTAGGCCAAAAAGTGGAAAAAGAATCTCTGAGGCAGCGATGTACAAAATAAAAAAGGAAATTGTGAGGTAAAAATAAAAACAAAATGGTGGGTCACAATGAATTCCTCAAACGAACGCATGTAAATCAATCAAATAGGGCATAAAATATAAATTTTAAGTCATTTTAAGGGGAACAATGCATTCCATGCATATTCCCTTAACTTTTCTTCACTGCAGGATTGTTAAAAAATGTCCACGAATACAAGCCGACTCTCCCGCTCCAGCCGTGGTCACGGAGCTCCTAGGAAGGCGGCCATCTTCAAACAGCATCAAGCCAGGCCCTAGCCTCTGCATTCTGACGTTCTGTTGTCCCAAGCCACAGTTCTGCAAAAACAGACATTCTGTGACACTTGCTGCCTGCACAGTTCTTATTTGGCTTAAGAGCACAGTAGTCGCAAACGAGAGATGAAAACTTCCTTATGTGAAGTAATCGAGAAGTTGTAGTGGAGCTATGCAGGGCTTACTGTCCCATAAACCAGGCTTCTGAGGTACAGGTTATTGTTATTTTTTTTATTTTTGAGAAGGTGGAAACAGGTGCTGGTGTTACAGGAGTAGGTTAAATAGAAGTGATCTGAACTTCCTGAGTGGAATCTTGGAGGCACCCTTACCCTGTACACCAACAGGTACAGTCAGACAAAACATAACCTAAACTTAGGACCTGATTTAGAGTTTACACAATGGCCGATGCAGTACTATGTCACAAACATGACGGATATCCCGTCTGAAGTAGTATGATTCCCATGGGATATAATGGGTCTGTAATACAGCAGACAGGATATCTGTCACATTTGTGACAGAGTAACCCCATCTGCCAAACTGTAAATCAGGCTCTTAGTTGGAATTCAAGGCCATCAACACACCTATAAAATACCTCTAGCACAGGAGCAGTGAATATTTGAAAAACCTACTAAAAATAACCATGACCTGCAGCAGTATAAGCCCCAAACAGTAAAACACCACATTATTATCAAAAGTCCGGACACGACCTTGAGAAAAAGGAGGCAATATAACCCAAAATGTACATTTCCCTATGCTTATACTCTTATCGCTTATTCCCCACATAGGCTAGCTCTGCAAACCCTAATCCAAACTCCAGGTCATTGACCAAAAAAAGAAAAAAGAAAAAAAACATTTTGCAAAGTACTACACAGAACTTACTTGATTCCCTCCTAGAAAAATTCAATACTTTCAAGAGTGAATGATACAACAGAGGCTGCAGCCAAACTATGAGTGGTGCTTTTCCTCCAGAAGCCAAAATCAATGACTAAGGAATTAACAAATATTAGAAATAAGTTTTCAAAACAGGAAGAGGAAGTGGATGTAATGTATAAAGCAGCCTCTATACCAAAATAATAAAAAATGTGTTTTGCACAACAAAGTTATGTGATAAGTCCTCCTGAGTAAAAATTCACAAAAAAATAATTTTGAGTTGATTTTGGTGGCTGGCGATAGAAAAACTACTCACATTTAGAAAAACATTCTAGCACTGTTGTTTTTTAAAATATTTTTTTTACCAGAACTAAGGGCCAGATGTAGCAACAAAGCAAATTGCGACTTGCAATTTGCGAGTCCGTGCGACTGGCAAATTGCAAGTCGCAATTTGCTATGCAGAAAGGTGTCTCAGACACCTTCTGCAACTCGCAATGGGGTTGCAAAGACCCACCTCATTAATACTAATGAGGTGGATCACAGTTTGCGACTCCATTGCGAGTATGGCCACTCACGGGGATAGTGACCGTGACTGCTTTTTTATAAAGCAGTTTTTTTTTTTCCATCTGCAGCCCGTTTTCCTTGAAGGAAAACGAGCTGCACTTGGAAAAAAAAAAAAAAACTTTCGTTTTTTTTTTTCTTCCAGTCACAAAGGGGAAGGGGTCCAATGGGGACCCCTTCCCCTTTGCGACTGGGTTACCATCCACTTCAAGTGGATGGTAACTGCGATTTCATAGGAAGGGAACACCCCTTCCTATTTGCGAGTCGGAAATGCATTTTGCGAGTCGGATCCGACTCACAAAATGCATTTCTGCATAGCAGAGAGGCTTTTGCGCCTCGCAAATGGCATTTTTGCCGTTTGCGAGGCGCAAACCCGTTGCTACATCTGGCCCTTAATCTGATTTACGCCATGTGGCATAATCATGTAGCCTCAGGCCTTACGTGACTCATGTTAGTGTAAACTGCTTGAAATTATACAAGATTATATCGGCATAAAGGAATTTTCCTGTGAGTTTACTATTTACAAGTGCATAATACAGATATACCACTTATTGGTGATGATAAGTCAGAGTTATTCTTCCTTGATTTTTAAACCTTTTACCTCTTTAGACTGGAAGTCAGCCATTGGCTGGCGTCCGCACTCCCTCCCCACTGCCTACACTGGCTGAGGCTGGGGAGGGCTATCTGGTGTATTTTAGAGGTCAGACAGACCAAGTCTTGTTTTTCTTCAGAAATGACAATCAGTGCATATTTCACACTGATGTCATATTAGTGAAAGTCAAATGAAGTCATCTACTAATTTCACTTTCACTGAATAGGTGCTTGGGGGCATAACTCTATACAATGGAGCTTTGATTTTCATGGTGGATGTATTGTTGACAGTGCAACTCCCATCAACCCTCGTTTGATCTGGTCCTGCTACGGGTACTTGGTCCAGCCATGCATGAGGGGTAACTTTTTAATCAGAACATATGGGGGAATGCTGGGTGGTAGGAATTTTGTGGATCCCTACTGATTCTGGAGGTTTATGTCACAGACATGCAAGGACATTTTGAAGTTTTAGTAGAAGTTTGAGGATTGCAGGGCATTGTGGGTAAGTAACACTCATTGGAGCCACATGAGACTCACTACTCTGGTTACCTTGTCTAGTTTTCAGAAATATCAGAGTTTGGTAGGTTTCCCTGAATGGCCACCAAACCCAGGACCAAATATCACAACTGCCCCTCTTGCCAAATCAGGTCATTTTGTGACAGGAAATGTTGATGTCTTCACATTGCAATGTGGGCTCTTACTTGTTGTGGGCTCCAGGCCACCCATTCAAGTGAGGTACCATTTTTATCTGGAGACTTGGGGGAACACTGGGTGGTAGGAAATTTGTGGTTCCCAGAGAAGCTAGTACACATCAAAGAAATATGAGGGAAATGTGGATTTTTAGACAAAGTTTGATGATTGCAAGTTCTTCTGGGTAAAAAAATAAATACCTGGTAAGAACAATGCAAGTAGGAAATTTGTGGTTCCTCGAGATGCCAGTACTCATACAGAAATATGATGGAAATGTGGACTTTTTAGATGAGGGTTGATGATTGCAAGGGCTTCTGGGTAGAAAAATAAACCTGGTAAGAACAATGCAAGTTATCTAGTTTTCAGAACTGTATAGGTTTAGTAGGTTTCCCTGCGTGTTGCCTGAGCTAGAGCCTAAATTCCTCATCCACCAACACTGCAGGAAAGGGTCATGTTCTCGTTGGAAAAATTTTATCTGTCCATGATGCGTTTTGGGCTGCCTGTTGTGGGCACCAGTTCCTCCCACACAAGCATTGTACCAATTTGTCAGAACACTTGGGAGAGTGATGGCTGGTAGGAAATGTGTGGCTCCACCACAGAAATATGAGGGAATATAGATTTTTAGAAACAATTCCAGGTTTGAATGAACATCTGCTAAAAAAAGATTATGAGAACCACGTAAGTCCCACCACACTTGACACGCTCGGTGTTTAGTTTTCAAAAATGTACAGGTTGGGTAGGATTATCTGGGTGCTGGCTGATCAAAGGCCCAAAATCTGCAGCCACCAACACTTCAGAAAATGGTCAGTTTTTTGGTGATCTCTCACTGTTGCATTTTAAGCCTTTTCCTGTTGTGGGCACTGGGTTCACCCACAAAAGTAAGGTGCCATTTTTATAAGGAGGCTTGGGGTAATGATGAGTAATAGGGAATTCACAGGTTCCCACATATTCTAGAACTTTTTGCGATAGAAATGTCAAGAAAATATGTTTTCAGGCCAGGTTTGCAAAGGCTTCTGAGTGAGCCACACAATTCATGCTACCCTGTAGTCCCTCAAGAATATAGTTTTCAGAAATGTACAGGTTTAATAGGTTTCCCCGGGTGCCAACTGTGCTAGTGCCAGATTGTTCAGACATGTATATACACCCACAAGAGTTTTGAGATCGGCCTCTAAAGCCCTGGTAGTGGTACCCAAAGTAAAGAGAACATCATAGGGAGGAAGATCCCTGAAGTACCAGGGAGCCAGACTTTGGAACTCCCTACCCACGAATATTCGCATGATGAATCAGGAGACAGAATTTAGGAAGGCCATTAAAACCTGGTTATTCTAAATTCTTCTAAGTGACCCCTCTCCAGGGAAGTTTGAGATTCCTCCAGTATGTTCTAAACTTTTCAAACTGATCAGCGCTAAGAGGCCTCCGGGTAGCTGGCGCTATATAAGTCTCAATAACATAACATAACATAACATCAACATTGCAGAAAATGTTTGGCTTCTGGGTGGAAAAATGTCACCTGTCCATGTTGCGTTTTATGTCTTTAGCTTTCATGGGCACCAGACCCACCCACACAAGTGAGGTACCATTTTTATCGTGAGACTTAGGAGCACACATTGATGTAGTAAATTAGTGGTTCCCCAAATTATTCCATAATTTGCCCTCACAGAAATTTGAGGAAAATATCTAAGGTTTGCAAGGGCCCCTGGGAAAATGAAAAGCACCTACTTCAACCCACACAATTTACACCACCCTTGACAACAATATGTAGGTCTTTAATTTTCCAAAATGTCTTGTTATAGTAGTTTTTCCTTGGGGATGGCTGGGCTAACGCAGAAAATCTGCAACTGCCCATCTTGAATAAAATTATGGACTTTGCTGGGAACAATATCATGTCTCCAGGACACATTTCGGGGTATATTATGTGGGAAGTGCTAGGTTCAGCCACACAAGTTAGGTAACATTTTTATCAGGAGATGCGTGGGAGCACAATAGAAGAAACTTTGTGATCGCTAGTTGGAATTCTCTGCATTTGCGCCTTTCAAATGGAACCCAGTGAAAACCCATAAAAAAGAGATCCATAAATAACCACTGATCCTAAACTCAGTATCGGGTGTACATTTCGGAAATACATATGTTTCCTTCATACCAATTTTTCACTCATTATATTTTACCAAATGAATTGGTCTATGTTCGCTATACAATGAAACACCATTCTAGGGTGCAGCTCAGTTGTTGGATCTGGGTACCTCGAGTTCTTGGAGAACAAATCCTATATATCTTCATGACCAGAAGCGACTGGCAAATATAAATGTATATTGGTTTGGCAAATCAGCCATTATGAAAAGAAATTACAGATGAAGTTGTTGTCATAAATGGCTTTTTCCCTACGCATTTAAGCATAACACAGTTAGTTTCTTTGAGAAAACCTTTCTCACTTTGCTTGGCTTTACATGGCCTTGTAGATATGGCCCCCTGTCATGCATTACTTTATGTGAAACAGGTGTTCTATGGCCATAACTGCCATTCAAAGTATTGAAATAATAGTTATAATAAATCCAACAACTTGCCAAGTTAGATTTGTTATAACTATTTCAGGAGAGTAGTTTTAGAACTGCTTGCCTAAAGTTACCTAACACGAGCCCTGTAGCAGCCTCTCCTAATAGGTCAGCCTTTGGCAGGCTGAGGCAAGTTGCTGTGATGAGGTGTGAAGTGACCTCGGCTGAGACAAAGGGACCATCTGGTATGAGATCTGTGGCTGTAGATGTCAAGACTGAAAGGGGGCTGGGCAGCCAAACTGGTCTTCAAATGAAGAAGGGCAGATAGTGCATGACCCAGGCCCAATCCCACTTCCTGTAATATCAGCCAGATGGAAGCCTCACTAATTAGATTACGAGAATGGCTGGAAGAACAGTGTAGGGAAACGTTAGACACACCTGTGGGTTGGCTTGGCAGTTCGGGCTGGACTGTTCCCATGAGGAACAGGGTCAAGACTGATTTGCATACGGCTGGGTCCAAACTGGGGTGGCATGGTGAGCAAAAGAATGATGGATTAAACCGAGATCTGTGACTGAGGGTGAGTGTTTGCATTGTTCAGCACTCCGTCCATCATCCTTTTGTGTTGCTAAAGTTGTCCTAAGTGAGAGGGGTATGCCCAGACGTGGGTTCCTTGCTCACTCTGCCACTGGATTCAAGCTAGCCTGGCTGATGAAGGGTGAAACCCTGAAACTGGTCCCAGGATGCTTGTTTTCGGTCCAGGGAGGACCTGGCTTGGTAGTTTGGGCTGGACTGTTCCCATGAGGAACAGGTACAAGACTGATTTGCATATGGCTGCTTCCAAACTGGGGTGGCATGGTGAACAAAATAATGATGGATTAAACCCAGATCTGTGACTGGGGGTGAGTGTTTGCATTGTTCAGGACTCCGGCTGGTCCCAGGATGCTTGTTTGCGGTCCAGGGAGGATCTGGCTTGGCAGTTCGGGCTGGACTGTTCCCGTGAGGAACAGGGTCAAGACTGATTTGCATACGGCTGGGTCCAAACTGGGGTGGCATGGTGAGCAAAGGAATGATGGATTAAACCCAGATCTGTGACTGGGGGTGAGTGTTTACATTGTTCAGCACTCCATCCATTATCCTTTTGTGTTGCAAAAGTTGCCCTAAGTAGGAAGGGTATGCCCAGACGTGGGTCCCTTGCTCACTGTGCCACTGGATTCAAGCTAGCCTGGATGATGAAGGGTGAAACCCTGACACCGGTCACAGGATGCTTGTTTCCGGTCCAGGGAGGACCTGGCTTGACAGTTCGGACTGGACTGTTCCCGCGAGGAACGGGGTCAAGACTGATTTGCATATGGCTGGGTCCAAACTAGGGTGGCATGGTGAACAAAAGAACGATGGATTAAACCCAGATCTGTGACTGAGGGTGAGTTTTTGAATTGTTCAGCACTCTGTCCATCATCCTTCTGTGTTGCTAAGGTTGGGTTAGCCAGACCTGAACCTCCAGGAAAGATTTTCCCCATTTTGTTTTTTTGTGAAACAGTGCTCTCTGTGACAAAAATATGTCACACTTCTAAGGAAGTTGTCATCACAGAGGGAGGCACCCTGTACCATTGGTCAGGGTTGTCCCCTTCCTTGCCAGCCCAGAAACCCAGATAAACATGGTAGAGCTACCCAGAAATCAAGATCCCTTCCTGGAAATTTCAAAAGAAGAAGGGCTGCCCTGCTGAACCTCTGGTCTACACAAAAGTGGACTTCACTAACAGTGACTGCACCTGCTACACAACCTTGGCTTCACAAAAAGAGGACTTTGCCTTGCTTCCAAGATTAAGGTGTGGACTCCCTGAAAGTAGCAGGCACAAAAGAGCTACCAAGAGTCACCTGCAACAACTCCTTGCAATAAGAGGCCAGCTGATGAATGTCTAGTAGACTTTTAAGGACTTGACCAGGTACATTGTGGGAATAGTAGTCCAAACTGCCCAAGGACAAGCACAGAACTTCTGGAACCTTGACTTGTGTTGCAGACCATTCAAGATCCTGAAAGGACCTTCTGGAAGAAGATCCAGAAATTTTGAATCATTTGGAGAATTTTTGGTAAAAAGTTCTATAAGTTGACTGACCTACCCTCGAGAGTCCAGCTGCCGATGTTGAAGCGTGACTCGGCCTAAAATTCAGGTCTGCCCTGCTGAAGCTCCAGAGCTCTTCGCTGTTGATGATGAAAACCAAGACCTCAATAAATCACTGAGGCCTTGCGCTGAAGCAAGCTACCGTCAACTAACACCAACCGGGCCTAATGAGGAGACTTGCTCGATGTCAAGAGAAAAAGTTCAAAAAAAGTGACTAAGTGCGAAGGCAAAAACTTGACCGGCAACAATCACTTGTTGTAGACGACCAGTGCTACATCTCAGTTTGCCTAAAACTGTGACTTGGTGCCAGTCTAACACAACCAGATTGCCGTGGATGGTGCTTTTCACTTTTAGGAGCTAAAACACACATTTTTGAGTTAATCTTTGAAATGTCATATCTCTGGTTCACTACATTGGGCTTTTGTTGTTCTGTTGAAGTTGTATTGAATTGAAAAGTATTATCTATGTTTATAAATTGGTGTTGGATTATTGCTTTGTGTTGTGTCTTAGCTATTTACTGTTTTGCTGATATTAAGGCCCATATTTATACTTTTTGACGCACACTTTTACCGCCGGCTAACGCCATTCCAACGTGCCATGCGGCCGCCTTATTAATGGAATGACGTTAGCCGGTGCTGCGGACTGGTGTGCGTTAAAAAAATGACTCACACCAGACAGCTCCGGCGTATGGGAAAATGGGGATTGTGTGTCAAAAAATGGTGCACGTCAGGTCTGAGGCAAAATTCAGTCCTCAAACCGGATTTGCGCCATTTGTTTTTACGCCCAACCTCCATTGACATGACTCCTGTCTTAGCAAGGACAGGAGTCATGCCCCCTTGCCGAATGGCCATGCCCAGGGGACTTATGTCCCTGGGCATGGTCATTGGGCATAGTGGCATGTAGGGGGGCCCAAATCAGGCCCCCCTATGCCACAAAAAAAATCTGACAAAAATACTTACCCGAACTTACCTTTACTTCCCTGGGATGGGTCCCTCCATCCTTGGGTGTCCTCCTGGGGTGGGCAAGGGTGGCAGGGGGTGTCCCTGGGGGCAGGGGAGGGCACCTGTGGGCTCCTTCCGAGCCCACAGCTCCCTTAACGCCTGCCGTGACCCAGGCGTTAAAAAACGGCACACATCAGGCTGTGCGCCGTTTTTTAAGGCCCACCCCCTCCTGTGCATCAAAATGATGCCAGAGTATAAATAAGGGGCACAGGCCTTAAAGTCATTTTTTGGAAGGGAACGCCTACCTTGCATATAATTAAAATGACGCACATGGTGGAATTTTGACGCCCACGGGGTCGGACGTCAAAGTATAAATATGGGGCAGGGTTTGCGCCGATTGTGCGTCAAAAATTTTGACGCACATTCGGCGCAAACAGAGTATAAGTATGCCCCTAAGTGTTTTACACACCAGTCCCCTAAGTTAAGCCTGACTACTTGTCAGGCAAGCTGCCAAGGGTTGAACAAGGATTCATTTATTGAGACTTTGTCTGGACCTCATTTGTGATTGTGGTGTTACTACTAGCTGTAGGAACCTACCTGCACCTACTGATAAACCACTTTCCAACATTACCCAAACCAGTCTGTGAAAAGTATAACAACGGGATGGCTTGGCACATGGTACATTCTTCCCTGTTACCTCACAATGTAAAACTAGGGATTTATGAAATTTGCTTCAATGCTTTTTGCATGATTGTGCAACACTGTGTGCAACTCTGCAAAATGCTAAACAGTCATTTACTGCTCTATTAAATAGCAAAATGCATCCTTGTGTCAGTTTTTGCAGCAAGAATACATTTTGACCCCAAAAAATGCAGAAAGCAAGAGCACTGTGAACAACAGCTGCTCCCGTTCTGTTGTCCCTGTGCACTCTTGCTACATTTTTACCCCAAACAGTGTGTTCACAGTAAATGTGTTACTGTGAATGACACATAATTATACAAAATGGTATAAAGGTGCAATTTTGGGTAACAATGTAGCTGAAATTCTCAAAATGACAAAATTTAAACTGGTGTAATTTAAATTTTGCTCATACCTACTCAAAAACTCAAAGGCCCAAGCATTATGAGTAGGCACTTTATTAGCCACCCTAACTCACTTCCAATTACATGGCTTTGGCTGTTTCATCCCATCTCTCTTTTCTGTTAGAAACAGGTAGAAACATATACTATGTGAAATTCCAACCTGTCTGAACCCCATATAGGAAGACTGTTATGCGAACCTTATTAGCTCACTAAATGATCTTCAATCACTTTGGGATGTGAAAGAAATGACTAAAATGCGAGTTAATTATGTTTGATGAAGTCCTGCACCATCAGGTTGATGAACTGAGCTAAAACAAGTATTAAGATTTATCAGTCATATGCAATTTCTCTGGCAATGCAATTGCTAATTTTAATTGCAACACATCCACTTCTGGGATCCCTGGTTATCAGCCATTTGTAGATTTTGGCATAGCACTCTACCTGGATGTTGGTGCCTGTATGTGATTTCTCCATGGAGACCATTGTAACTATCACCATCCGATAAATCCCTTAAAAATCACTGCTGGTGCTTTTTTTAATGTTTTTTTTGTTAACCCCCTTGCAGGTGACCCAGTGTGCAGTGATGCACATGTAGTGAGTAGCTTGACTACTGCTCCACACATCTGTTGTAAGGTAGATGCACCTTATAAAGCTCTTCTTCAGTGCTTTGGCAAACAAATCCTAGCAGTGGAATGTAGAGCTTTCGCACAGCAACAATCAGGAAATTGATCAAGCTTTGAGTATTGCATCCTGTATAAAGGGACACCATAAACTCCATCAACTCTTCTCCCTCCACCAAAGAACACAAGAGGAGGCAACACTCTGGGCAGTTCCACATAGGATAAATTGGTCATGATTGTTTTTCTGTGGTAAGGGAGTTCCTTTCTGAACATAGATGTTTCTGTTTTATATATTTTTTTAAGTCTTTTATGAAGTGAAGGTAGACTTCCTGATAGGGTGATCGGATTTTGGCAAGCAAAAACCAGGAGAGACATAAAAGTAAGACTAGAGCTTTTAGTCTTAGTTCCTCGTCCATTTTTTGTATTGCTTATAAATCTCACAAATATGCACATACGAACACAAACTTACAAGGCTATGTTTTCATAGCCTTAGCAGTCACATGACCTCCACCTTCACCCCCTCACCACCTCCTACCAACTCTGAGTCTCTGCTGGGAGCAGGCAGCAACCTCCTTCTGTGATACCAGGCAGAAACAGGTAAATTATTTCAGACTTCAGAGGAGCCTGAAAGGAAAGCACACCTATAAATTCTGCTTTGAAGGATGACCTGACCTTTGTCCCAAAAACTGGGACATGTATTTAAAATTAACAAAAGTGTCCTTTTAAAACTGGAACTGTCTGGAGAAATCGGGGTCGTCTGGTCACCCTACTCCTTGGACATGTTAAAGTGACTATGATAGTCCCCTCTTTCTGCCATGCTGAAGTTGCTGATGCTTCAGAATGTACATTGTAAATTGCAGGGCATGTAGACTTTTAGGCAACGTATTCTGTGTCGCAATCCATAATATGATTATTTTGGAGCTGAATCACTAACACTCTGCTGTCAGATATTCTGTTCCCATTTTGTTACAGGATTGTTTCTCAAGTGGGCTAATGAGTCCTGGGTAACAAGACGTTCATGTGGCTGGCTTACCAGAATCCACTGGAGTGTAGCAAATTGATCAGTTTACAATTTGTTCCTTATTCTGTCTAACAGTAAGAAAATCGAAGACTTGCTCAGTGATTGGCTTTAAAGTACCAAATCAAGAATTTGTTGATAAGATAAATTGAGTTTTGGGACTATGATGGGGGTTGCCACTGCTGTGTTTTTTTTTTAAAGAACACGCTGGCGTGGGGGGTATTCGAGTGGGTCCTAGCTTGTAGAATCAGGATACCGAGCAACAAGTGAATACATTGATGAAAGCACAAGACCTAAACAATAGTATTTGGGGGAAAATATCTCAAGCTCCAAAAGAGCGCTATTAGGCCCCAATGTCCCCAGCAGAAGGCTTTTAAAAGATGCACATACTTGACATCAATCAACCATCATGATTAACCACACACACACATACACACACACCTCTTCACAATGTAGGTAAGTGTGAGATATTGGATCCCCAAAAACGGGAGCCAGGAGACAAGTCATAAGTAACGTACATATAGAAAAACATTTCCAAGTACAGCGAAGACAGGGAGACAATTTGGTAGAACAACCCTTTTGCTCACCAGCAAAGCACATTAAAACCTTTATCCTTCCTTGGCAAGGCAAATGTACTGCCTTCTCTTGCCTTGTCCCACAAGTCTAGTTCAGGCCCTGCTGAGGAATTGTGGTTAGAGTAGGCTTCCACTGGCAGAGTGGCAGTATACTCAGATTGGTCAGGAAGCCAACCCCATTCAAGCTGAACGGCCTTTGAGGCTCCAGTTCTAAAGAGCCTTGTATACCAAAATGCCATTGTACACCCGTAATCCCATCTGCATCACAAGTAAATGCCAGGTTCCATGAAGGAGAAAAGTGTTACCCAAATTATTTAAAGGGTGGAGGCTAAGTGGAGGGTAAAGTTTGGAAAACACAATATGGAAATGAAAAATGGAACCACTGAGGACTTCTGCGAGGACTTGAGGAATGGTACCCTCTTTAGGGACATGTATAAAAGGGAATGTCTGAAACAAAATGTCAGGGAAGGCAGTACAATCTAGATTGGAGGACTTCAGCTCTCAGATGCTATGGGTGTAACCCCCCAGCAATACCAGAACGCACAGTTATGGCAAATCAAGCAAGGTTCAAAATCACTCTCATGGAATCCCACTCAGGCTTCTGCTAGAGGGATGTCTGTCTGAAGCCCTTACGTCTGGCTGCAAAGAAAAAGCTTTCCCTATGCTTTCTTTGTTGATGATGATCAGCCTGGTATGCACACTGACATCAACTGTGAAAATGAAAACTGCTTGTTCTTTCAGCATTGGCTGATTTCAGGTCACACTGATTTCAGCTTCATTGGTGGTTGGGGACACAGCTCAGCCCTTTAAAACTGACCTGAACAAGAGAGGTACTATTGGAAGCTCCCAGCCATAGGTGTATGATCCTCTTAAGCCCTTAACTGTCTTGCTCCCATGGGGAACAAACTCAATTAAAATAACAATTAAATGGGATAAGGGGGGTGGCCCATATGGGCTAAGGTTAACCCTTAAGCCCAAGGGCCATACATTCTTTATGTTCCCCTGGGGTGTGTAGGTTGAAATATTTTCCTTGCCAGCTCACCATACACCAGGGAAAATAATTTAGAAAAAAGAATGGGGTGCTAGGACTGTTATTCTGGCACTGGTCTGCCTTCACAGTGCCAGGAGAGAGACAATAATATTGAAGTTCTTGCCCCAATCTGCCTATCCCAGAGGAACAGAAAGCACACTCGAACACAGAGAAATGATTAAAAAAGGAACTGGGTGCCAGCCAAGCCGATATGGTATGTATGGCTTGGGGGTGCCCCATATTGGCATTGGCCCAGACCCCTTCACTCCAGGGGGGCAGACAGATGTTCTACCCCACTAGGGAGAATCTTGGTTAGTCTATTTCCAATAAACTCACCAAGGAATTGAGGGAGTGGTAGAAATCACCACTAGACATCATAAAATATGTTTTACATTATTATGTAAAGGGTGGAGCTCTGGCATGCTTTGGCATAAAGCCACACCCATAATTCCATAGGCACATATACTTTGCTGGAAAGTGGGTTATTAGTAAGGGCAGGTATGTACCTACACTTAGCAATAGGCCGCAAACCCCCATTTGGTCAAGTCAAGCTCTCAGTAAATTCATCCTTGCTCAACCCTTGGTAGCTTGGCCAATGAGCAGTTAGGCTTAACTTAGGAGACAGGTGTGTAAAGCATTTAGTATCAACAAAACAGTAAATAAGTAAAACACAACACATAAGAAAAACACTGACACTAATTTATAAAAATAGGCAAACATTCAATGTAAGGAACAAGAGATATTATTTTTTAAAGAGTATTAGTAAAACTAAAGCTTAAAAGCTAATAGTGCTCAAAGGGTTAAAAAAGGATGCACTGGACATGGACAAGGTCAAGGGTTTAGGCCACCCACAATGTAACATTGTTACACTTACTTTGATGAGTATTTCTTAATTCAGTAAAGTGGTCCACATGACCAGCCAAGGGTTCAGAGGCTCCGGTTTGCCTTTTGGGATCTGAGACTACAACGTCTACAGTGCACATCTTCAACATATGGAGCTTTTCACAACAGTTGCTTTAAACTTCTGGATCTTCTTCCAGACGTCCTTTGGGGTCCTTGATGTGTCCACAAACTTGATCCAACGTTCCAGAGGCTCTGGGTTGCTCCTTGGGAGTTGGGACTACAGTTCACAAAATGCACCTGGACAGGATCCTCAAATGGCCACTAGACACTGGTCATCTTGATTCTTCTTGCGGGACTTTTTACAGAGAACTCTGGTCAGCACATTTGTACCTGTAGCTTACATGAAGTTTACTCCTTGGCGAAGCCCAAATTGTGCAGCTGGTGTAGTCTTTGTGAGAGCAGTTCTTCAGGTACAGGTCAGTTGTCCATCAGGGCAGTACTTTTCACCAGTATCTTCTTCCAGCCGGGATCAGAATTGTGGGGCAGTTCTGCCTTTTTTAACCCTGCTCCTGGGGCAGGAATCTGGAGGATGCTCATGTCCTTAGGGGTGCAGTCCACCACCCTCTCTCCGGTGACCACTTCCTGTGGAGCATGGCAAAAACCAAACAAAGGAAATTCCAAAATGTAAAAAATTAATCCTTGGAGGTCAGATCTGGCTGACTCCACCCACTGGCGTGGCTAAGTCCCCTTCCAACCCCTCTCCTCATCTAATCAGTGGGACACCCGCTCCATCTGTCTGGGGGAGCAGGAAATGGGGAAGGTCGAGTTTCTGTCCCAAATGGCTTTCCCTCTTTGAAGACCAGTTTGGCTACTCTTCCTCCATTCTGCTCTGCTATCTGCTGCAGCAGTTCTCTGCTCAACAGATTCTCCCTTTATCTTAGCCCAGGCCACTTCATACATCATGAAGGCAGCCTGACTCATTAAAGGGCACTGCAGGGGTGAATTTGGTAACTTTCAGATAGAGTTTTAAAACTCTTTCCCTGGGTTATAAATTCAACATTTTTACACTGCCAAGTTTTGGGATTTATTATAACATTTAATTTGGTACCAAACTTGCTATATAAAGCTCATCCCTATTGGAAATAGGACTTTATTATTTTAAAATGAAGGTCCTCAATGTTAGCCTTTGGAGCCCATTGACTACAGTTGGGAAATTGTGGCTGTATTTCCCTCACCAGGTTATATTTGTACTGCACCCAATCCTTGAGGCACCTAGGGCAGACCTTATGGGTGACATATGCAATAATAAGGTCGTTTGAGACTTTGGAAGTACTTTTATTTCCAAAGTCGAAATTTGGGTTACTTTTAACTTAAACACAGCCAACAACGCAGACCCACCTTTACAATGACACCAGGGACCACAGCAGTGCTCCCAGGGGAGCCCTACCTATCCTGGGTCAAATAAACCTACATACTCTACTTTATACTAGGGACTAATAGGTAGGTTGTCAGAGCAATTATAATTATGCCTAATTTGCATATCCAGTTATAAAGTCAGAAAACACCAGTATCAGCTAAAATTGTGGGCAGAAAGTGAGGAGCTTCCACAATCAGCCTAGTTTTCCCACAGACTTTCTGTCCTCCTGGTAAAAAGATTTTGGACTTTACTCTCAAACCTCCCAAACAGGGTGGCTGGAAGCAATAATAGACACCAGTGATAACTTCTTTTTTACTATGATAAAGTGAGGTCCGCCCCTAAAAGCTGCTAGCAACACTCCTTCACCCCAGGTCTGACATTGTCTTTCTGCCCCCTTTCTTGTGACACAGAATTTCACGTTTCTCTGCAATCCACACACTCATGAAAGGAGAAAGCAGACAAGATCGTTGTCCACGATTTAAAAAAATTATTTATGGAATGTAGCGGACTAGTCACAGCATTGGGTCGCACCTGACATGCTGGGGCCCAAAACAATCTATCTGTCTCCTCTAATCAACAGAATGAAAACTAAAGCCCTCATTACAATCCTGGCATTAAATGCCGCAGTCCACCGAGCTGACGCCCGCCAACATACCATGACTGCATCGGTATATCGTTACGGGTATTATGACCCACACAGAGAAATCCGTCACTATACAGACACCCTCACAAGTCTGCCAGCCCAAAGGTCAGTGATAAACTGGCGGTAACAAAACCCATACCGTTATGCCAACAGAAATACACCCACAGCATCATGACCCACAAAGCACTGCAGCGGACATTCAACCGCAGTAAACCATTGGCGGTACACACCGCCATGCTCAAAATACACACACACTAACAAAACTACACCGCACTGGACAATTTAAAATGCACACACCTGACACACATACACACACCACACCCACACACCCAATCCAATATAAAACACACACCTACATTACCCATAACTCCTTACAACATAAAAGAAAATATTGCCAGCTAAGAGAGAGATGAGCCAGGAGCACCCACTGAATCAGAGCCACAGAACACCATCACCCATACACCATCCATGCACCTTACAGCACACACCCCAACACATCACCCCAGACACCCTTACACATACCACTCACACTACACCCATGGCACCACAAAGACACCCCAGGTTCTCAGAGGAGGAGCTAAGGGTCATGGTGGAGGAAATCATCCAGGTAGAACCACAGCTATTCGGATCACAGGTGCAGCAGAGGTCCATTGCAAGGAAGATTGAGCTATGGCGGAGAGTTGTGGACAGGGTCAACGCCGTGGGACAGCATCCCAGAACAAGGGATGACATTAGGAAGATGTGGAACAATCTACGGGGGAAGGTACGTTCCGTGGTTGCAAGACACCAGATAGCCGTACAGAAGACTGGCGGTGGACCCCCACCTCCTCCCTTACAACTAACAACATGGGAGGAGCAAGTCTTGGTGATCATGCATCCTGAGGGCCTCGCAGGAGTAGCAGGAGGACTGGACTCTGGTAAGTCAAATATTTACTACTATATCCCCCACCCTACCTGCATGCCATCACAAACTCCTGCCCTTACCCTCACCCCATCACTCCACCAATTCACATATACCCCACAATCACAACCCACCCATCCCAATACCAAGCCCTGCATGCTACAACAATGCATGGACACCCATCACAGACCTGCATGGACACCCATCACCAAAGCATGCACACTAGTCACAATCACTTAGCCAAACCACTAACAACTCACACAACCTAAACTTGTTTTTCTAATAACAACCATAGAGGTAAACATATCCATGCACAAGATGGCACATGCAGATACAATAACACTGCATTTACATCCCCACAGGACCCCCACTCACCATCACCGGAGAGGAGGTGCCTCCAACATCCAGTCCCCCCACAGTGATGACAGCAGCTCTGCACGCCTGGATCATGATGACCAACCTGGCCCATCAGGGACCTCTGGACAGTTGGTTAGCCTGCCATAGTCCCATACCACCACAGAGCCTCCCCCCTCAGGAAACACCATCACAACACCCACCCAGTGGGCCCATCCCTCTGTCCCCAGGACACGTCAATCAGCAGTGTGTCCATCTCTACAGGGACCCAAGGCAACCCCACAACCCCAAGAAAAATCAGAGACCTGGGGTCAGTGGCAGTGGGCACACGGTTCAGGGTACAGAGGCACAGGACAACAGGGAAGGTGGGAGGACTGCTGTGCAACAGGGGGAGGACAGGCCTAGGAAACCCACTCTCCATGAGGCACTTGCAGGGATCCTAGGAGCATACCACCATTCCCATGAGACCTTGGGCCAGATACTGTTCAAGTTGCAGGAGACCCAGCAGATGCAGGAGGGACAGTACCTGGGGATCAGGGAGAACCTCAAACACATCCACACCATCCTGGTCACCATTGCAGGGGTGCCGGCTGAAATGGCCAACACCATGAGGGAGGCAGTGGCACACCCACGGGCCCTTGACACTGGCCACACCGAAGAAGAGCCCTCCAACTCTGCCGGCGCTAGTAGACAGGAGGCCCCACCACAGGACCAACAGGCCACAAGCACCCCACCCCCTGCAGAAGGAGAACCTCCCTGCAAACAGTCCCTGTGATCCAGGCAGAAGCCAGAGAACATTGCCAAGACGCCGCCAGGAAATAAGACTCTCCTGAATGTCATCCTTCTATCCCACTCTGTCACCCTGTCCACCTTATACTGCCATTGCTCCCTTTCCTATGCCTCCTTGGACAATGCACCTGTAATGCTCATCCCCCTCTACTTATTAGCACTTAAATAAACACACTTTTAACAAATACAAGTATGGAGTCTGTCAAATGATTGAAATATGTATTAATTTATCAAGCTGTAAACATTGCAATTCAAATGTACCGTCATATATACATAGGTGTGACCTGTAGTGGGCAGCATTAAACACACCAGGAGCCAGAGTGGGGCACAGAGATCTGAAAATAGAGATGCCAATGGGTACAGTAAGTGGCCATAGACATAGGGAAATAAGGCTGACATGTACAAAAGTTGCAGTGTCTTACCTGTGTGTCACTGGAAGTACTGTTGAATGAGTGAATTTCTGTTGTCCACATCTTCTTCCTCTGTCTCCTCTTCCTCACTGTCCACAGGCACCACAGCTGCCACAAAACTATCTCCAGGCTCATCCTCCTGCAGAAAAGGCACCTGACGTCTCAAGACCAGATTGTGCAACATGCAACATGCAACGATGATCTGGCACACCATCTTGGGTGAGTAGTACAGGGATCCACCTGTCAGATGGAGGCACCGTAATCTGGCCTTCAGGAGGCCAAAGGTTCTTTCAATTATCCTCCTTGTTCGCCCATGTGCCTCACTGTAACGTTCCTCTGCCCTTATCCTAGCATTCCTCTCTGGGGTCAGTAGCCATGAGAGGTTGGGTAACCAGAGTCAGCTGCAAATATAAAGGGATACCTGTTAGCCAGACACTAACCCTTAGGGCCAAACCCATATACATACACCAACATATACTCGGTGGGGACCATGGGCTCACCTATTAGACACACCCCATGCCTCTGGATTTGAGACATCATATATGGAATGTTGCTATTCCTCAAGATAAAGGCATAATGTACAGAGCCAGAATACTTGGCATTCACATGGGAGATGTACTGGTCCACAAAACACACATCTGCACATTCAGAGACTGAAAGCTTTTTTTATTCCTGAACAGTTGTTCATTTCTCTGGGGGGGGGACAAATGCTACATGAGTACCATCAATGGCACCAATGATGTTGGGGATATGTTCCAGGGCATAAAAGGCAGCCTTCACTGTGACCAAATCCTCCACCTGGGGGAATACGATGTAGCGGCGCATGTGTTTCAGCACGGCTGCCAACACTCTGGTTAACACGTTGGAGAACATTGGCTGAGACATCCCTGATGCCTTGGCCTCTGTCGCTTGGAAGGAACCACTTGCCCTGAAATGGAGCACTGACAGGACCTGCACTAAAGGGGGGATACCTGTGGGCTGGCAGATAGCTGAAACCAGGTCTGGCTCCAATTGGGCATACACCTCTTGGATTTTGGCCCTATCAAGTCTGTAGGTAATGATAATGTGTCCGTACTCCATTGTCGCCAGGTCCACCAGGGGTCTGTCCACGGGGTGATGTCTCCATCTCCGATTCATCCTCAGCGGTTGAACTCTAAGGTGGAAAACAGTGAGCAGAGGGTCATATTCACACAAATGTGAAATTTAGAATACATTTTTTCCTTTACAGAAACAGTATGTGAATTTGAGAGTTAGTTGATGTGCCAATGTCTGCTGTGACGCATTTAGGTGCCATGGCCTATGCCCCCCTGAAATGGCGGCTGCCTGACCTGTGAGGAGGGACAAGTGGAAATGAGGTAATTTCACTGGCATTTTGCGCCGTTGCGGTCAGCAGTCGATGACCACTGCGCAACTTCCTATTGGTTATCATTAGGCCTTATGGGTTCCAGGAGCCAATGGCGATGTACGCTGGAGGTGACAGTAAGCACCGCCGCAGACGTCACCGCCATTTTCTATCTGTTCACTCACTTGCTACCTGACCTTCAACAGGAAAGGACCTACACTACAAGTGCTGTTGTGACCTGTGTCTGGAAGCGACAATGGATCGAGTGTCTGGGGAAAGGGCCCCTGCCTTCCCTTCGGAGGAGCTGGAGAGACTGGTGGATGGGGTCCTACCCCAGTATACTTTACTCTATGGTCCTCCAGACAATCAGGTGAGTGTACTGTTTGCATGATGCGTGGGCTATGAATGCATGGATTGATGTGTGTGTAAGCTTCGTGTAGGGGGGGCTGAGTGGTCCTGGGCAGAGAGCTGCATGTCTGGTGGTCAATGTCTGTGCGTAAGGGGATGGGAGGTATATTGTGGGCCATGACTGTAACAGTCCGGACGGTATGACTAAACCCTTTTTTCTATGCATATTTTCCTGCAGGTCAGCGTCCATCAGAAAAAGGGTATTTTGCGTGCCATTGCCAAGGAGGTGTGGCCCCTGGGCGTCTTTGACAGGCAGAGCACCCACTGCTGCAAACGGTGGGAGGACCTGCGCCACTGGGCAAGGAAGACAGCGGAGGCCCACCTGGGCTGGCCTCCCAATGAGGAAGGGGTGCCCATCGTACCCTGACCACCCTGATGTTCCGCATTCTGGCAGTGGCCTATCCAGAGTTGGATGGGCACTTGAAGGCATCACAGCAGCCACAAGGGGGTGAGTACAATTTCGGAATCATGACTCTGCACGCGTTACGGTTGTACCTGGGTGGGGGATGTGGGCTGTGAGTGCCCCTAGGCCAGGGCAAACTGGCAGGGTAGGTCCCTTGTTGGGCAGGCTCTGAAGCACTCCAACCCCAATAGTGTTAGTGGGCATCTACTACTGGACAGGGTCCTGTTGGTTTCAGGTGTGCAGCCAATGGCTTTAGGCAATGTACGCCATGGGCTGGTGACTAGCTGTGTAACTGGTAGTGCATGGATTAGTGCATAGGGCTAATCCCTGTGTGTTGTGTATGCCAACGGTGATGTTGTTTCTGGCATTGATCAAGTGTATCCTCTGTCTCTCCCCCCCTTTTTGTTTCGTCACCCTATCCTTGTGTCCATTAGCATCATCTGGCAGAGGAGCAGAGGCACTGGTGATGGAGGGAGCTGCATTCCACATGGGTCTGGAGGATGAATCCACTGAGGGTGAGGGCACCAGTGGGACGGAGGGTGAGGGAAGCACCACGGCAGAGACAGGAGGGGACAGTGTTGACAGTGATACCTCCTGCGATGGAATCTCCCTGGTTGTGGCAGACACCTTTGTGCCCACCCCAACTACAGATACAGCTGCCAACCCCCATTCCAGCACCACCCTCCCAGCAGCCCCTCAGCGTGTTTCCCATGCCCGCTCACCCAGGACGAGGGTGGGCATCTCCTTCGTCTCAGACACCTCAGGCCCTGACCCAGTCAGCCCTGCTGCCCTCAGTGAGGAGGCTATTGACCTCTTGAGATCCCTCACTGTTGGGCAGTCAATCATACTGAATGCCACCCAGGGTCTCGAAAGGCATTTGCAAACAAACAAATGCATACCTGGAGGGCATTCACTCTGGCATGGAGGCCCAAAAAAGAGCATTTCAGGCTCTGGCCTCAGCACTGATGGTAGCTATTGTCCCTGTCTCCAGCCTCCCCCTCCAACTTCCTCTACCCATTCCCAATCCCCTCAAACCCAACCTGGATTAGTGCATAGGGCTGATCCCTGTGTGTTGTGTACGCCAACGGTGATATTGTTGCTGTCATTGATTAAGTGTATCCTCTGCCTCTCCCCCCCTTTTTGTTTTGTCACCCTGTGTGCAAGGATCCTGTCCTTGTCCCATGGCACTTCAGCCATCTGAGGCTGCAGGGGAAGGGCTGGGGCCGCCCCCCACCACTGGCAGCTCCGCCACCTGCACTGCGGCCAGCACCACCACCAGCACCGCCGCAAGCACCGCCACCTGCACCGCAGCCAGCTCTGTCAACTGCACCGCCAGCAGCACCCCTGCCAGCAGCCCCCAGTGGGCAGCCTTCCGAGGCTGCAGCAGAAGTGCTGTAGCCTCCGCCCACCACTGGCAGCACCGACACCTGCACTGTGGCCAGCACCGCCACCTGCACCACCACAAGCAGCAGCACTGCCAGCAGCAGCAGCCCCAGTGTGCAGTCATCCAAGGCTGCAGGGGAAGGGCTGGAGCCTCCCCCCACCACTGGCAACACCGACACCTGCATCGGCACTGCAACCACTGTACAGCTGTCCCCGCTGGTGGATGGACCGTAGTCCTGCCTCTTTGGTGTGTCATGTATCCTGGCCACAGAACATTGTGTGGGTCTAACACCCAGGTGAGTGACTGAGACCTTGTACTCCCCATGTGCTGCATCACTGGGCACAAAGTCCCCTCCAGAACCAGTGGAAGAAGGCATTCACTCACCCTATCCTTGGCAGGATAAAGCACACTGGGCACAAAGCCCCCTCCACAACCAGTGGAGGAAGGCATCCACTTGGAAGACTGTGGCTTTGCACTCCCCAGTGTTGAAGTAAGCCTCAGCAAGGCCTACTAGTGCAAGGGGTTCACCCTTCTCTGCACAAAGTCCTCAGACCATATAGGAAGAAGTTGGCACAGAAACTGAAATAAAAGACAAAGTTTATTAAACCTCATGAGGTGGTACCACAGTTCAAACAGCACCCTTCGGTAATGTTTGAAGTAGCACACTGAACTGAGAGAGCATGGTCCTTTTATACCCATGCAGGGGCTAAAAGGAGGTGGTACAATTATAGAAGCAAGACTTACATACATGTAAGGTCATATGGAAATGCACAATCGACAGGTAGGAGGGGCTAAGTTTTCAAGGACTAACAGCTGCAGACCTCACTGGGCATGTGTGAAAGTGGGAGATGCTAAATATAACTTGTCACTTGGCGGATTTTCAAGAGTAGTTAATAGAAAGGTAGGACAGAGCACTTGGTGAGCACACGGCAGCATGTGGCAGAGAAAATGGCTGCCATGAACACAAAATGGATGCGCGAAATGTTCACAATAGTTGCTAAATACAAGATGTCTTCTGCTAATGCTTAATGTAATCGCTGCTAAATTAAAGCACCAGGACCAAGCAGTGGGCAAACCACCCATTTGAGAGACTTGAGAGACTGTGGCTTTGCACTCCCCAGGACCAAGCAGTGTGAAAACCACCCACTTGAGAGACTTGAGAGACTGTGGCTTTGTACTCCCCAGGACCAAGCAGTGGGAAAACCACTCACTTGTGAGACTGTGGCTTTGCACTCCCCAGGACCAAGCAGTGGGCATGGAGCCCGCTCCCAGAGCAGTGGTGTTGTACCATCTTCCGTCTGATGTGACCCCATTCCCATCCGCCTGAGTTGCCTGTGTGTTTTCCACCTGGTGCCCCTGCAGTGTTCTCTCCGTATTGAGACAGGAGTCAAGTGTGGGCTTGGCCTATGTGTTTTGACCCAGTGGTCACGGACATTTTGAGTGGGCATTGTCCCGCATTTTGTCTATATTGTATATATTGTAAATACTGTTTTTGATTACTGAACGTATCTCTAACTATTTCTAAAATTACACTAATTTGAATCCATTCCTTTTGTCCTTTCGTTATTCCTGTGGGTTATGGGGTGTATATGTAATGCTGTTGCATGTGTTTGTGTGTATGGTGTTTGGGGTGAGGGTGGGGGTGTTGCCTGTTGCATGTGTGTGTGTCTCTCTCTTTTTCCTCCCCCTCCTCTGTGTGCTAGGTGCAGAAAAGTAGGACAGAGCACATGGTGAGCACATGGCAGCATGTGGCAGAGAAAATGTCTGCCATTAATCCAAAATGGATTCCACGAAATGTTCACAATGGTTGCTAAATACAAGATGTCTTCTGCTAATGCTTAATCTAATCGCTGCTAAACTACAACAGACAACCCTTTCAGCATTAGCTGAAGACATTCGTCTTTCTGGGATAATCTAAATATTCATCTTGTATATTTATGCTCATCATTTCAGCTATTTCCTTATCTAACATGTGTTGTGCTTTCATTTCTGTAATATTTCTTTTGGTAGGCATATAAGCAGTAATACACATGGAGCAGAACATTGGACCACACTGAATACAGATACAGCATGTGAAAAATATTGCAATCATTGCATACAGGATAGTCAGTAGTTTCCAGCCCCAAGCGGAAACAAGAGCCCAAAACCATCCAGAAAAAGTCCAAGTACCAGTCTCTGTGTGGATTTCTGCAGCAATTTTATGCAATTTAGATATTGCATCATATACTGAAGGTGAGTGATCTGGAATAAAAACACAGCAACTACTACTGATGATGCGACATGCACCACCTCGATCAGCTAATATCACATCTAGTACCATACGATTTTGGAGCACTACAATCCTCGCAATTTGGAGCTCCTCGGTAATATTCCCAAGTGCCAGAGCTGCCTGATTGGTAACAGCTTCCACAACCCTAATCAATCGTCTCACTTTCCTACTGTTTAACGCAGCACCCACAAAGGAGAACAACCCTAAATTAAAATCAACATATTGTTGCAGGCTAGTGTCCGTTTGGTCTACCTCATTTGTACTTATTGTCCATTTATATCTATTTTAATGATGTCATTGAACAGTTTAAAATCTCGGTGACATGATGCAGGGGCCAAAACACAGGGGGTAATAGAAAAGATACATAACACACACCTGACCACCCAACAGGTAGTTGGTAAAATCCATAGTTACTACAAACAAAATATGTATTTTGTGAAGCTGTAAAACTACTATTATTTGCACCCTCAATAGTTCAAATCAAGGTACAATCTCTTATCCCTACTAGAATTCGCCAAATGCTACGTATACATAAATCTGCTTTAGTTTTTGTAACAGAAATCACAAATTGTTCTTTCTTGTCAGAGTCTCTTATATTTGTGAAGACATATGGTATTGAAACATTGTCCGGTTGATACTCTTCCCATTCCCATTTAGTTCCTTTTTCTTGGTAGCATACTTTATTAAGGCGAAAAAGAAGTCCGCCCTCTGTACGTTTTCCAAATGCAAACAAAAGTGTGTAGCAAGCTTGACAAGAACCATTGTGTGAAAAAGGAAGAGGAATGAAAGGTGTTCCTCCTTTCTTTTGATGTGCAGGTATCATTCCACATACCCAACATTAGTAGTATTTGTAGCATTATGAGTGTGATGCATCATCTGAATGAAAGTATTATTGAAGTACGATTGACGGTGCTTCTGCTCATGATAGGGAAGCATAAAGTAATAGTGATCCTCTGGTACTGGAGTAGTGGCAACAAAAAAAACTCACAAGCAGGAGCCTTCTTTTCAACAAACCAGGTGATTATTGCTATAACCACCAAAACAACAACAAACCCCATAGTACCAATGATCAGTTTGTTATTCATTTTATCAACAGTGATAATCAACCCTTTCAGAAATGTATTAAAAACAATCGTTGGAGCTCTTATCCCTGGGCAGCCGCTGATTTCTTCACCACGGGCCAAGACGGGTGTCACTACTCTAATGCATGGCTGATCCCCCCCCTTGCCTCATTGACTCTCCGTTTCACTAACCCAGGGCGGTAGCTCAACCAGTTTAAAAAAAAAGTAAATCTGATTCTTTCCTCGGTCTCAAATTATATCGCGACACTCCAGAAGTCCTATGGTCCGGGAAGGACTCCGCAGATTCATCAGGTGATATAGCACAGCCTTTCTCCGTAGTCAAAATCTCTCGATCATCGGTCAGCACAGCAGGTTCCACCAAGGTAGGTAGCACTCTATTGCAGTGAGTACTATGGACCCAATTCTTCCGGTTCGTCACTCGAACTGCTGTCCTTGTTGCAAGGAGCACCTGTTCTGGGCCTCGCCACCTTGGTTCCAAGCTGCTTGATCTTTCAAAGGACTTAATCATCACCTGGTCACCAGGTCGGAGTTCATGGCCTTCACCTGTAGATCTGTCAGGAAGTGCTTCTCAAACCTGTTGATGAATAGAAACCAAATTGTTGGTTAACTGTGCCAAATAATCATTCATCAGGACACAAGGTACATCATATGCAGAATTTGGCTTAGGAACTCCCCAAATGTTCATTGGCCTTCCAAACACCACTTCATATGGACTAAGGCCGATTCGAGAGTGTGGCACTGACCTAATAGACAATAATGCCAACGGTAATGCATCCGGCCAAGTTAAGGATGTGGAAGCCTGTATCTTCACTAACTTCAGCTTCAAAGTAGCATTATACCTTTCCACCAACCCTGCTGATTGTGGGTGGAAAACTGCATGGAACTTCTGTTTGATCCCTAATCCTTTCAGGACATACTTAATAACTTCTCCAACAAAATGAGGTCCGCTATCATTCCATAAAAGTCTGCAAACACCAAACGTAGGGAAAAATTATTTCGAAAGCACCTTCGCTGTGGTAAGGGCAGTATTATCCTTTGTGGGGTACGCATCTATCCATTTACTGAAGGCACATACCACCACCAAGACATACTTTAAATTGTCGCAGCGATCAAGCTGAATATATTCCATTTGTAGAACTTCAAAAGGTGCAGTTGGTGTAGCAAACCCTCCCGCAGGAGTATGTGTCCCTGTTCCAGGATTGTATTGTAAACAGATGAAACAAGACTGTACTACTCTCTTAGCTGTACTGGAAATTTCTGGATGCTCCCAAACTTGTGTAAGCAACTTTTTTATTGTTGAAGCTCCAACATGTGCCAGCCCATGTGCCATCTGAACCATAGGTTGTACAAAAGCTATAGGCAATTTCCATGTATCCATCTGCTTATTCCACCAACAGCCCTCATCATCCAATTCTCCTTCTTCAGACCATTGCTCACGTTCTTTCACAGAAGCAGATTTCTGTATATCTAATACGTCTTGTCTAGCATTATGCCAATGTTCAGCTTGTGACTTCACTACATACATAGAAGTAGTACTTCGCTGCATCGCAGTCTCACATGCTACGCGGTCCACAAGGGCATTACCTTGCCCTATCTTATCGGTCACTTTCTTGTGTGCACTACATTTCACAATAGCTAGTTTCTTTGGATATGTCAATGTAGTCAAGAGGTTATGCACTAATTCTCCACGCATTATCTGGATCCCGTGGGATGTGAGAAAGCCTCTCTCCTTCCAAAGCAAACCAAAATCATGAGCCACTCCCAAGCATAGCGGCTGTCTGTATAAATGTTCACACATAAGTCAGTACTAAGCTCACATGCTCGTGTCAAAGCTGTTAGTTCAGCTGCTTGAGCTGACTTCTGTGGTATACGAGCTGTCTCCACTACCGTGTATATCGTGGTGATTGCATATGCAGCTGAGGTCGTACCGTCTGGCAACTTCAAACAAGACCCATCAACCCACAATTCCCCTTCTACATCTGGAAGGGGCGTATCTTGTAAATCAATATGACCCTTTGTCTGTTCTTCGGTAAGGAATATACAATCATGTGTTTCTTGTGACTGAGTCGCCGGATATGGCAACAAAGTGTATTGACGCAGCTGTTGCAGCAACTGAACGAAAACACCCAGGCAACGCTCGAGCGACAGGGTCAAGTACTGCTGAAAAATATGCACAGGGACGCTGCTTATCGCCATGTGTCTGTACTAAAACTGACAATGCAGATCCATCTTTCTCATGTACGTAAAGTGCAAAAGGCTTCATGTAATCTGGAGTACCTAACACTGGTGCTGAACAAAGGGCTTGTCGTAGCTGCCGGAAATCAGTCTCACATTCATCTGTCCATGGGAGGGGCATTGGAGTATCTTTAGTCAAAAGTGCTAGCAAAGGTTTGACAATGTGTGAAAACCCTAATATCCATTGCCTACAAAAAGCAGTAAGACCAAGGAATGCACAAACATCTTTCTGAGTAGAGGGTACTGGTGTGTCTAAAATTGCTTGAATACGATCTGATGTAAGTGCACAGCCCTCCTTAGACAAAAGGTGACCTAAATAGGTTGCCTTTGGTCTACAATATTGCAATTTCTTTCGTGACACTTTATGATGGTGTGAAGCAATAAAAGAAAGTAGGGACAAAGTGCACTTTTCACATTGCTCAGAGGTATCAGCTGCTAACCAAATATATCATCAACATATTGTATGAGAGCCACACCTTCAGGCAAAACAAAAGAATCAAGTTGTCGTTTTAACGCTTGACTATAAATACTTGGACTCTCAGTATAGCCTTGAGGAAATCTGCTAAATCTATATGATTGTTTATTCAAAGTAAAACCAAACAAATATCGGCTGTCAGGATGAATAGGGATCGAAAAGAAAGCATTCTTCAAGTCTATCACAGAGAGCGTAGTTGCTGTCGGGGAAACCAAAGTAAGAATTGTCGTGATGACAGATACCACAGGATATTGTGGTATCACAATCTTATTGACTTCTCGTACATCAATAATGAATCTGTAAATCCTAGTATTAGTATCCTTTTTCAGAATAGGAAGAATCGGCCTGAGTGCTTCTTCGCCCTCCTGTGAAATTTGGTATTGAGGAAAACGTGGCAATACAGCTCCCTCCTTGACACTAATATGTACCGGTGGAATAATCATTTGTCCCACATCAGCATCTGAAGTAGCCAACAAAGTACTAGGGAGTGAAGCTAATGCAATATCCTCTTTAACAAGACAAACTCTTTCCATCACAGGATGATTATCATTCAAAATAACACGCACCCCTTCAGGAGAGAATCGTATTGTATCCCTGAAATACTTGAGCATATCAAGACCCACAATATTGTCTGGAGTATTTGGAGAAAGCAAAAATGGACATGGAGCAGTAAATTTATCAATATGGAATGCAAGTGGTTGTGACAATGGGCTAGGGGAAGGTGTTCCATCGAAACCTATCGATGTAATGGTTAAGCCAGACAGGGGAGCCCTTGGAATCAATTGTTTAGACAAGGCGCTACGAGTAGCTCCTGTATCAACCAGAAACTGATCATAGTAGAACCCAAAACATGTGCTGTAACATAGGGACCCCTCTGATCTACTGGAACTTCAACTGATTCCTTACCCCATCCTAGGCAATCCTATGCATAAGCAGAATCATGGAAATCAGGCTGCACATAGTTAGACATCTGGTATTGGTTGTGTCTATCAAAAGTGTTAAACCCATGCTGCCCTCGTACATTAGCATCAACCCTAGCATGATCATTCGTGCTTCTTCTAGGTCCTGAATATCCTGAGCGATTTCTCATTTGTCCCCGACCACGTGAACACTGCTGAACACATAGGGGGTGATTCTGACCGCGGCGGACGGCGGTCGCCGCCCGCCAAGCGGTTCCGGCCGAAAGACCGCTCCGCGGTCAAAAGACCGCGGCGGTCATTGTGGCTTTCCCACTGGGCTGGCGGGCGACCGCCGAAAGTCCGCCCGCCAGCCCAGCGGGAAACACCCTTCCCACGAGGAAGCCGGCTCAGAATAGAGCCGGCGGAGTGGGAAGGTGCGACGGGTGCAGTTGCACCCGTCGCGAATTTCAGTGTCTGCAAAGCAGACATTTAAATTCTTTGTGGGGCCCTCTTACGGGGGCCCCTGCAGTGCCCATGCCATTGGCATGGGCACTGCAGGGGCCCCCAGGGGCCCCACGACACCCCATACCGCCATCCTGTTCCTGGCGGGTGACCCGCCAGGAACAGTATGGCGGTATGGGCTGTCAGAATCCCCATGGCGGCGCAGCAAGCTGCGCCGCCATGGCGGATTCCCATGGGCAGCGGAAAGTCGGCGGTACACCGCCGGCTTTCCGCTTCTGGCCGCGGCTGTACCGCCGCGGTCAGAATGCCCGGCGGAGCACCGCCAGCCTGTTGGCGGTGCTACCGCCAACCTCCGCCATGGCGGTAATTACCGCCAGGGTCAGAATGACCCCCATAGTGCTGGACAATCGGCAGCCCAATGCCCAAATTTCTAACAATACGCACACTGATCAACAGACAAATTTGAACGAGTGTAAGAAGAACCATAAGATCCACATCCACCTCTATCACTACCTCTAAAAGGTGGACCATAAGCTTGAGCCAACATAACCTTCATCTTTAATTCTTTAATCTTTATATCCTCGCTACCTTTTGCTTCTAATTTGTGACGTTCATAATACTGAGCCATAGTCAAAAGAGAAACCGGAGTAGAGGTAGTCCATGAACTTTCACTAGCTTTTAGACGACTAGCTATTCCTTGCGACATATTTATCGACAAACAAATGTCTGCCCGTGTCATCTGACAATAACTGGCCACTAAAATCATGAAATGCTTCTTCAAAGCGTGTAAAGAAATCAGAGACCGATTCATCTGCCTTTTGCTTACAAGACGCTAAAACAGTCCAATCTATCTTTTTAGGGGGAATAATCGTTTTTAACTTAACTAATATGGCTGCGGGAAGATCTAGAATCAACTGATATGGCTTTTTCGCAGGTTCCCTATCCCCGTCCATCTGTTCTAATTCTTTCCAACACGCCCCAAAAACTACACAATCATCAATTTTACGAACAGTTCTCGACATATCTGGCGGTGATATCAATCCGAAAAATAAATCAATGTCAGCCAAAGTCATAGTACAAGAACTAATTGCTCCCTCAACTTCCTCATAAAAGGCGGCTGGATTTTTCCGTGGGTCAGGTAATGCTGTTTTAAGTGCCATTACATCTGCCCTATTCCAATGAGTATACACCCAATTATAAAAAAATAACCCTTAGCATCAACAGAAGTTTTATCATCACTTGTACCCAATCCTTTAGGAGGAACATACAAAGGCGCGGCCTCCCGCATTGGTTTTGCGTGAACTATCATAGTCTTATCTGTTCCAAAGATGGAAGCTTGCACCCCGCCGGTCTGAGATGTCCTTACAACTACGTACACAGCCCTATTCCCCTCTTGCAAATGTACTGCCACAACACATGATTTCACCAAACGCCTGATTGCATCAGCCACCTGGGAGAAAACAAAAAGACCATCACGCATTTACTTATGATCAGCTGCTACATCATAGGGCTCTAACTCATCAAATTATTTCCGATATAGTTCAATAACTTCTGTGTCAAATGCCTCAGTAAAATATAGCTGCTCCTTTTCCGCAGCATGTTCTCTAAAAGTTCAGAAGCAGAGACAATGCTACAAATTGTTTTACGAGCAATAGATCTAAGCTCAGACGCACGGTCAGCAGGCAACATAGAGCGACTGTCTCGCATCTTTTGTTGCTCCGAACTGGAGACCTTAGCTAACTCATGAGGGGCAGAAGGAATGACATACGGAGGTGGAGGGCGATCTAGTAACAAAAAATCATTGTGTGGTTTATTAAGGATAGGATAGAGAGGTTGCCTAATGGTGTATTGGCCGGTTACCTGTAATTTACGTTCTTTCTCTTCTAGCTCCTTTAAGTCATTTATTTATTTATTTCTCATTTCCAATGCTTTCACATATACATTCTTCCGCTGCTCTTTCTCAAGCAATGCTTGCTCACGCTTCACTCGTCCACACACTTCTTTCTCCCACATTCGTACACAGTCAAACATATCTTGCCTAGACTTTCACTTACACATACATTGTTCCACATACTCAATCTTTCGCAAGTCAAATGACTCATGTATAGGCCAACGTAACTCAGGATCCGCATTTATTCCATAATGTGCTGTACATTATAGAAGAAAGACCATGTTTAACATGCATATCTCTATTGGGCGTCCCCTCTGGGGGTGCCGGTTGCGATTCTTCCAGTCTCCAAACAAAAGCAACACATCCTACAAAGTGCGCTAAAAACAGGCATGCCAAAAATAGTGCAGAATATGCAATATTATAATCAAAGTAGCACTTAAGGTGCCGTTCAAATCAAAATTAAATTGGAGAAAATTCTCCTCATTACCTGCCTATATAAATTGCAATTTATATATCAATTCAAAGGACACAAATTGACTAGTCACCCAAAACACGAGAGCCACAGTAAGTAGTGCTAAACTTCATTACCAAACAAAGGCATCAAAACCCACAGCAAGTGCCGTAAAACGGCTCTTACCAGTCACAGGGTGTCCAGGTTCCAACTGCCAAGTTCTAAAATCGACCAAATGGTCACTACATGACGAATGAACAAAAAGGATCTCAGTCGAGGACCGGCGCCACCTGGATGGTCAAATCAGAAAGAAGGGAAAAACGCCATGGTTGCCCAGACTCAGGTCTCCTCAGGCATTGATCGTCCGCAGCGAGATCCCAATCCTTTGTCCTGACCAATCCGCTGGGCGTCTGAGTCGCCGATGAGTCCCTGTTCAGGCGCCAATTTGTTGAAGTAAGCCTCAGCAAGGCCTACTAGTGCAAGGGATTCACCCTTCTCTGCACAAAGTCCTCAGCCCATATAGGAAGAAGTTGGCACAAAAAGTGAAATAAAAGACAAAGTTTATTAAACCTCATGAGGTGTACCACAGTTCAAACAGCACCCTTCGGTGCATGGAGAAAACCTATGTGAAAGTAGTACAAATGTAAATAGATACAAAATTCATTTTTTTTTAATATTGACATTTATGTGAGTTTATATACATATATAAAAAATTAATATTGAAAACACTAAGATTTTTAAATACAAATAATTTTAAGAAATTTTATTACACAGACCTGTTGAGTCAAACTTCACAAGGTTTATTTTCCAAAACTGTGTTGAAAAAATATATATTTTAGTTGCAAGACGTTGAAACAATAAAAAAATAAATAAACGAGGCTCAAGAGAAATAATATTAACCATTAATATGATTTAGTCATGTACATACTATTAAGTTGTAAGGTAACAATATATTACATCCAATGCACCATTCTAAAATTTAACCATGCAGTAAATCCATTACACAACGGGACACTTTAACTTAAATGAACTAACATGGTAGTGTAAATCAGCCCTTCCCTTAGTAGGGCAGCTTTGTGGATTTCTTCATTCTTAAATAATTCTTAGATAGCCAAAAGAACCAACAAATTTGTATAGTAAAAATGCCCTAGACTGGACACACATACTGTGTTATGTTTGGTTTTTAAAGGACACACCAAGCAGTTCCCTCATGGTGTACAAAAAATTATGTATTTACCAATAAATGATTGAACAAGTATTCTGGTGACCACAGAAAGATGAATAAAGAAGATGTACATGACACCATCCCTATAACATGAGAGTGTTTCCTACAGAAACATTGTATAAATCTAAACAGGTTTGTGGTTAACAATAGCCTTTCACAACATCAGGGCAGATGTGGGACATATATTTTTTGGAGGTTTGTAAAAAAATAGGCATGATGTGTGTAGAATTAAAGGATACTTGCATGATTGTGTATAGCACTACGGATGAAGGGGTTATTGATTGTATCAGTGCATGAGTGCCAGTGTGTCACATATTTTTACAACCAGGACTTGATGATTGAACTTTTGAATTTATTAACAGCAGCTGCTGCGGCTGTTGCGCGTTGTTTCTCCAGCCGCATTGCGTTGATCTTCCAGCCAGGATGCAGGTTGAGCGTCGATGTTAGCTGCGAGGCCAGTGGTGCGTCCTTTTTCAACTGTGAGGCAGGTGGTGCATCTAAAGTTTCCCCGCACTGCGGTCTTTGTCTTGATTTCTGTCCTTTTCCACCACCTGCACCTTTCAAGGGCCCAGAGACAGATTACGGCACCACTTGTCAGGCAGGACTCTCAGCAGAAAGCCCAAGTGCTGGCAGAGAGAAGTTTTTGATGTCCCTGAGAATTCAACAAGAGGAGGCAAGCTCAGTTCAAGCCCTTGGAGATTCTTCACCAGTGGAAAGTCACACAAAACTCTGTCTTTGTCCTCTCTCAGGCAGAAGCAGCTACTGCAGGCCAATCCAGTAAAGCACAGTCACAGGCAAAGGGGCAGTACTCCTCCTGCAGCTTCCAGCTTTTCTCCTTGGCAGAGGTTCCTCTTGGTTCCAGAAGTAATCTGATTTTCAGGGGTTTTGGGTACTCTTCTTATACCCCTTTGTGCCTTTTAAGTAGGCCTACTTCAAAGAGAAGTCTCTGTTGTTTTCAAGATCCTGCCTTGCCCAGGCCAGGCCCCAGACACACACCAGGGGGTTGGAGACTGCATTGTGTGAGGGCAGGCACAGCCCTTTCAGGTGTAAGTGACCACTCCTCCCCTCCCCTCCCCTAAGCCCAAATGGCCCATCAGGATATGCAGGCTAGCTCCCCAGAAGAGAGGTGGAAACAGCCCAACTGTCAAACTGACCCAGACAGGGAATCCACAACCAAGCAGAGTCACAGAATGGTTTAAGCAAGAAAATCCCTACTTTCTAAAAGTGGCATTTTCAAGCACACAATCTAAAAAACAACTTCACTAAAATATGTATTTTTAAATTGTGAGTTCAGAGACCACAAACTCCACATGTCTATCTGCTCCCAAAGGGAATCTTCACTTTAAAAATATTTAAAAGTAGCCCCCATGTTAACCTATGAGCGAGATAAGCCTTGCAACAGTGACAACCGAATTTGGCAGTATTTCACTGTCAGGACATGTAAAACACATAAGTACATGTCCCACCTTTAACATACAGTGCACCCTGCCCATGGTGCTACTTAGGGCCTACCGTAGGGGTGCCTTACATCTATAACAAGGGAAGGTTTTGGCCTGGCAAGTGGGTATACTTGCCAAGACGAATCGGCAGTTTAAAACTGCACTCACAGACACTGCAGTGGCAGGTCTGAGCTATTTGTACAGGGCTACTAATGTGGGTGGTACAGCCAGTGCTGCAGGCCCACTAGTAGCATTTGATTCACAGGCCCTGGAAACCTCTAGTACACCTTACTAGGGATTAACTAGTAAATCAAGTATGCCAATCATGGATAAGCCAATGTACACATACACTTACACTTTAGCATTGGTCAGTAGTGGTAACATGTCCGGAGCAAACAAAACAGCACACAGGGACAACCTGGGAAGTAGAGGAAAAAGGTTAGGGGAGACCATACCAATGATACCAAGTCTAACATGGATGAACCACAAAAGTCACTAAATTAACCTGTGGTAAAACCATGGTAGCTTGGCACAAAAATCACTCAGGCTTAACTTAAATGCAATGTGCAAAATATTTATGCAGAACACAATCAGTAATAAAGTGAAAACATAACACAAGAAAAAAATACCACACTAATTTGGAAAAGCTGAGTAAATTGTAATAGATTACTTGACACTAAAATGACTAAAATCCAATCAGTAGAACAGGATTTATGATATTTTAAAGTTTTTAGTAGAAACCAGTGCCTGGAGGATCAAAGTGTAAACCTCATACATCTAGTCGTGCAAAACCGCAACAAAGTCAAAAAACATGCCTGACCGGGATAGAGCGTGGTAGGGATGCAAAAAGTAGAGTGTGCCTTGCAGGCATTTCCCTTCAGACTTTGAAGACATTTTGAAGAAAATAGTTTTGACATGGTACAGTTCAGCAGGTCAAGGCTGCTTAGGGTGTTTGAGGAGGAGGTGTTATCATCAGAGAGCTGCTGGAAGAAGTTACAGTAAAGATTTCTATATTCGTTCTCTTTTTTGGAAGTCGAACATCTTAAGCGGTACAAAGCTGAAGCTACAGCCTACAAGAGCTTCAGGAAGCCACATACCTCTCGCTGAGGGACCGCTGAACATAATTAGCTGCTTCAGACAAGGACATAGTGGGAGGCTGAGTGGCAATGCACCTTGGAGGGATAGACAAGCAGGTTAGTCCCAGTCTTTCCTCAGTTCTCAGGGTATTTTTTTCCCCCAAAATTTTTTAAGACCCAAGTTGGGGATTTTACCTATCTGGGTACCTTTAAAAGGACAACCAATGGTCTAGGACTTGAGGGACACCAAATGGGGGTTCGGGACTCACTCAGGCTGGGTACAACTGCGGGTTCAAGATGGTTGTAGCCTGTCATGTCCTAATGCTCTGATTAAGAGGCTAGTAAACTGACCCTTGGAGTCACTCTACTAGTCCTGGGTTCAAGTGATGAGGTGGGGCTCAAGGCAGGCTTCATGCAGAAAAACAGTCCTATGAAGTGCAGCAAAGCAGTCTTGTGGCGTACTCAGCAGGCCAAAGCAGCAGACAATTCTCTGTGGTCTAGAAAGTGAACTAAAGAGTGGGTCTAAGGGTCCCTTTTTATACTTGGCACCTTTGTTGAAGCAGGAGACATTTCTAGATGTTTTCTTCTGATTCCTGTGCCCTGGCTCCATGCTGGCTGCAGGGGCAATGCAGGGGGGACATGTCTTTTTGGTGAAGGCAGAAGACATTTGTTAGAAATGGGGTTTCTGGTTGGCTAGGGTATGCACCTCAGCCAGGCAGAACTTACCCACTCTAGTCAGGGCAAGGGAGTTACACGTCCAAGATAACCCCTGCTCACCCCCTTGGTAGCTTGGCATGAACAGTCAGCCTTAACCCGGAGGCAATGTGTAAAGCGTTTGCGCAACACACACAACACATGTGACGCAATATCCCCACCACAAAGGAAACACAACACCAGATTATATGAAAATATACTGTATTGTACACAACTCAATTATCAGACCAAACATCACATATCAATACTATCCTGCTACATTAGCAGTTGTCAGAACGTTACACATTAGTTACTCTGCAAACTAGCAGTAGTCACACATAACACACAGGTTACTCAGTATTCTGCAACATAAGCAGTAGTCAGGAAACACGTTATCACATTAGAACACTTGTCATAAGAATATCATAAAACGCCCATAGTAGGAACATTAGAAAACATATGGCAAGTTAGGGAAACATATTAGCAAGTCATGCCCATAAAAGGAACATTTGCCCATATATGTAAAAACATCATCACACATCAAAAACAGGTAGGCAATATATCAATCCACTCAAGTCTGTAGGAAGAACTTCTGAGGTATATTGTCCCTGTAAACAGTACCTGAGTTGATGAAGGCACCTCCAGTGCCTAAGAGACAAACAATGGGGCCTCCGGTGCTCCTCTGTGCAATACGGGGGCCTCTGGCATCCCTTGAGGAGAGGAGGGCGGCACCCAGCTCCCCTGTACAATGGATAGGCCACTGTGGGGACCGTGATAACTGGGGGCCCCCCTAGGCCTCCACCAGCCCTCCAGAGAGGGGTCCAGGTCATGGAAATCTTTAAGGGAGGAGGGGGGTGCTACGCACCCCCTCCAAATTGAAAACGGGCCCCTCCAGGGACCCGCAAACTCCTGGAGTCTCCCCGGGTCTCCACCGACCCTTACCTGGGGGGAGACCCCCAAACAGTGCCACTGGCCCACAAGGGGGGCCCAAAAGAGATCCCGTGGCGTGGACGAGCCTCCGATGAGGCTGCCGCCCCGCCCTCATGTTCCAGGAGAGCCCTCCGGGGCTTGAGCAGGCTAGGGAGAGGCGTCCTCCTCTCCCTCCTGCTCCGATGACACTCTGGCCCAAGACCGGCCCTGCAGGTGCCCCGGGGGCGCTCCTCAGAGCGATCCCTACCCCGGGGGCAACACTAGGAGCACGCTTGCTCCGGATTCTTCAGCTTTGTTTGTTCTAGTGCCCTGGGGGCACTAGAAGGTGCGCAGCACTCGCGCCTCCATAAATGCAGCCTCCCGGGCTGCAGCAATGATTTCCTTCGGCAGCAAAATAAATAAAGTGGGACGCACCAGCAAAGAGAAACGCTTTCAAGCGCTAAGGCAATCCCCTAAGGAGCGCTTTCCAAAGCGCAAAGACACAACAGGGGGAGCAGCGCTTAGAAGCAACACTTTTGATAAAGAAGCGAAACACTCCCCGTGGTGAGGATGGCTAGAGGGGTCAGGGGCCACAGCACCCTGCCCCTGGGGAGCAGATCCTGAGGAGCAGGTCCACAGGTGGAGGGGGCCCAACAACAGGCCAGCGCAAAGAGGGTGCAGGCTAGTGGCAAGTCCTTCTCAGTGACCAAGCAGGTCACAGGTCAGCACAGCAGCCGCAGTAAATGGTGGTTCCTGGTGAGTCCTTCCAGTAGTCTGTGTCCAGTTCCAGGTAAGTTCAAAACGTTTCCAAGTTGTGGGGAAAATTCCCCTGTACTTATAGTCACTTCTTACAGTGTTTTAAAATGGTAGGGAGAGGAGGTTCCAGCCAGTTACAACTGGTTCTGGGAGTGCCCCCTCTCTCCTTTCAGCACAGGCTCCAAACATCAGTGGGGGGCTAACGACCCTATTGTGTGAGGCCAGGGCACAGCCTTTACAAATGTAGGAGTGCCCCGCCTCTCCCTTCTCTCAGCCCAGGAAGACTATTCAGTATGCAGATGCACCTCTGTGACACCTCCACCCTCCCTGTGTACAGGCTGTCTGAAAAGTATGCACAAAGCCCAAACTGTCACTCTGCCCAGACGTGGATCGGAGTCAAGCTGCAAAACACCAGAGTCATAGGCACAAATAAATGCACACTTTCTAGAAGTGGCATTTCTGTGATAGTAACAAAAAATACACCCACACCAGTAAGCAGTATTTATTATCACCATCATAACCATACCAAACACGCCTACGCTACCCCTCGTAAATCAGACAATCCCCTTTACACATAAGGCAGGGCATTTCTAATGCAATCCTATGAGAAGGCAGCACTCACAGCAGTGAGACACCAAGTTAGGCTGTTTGTCACTCCTAGGACAGGCCATGTAATATGGCACATGTCCTGCCTTTCTACATACATGGCACCCTGCCCATAGGGCTAGCTAAGGCGTACTTTAGGGGTGACTTACATATAGTAAAAGGGGAGTTCTGGGCCAGGCAAGTAAGTTTAGAGACAGGTTTGAAAGTCTACTTCAGTGGGTGGTGCAAGCAGCGCTGCAGGCCCACTAGTAGTATTTAATTTACAGGCCCTGGGTATAGAGATACCACTGTACAAGGGACTTATAGGTAAATTAAATATGCCAATTAGGTATAAGCCAATCATACCAAATTTAGATGGGAGAGCTCCTGCACTTTAGCACTGGTCAGCAGTGATAAAGTGCTCAGAGTCCTAGAGCCAACAGCGAGAGGTCAGAAAAACTTGGAGGAAGGAGGCAAACAGACTGGGGATGACCCTGCGTAAGCCAAAAAGTCCAACAAACATTCTATTCAGCTGCACATGGGACTGCACCTAGCTCCACCACCGCCAAATCCTGCCAGCTGAGGGCCCATTCCAACTAACTTTACCATAAAACAGCATCTTTAATTATAATTTCATAGATGCCAAACATGAAACACTTCCATTTTTCCAATACAAGTTAGCATTATTAAATGTAATGTGGGAACTCAATGTTGTCTTGTAAGGTGGATAGGCTGCATAGTAGTGAAAAATTAATTTAGGAGTCTTCACAGCAAGGACATGCCCAGCCGTTTTCTTACAACATGCCTTGCCCTGTGGGCTACCTGGTGTCTACCTTAGGGCTCACTTATGTATGATAAAATGGGATTTAGGGCATGATGGGAGTTATGCCAAGTCAAGTTGGAGGTTTAAAACTGAATTTCTGTTGTAATGGCATGACGTGAACATGCTTTAAGGGGCTACTTAGTGGGTGGCACTATCAGTGCTACAGACCTACAAGTAGCATTAAAATGCATTATATTAGTACACCATCCTACAAGGCTCATATAAGTAAATTAAATATACCAATCTGGCGTAATTCACTCTTACCATGTTTAAAGGAGTGAGCACAAGCACTGTAGAACTGGTTGGCTTTGGTAAAGTACATAGAATCCTAAGGTCAACAAAACAAATTTTAGGAAAAGTGAAGCAAAAATGTTTTCAGGCATGGGAAAAGTGGGCCCTGGCCTAGCGCCCGAGCAGTTTAGAGGGCCCTTTGTTCTGCAAGGGCCCTTGCCCTGATGACCTTGAGTAATTCTTCAAAAAAAACAACTAAATACCGTTTTCCTTTAGTTAATTTTTAATGTGGGTGATAGATGGGGGTCTATAAGAGACATTTTGTCGAGAAATGTTTGTGGTTTACGTTTTTCAACATCATTGTACATCCATAAACGAAGTTTCTTTTAGATCAAGACAGGACTTCACATATGAAAAATGGTGGGAGGGGTCACAAAGATTAGTTGCAATAATATTAGTGAGCTGCTGCTGTACAAATATATTGAAAACAGGTGTCACTAGCCTTAAATATTTGATGTTAACATATTAGAATCTGGCTCAGTGTATCTGTGCATTGTCTGTTGCCTAGCCGAAGAAGACATGAAAGAGCTGAAATTGCATCATAAATTCAAAGCTGTTCTGAACAGGGGTCCCCAAATTACTTTTGGCCAGGGGCCCCCGAAATCCTGAAGATGTCCCTGAAGTAGAGTACAAAAAGCAAAACATTTGGGGGAAGACCAAGTTGAGGTTGACAGAACTAAATACCAAAACAAATAGCATGAAAACAATAAACCACAGTTGTGTGTCTCATTTTTTAACTCTATGTTAATGAAGATACAAAAAGGGAAGTCATCTTTGATGAGAAGAAAACCATAAAAAAAATCTACAATAACACAAACACAATACATGTTGAAAACAAAATCAAATAATAGTTAATTGTCAAAAGAACAATTATCTGAAAATGACACTTTTAGCAGGAAAGTGGCCACAGCATTGTCACCAGCTCGTAATCGAACTGGCGGCAATGCTTCTGCCCGCAGGCGGCACCAGCACCCTCCTAATGAGCACTGTCTGCACAACAGACAGTGCAGATTTTGAGAGTGCTGGCCAGGTGGACCCCCGCACTTCCCATGCCATGGGAATGGGCAGTGCAAGGGCCACCCTGTGGCTCCCTGCACCTGTTCTCCACCAACATTTTCATGGCAAGTCTATTATAGTCTCCGTACTGCACATAATGGTGGGTGAAACATAAGCCACATTGTCATAGAGTACCTTGTGTGGCACAATTGTGTACGCTTAACTAGATTTTAAAGTGCTTTTTAATCCCTTGGCCACCAAGGACGTAATGATTACGTCCGGTGGCATGATGCTGAGGCGCCACGGGCATATTCATTACGTCCTTGTACCGACCCTCGGAGGAAGCTCTAGCGCTCCCCCGAGGATCTCCCACCCACCCCCTCAGGGCAGGGATGGAAGGGGAATCACTTACCCTTCCACCCCGCCCCCCTCAGTGATGTGTGATGACCTCAGCTCGCGATTGCACGTTGACCTCCTCCGAGGCCGCCCCCATCACCTGGAAACTCAGCTTCCAGCGAGATCGGAAGAGAAATGTAGAGCATTTCTCTTCTGATCGGGGGTGGGGGCAGGCAGAGGCATGAAAGGAAAGGAAAGGCCTTTCCTTTAGGTTCTTGTCTCTTTGAGCATTTCTGCAGCCCGATCGTAAAGCGATCGGGCTGAAGGAATGCCCACTGGACACCAGGGACTTTGTTTTTTGGCATGAGGGGAGCGACATCTTGAGCAAGGGTCTCTCCCCAGTGGGCAATTATTTTTTAGGCCTTTTCTGCCCCCTTGGGGACAGATTGGCCTATTTTAATTAGGCCAATCTGCCCCCAGAGGCAGAAAGCACTGGGCACCAGGGATAATTTTTTTAAAATTTTTTTTTGAGGTGGGGAGGGACCCCTTAGGAAAGGGTCACTCCCCTGAGGGCAAATTTTTTTAGGCCATTTCTGCCCCCCTCGGGCAGATCGCCCTATTTCTTTTAGGCCAATCTGCCCCCGGCCAGGACAGAAACCACTTAGGCACCAGGGATTGGTGTGTCTGTGTGTTTTGTTTGTGGGGCAGCCCCTTGGGCAAGGGTCGCTCCCCATTGGGACACACTACTGTTGGCCATTTCTGCCCCTCCCACGGCAAGCAAGAGTGCATTTGATTATTTTGGGTTTTGGTTTTACGTTTGGGCCATGAGAGCTTGTCTAACTCAAAATCGTCCCACTTGGAATGGTGAGGGCTGCAGTTTTTGAACTTCAGGATGCCACCATGTAAAAAAATCTATGAGAATTAGACACATCTGAAAACTAAACATCTAGGTGAAGCCAGGGTGGTGTGCTTCACATGCACCCCACATAATTTTTTTTACCCACAATGCCCTGCAAACCTCCAACTTTGCTTGAAATCACATATTTTTCCCAGATTTTTGTGATGGAATCTTCTGGAATCTGCAGGAATACACAAAATTCCTACCACCCAGCATTGTTGCATCTATACCGATAAAAATTCTGCTCCACTTGTCAGCCTTAAAATGTTTTTTTCCAAACTGCCCTTTTGGACCCACTTTGGTTCCCCCTCAATTATGAAATGTATTTGGCTCTTTCCTGCCACAGGCACTTGGCCCACCTACACAGGTGAGGTATCATTTTTATCAGGAGACCAAGGGGAATTTGTGCCAGTGTGGTGATCCCACAAAGAAATGTGGGAAAAATGTGATATTTTAGCTAAATTTGAGATCTGCTGAGAATTCTGGACAAGAAAACACTAGGAGATCCATGCAAGTCACACCTCCCTGGGCTCACTCGGGTGTCTAGTTTTCAGAAATGTCTGGGTTCCATAGGTTTCTCTAGATGGCTGCTGATCCCAGGGCCAAAAATGCAGATGCCACTCCGCAAAAACAAGTAGTTTTGTATTTGATAGCCCCATTCTGAATTCCCCTAGGTGTCTAGTTTCCGAATTTGTATAGGTTTGCTATGTTTCCCTGTGTGCTGGCTGAGCTAGAGGCCAAAATCCACAGCTAGCACTTTGCAAAAAACTGGTCAGTTTTCTATGGGAAAATGTGATTTGTCCATGTTGTGTTTTATGGCATTTTCTGTCACGGCACTAGGCCTACCCACACAAGTGAGGTACCACTTGTATCCAGAGACTTGGGGAAAGTCTGGTTGGAATGAAATTTGTGGCTCCTCTCAGATTCCTGAACTTTCATCACCGAAATGTGAGGAAAAAGTGTTGTTTGTGCCATATTTTGAGGTTTGCAAAGGATTCTGGTTAACAGAACCTGGATTCCCCTAGGTGTCTAGTTTTAAAAAATGCACAGGTTCAGTAGGTTTCCCTAGGTGCCAGCTGAGCTAGAGGCCAAAATCCATAGCTGGGCACTTTCCAAAAAATACATCAGATTTCAATGTAAAAATGTTATGTGTCTATGTTGTGTTTCCTGCTGCGGGAATTAGCCTACCCACACAAGTGAGGTACTATTTTTATTGGGAGACTTGGGGGAATAGAGAATAGAAGAACAACTGTTATTGCTGCTTGTCTTTCTCTACATTTGTTCCTTCCAAATGTAAAACAGTATGTAAAAAAGACATCTATTTGGGAAATGCCCTGTAATTCACATGCCCGCATGGGGACCCCGGAATTCAGAGACGTGCAAATAACCACAGCTTCTCAACAACATTTCTTGTGCCCATTTTGGAAATACAAAGGTTTCCTTAATACCTTTTTTTGCACACTTTATATTTCACCAAATGAATTGCTGTATACCCAGTATTTAATGAAAACCCATTACAAGGTGCAGCTACTTTATGGCTCTGGGTGCATAGGGTTCTGGATGAACCTACAAGCCCTATATATCCCTGCAACCAGAAGAGTACAGCAGACCTAATGGTACATTGCTTTCAAAATCTGCCATAGCTGAAAAAGTTATAGAAGAAAACATGGACAAAAATGGTTCCTTTTTTCACCTGAATTTCAATATTTGTTCATTTTAGCTGTTACTTTATGTAGGAAAGCATTGAAGGATCTGCACAAATGACCCCTTGCCAAATTCATAATTTTGTCTACTTTCCAGGAATGTTTAGCTGTCTAGGATCCTGCATTGGTTTCACACCCATTTCTGTCACTAACTGGAAGCACAAAAAATAGTAAAAGTGGGGTATGCCCCAGTAAAATGCCAAATTTATGTTGAGAAATGTAGCTTCCTGAATCCAGCCTGCCTGTTCCTGAAAACTGAGAAGATGGTGATGTTAGCACTGCAACCCTTTGTCGATGCCATTTTCAGGGAAAAAAAGCACACGCTTTCTTCTGAAGCCCTTTTTTCCCATTTCTTTGAAAAAAAATGACATTTCTGCTGTATTTTTGCTAATTTCTTTGTCTCCTCCAGGGGAACCCACAAACTCTAGGTACCTCTAAAATCCCTGGGATGTTGGAAAAAAAGGATGAAAATTAAGTGTGGGTAGCTTATGTGGACAAAACGTTATGAGGGCCTAAGCGTGAACTGCCCCAAATAGCCCAAAAAAAGTCCTGGCACCTGAGGGTGAAACAGCCTGGCAGCAAAGGGGTTCAGGAACTTATGTATACAATACAAGGACCACCCTGACTGCCAACAGGAACCAGAATAAGTGTAATAAGGTAAACAACTGTTTTGTGGGACTTATTCACTAACATTTCTAATTGATTTGAAAGTGTGCACACTCATTTAGGAACTTGTATTATAGCCAGTGTTACTGAGAAAGGGTACAGGACACAATATCTTTCATGATGATTGTTTTCACATCTTTAGTATAAGGACAATATGCATTTCCATATATATCTAAATTAGTGTATACTACTCACTGCATAGGCAGTGAACAAGTATATATACAACACCATAGAACTAGACACTGGACAGGTCCCAAGGTAGCATGTGATTTTATATCAATCATAAGCGGAGATCCTGTCTGCTCATATATATCTCCTGCTGAACCATAACGTTTTTAAAGCAACTTATGGAGTGGGATGTTTACAATTCAATCTGTAGTTAGTATTTGGGTCTCTGCAGAACAAATGTTGTCTGACTAAACAACCCTAGAAACTGTGGGACCTTGGGACCTTCAATAAGACATCCTGTAAGCAGTACATGCAAGAAATATTTAGGGCAGAGCCTTGAAGAGTTTTCACACTTTCAAAGCAAAAGTAGAAGTGTTGTGAATGAGTCCAACAGGGCATTAGATTGGCTTATTACTTTAGGGAACCTAGGCAGTATTTACCCAGCATATTTGTTCACTCAGCTTGAGAAAGGTAGCCCTTGGAGGCATTCTCGGACACCCCCAACTTGCATCCACAAATTGGAAGGAGTTGGATTTTGTACAGTGAGTGCACTGAAGGCACATGAAAGACCTGTTTTCTTTTTAGCTTCAAGTAGCTAGTGAAGGAAGGCGCTACTATAGGTTCACTTGACAAGTATTCAGGATAAATCAAGATTTTGATGAGGAGAGAGACATGAACTGGTAGGACAAGCTTAGGCTAGGTGGGCTTTCATAGGGCTATTGCATAGGTAAAAGGGAGATAGTCAAGGAAGTACAATCACACAAGCCATCGCTTCATCTTCACCTACAGATTCAAACCCATTGGTGCTGCATTCAACCCAAAACTGAATTACTTCCTCACTCAGCTAAGCAGATGACTCCAAATAATGTAGATCACAGCAGGTAACCTCCTCCCTCAACATCACAACACCCACAAACTCTGCACCTCAAACAGCTTCAGTAACTCCCCATCCATGCTCTTTTCAAACTCCTAAAACACACATTCAAATCCTTACACAGCACTGGTCCAGTGTACCTTAATGCTGACTCAGATTTCAGAACACTTCCAGACACTTTTGCTCAGCATACGCAGCAACAGAACAAGGAGAATAGACTTCCCATAATTGGCTTCAATAGGGCAGAATAACCTACCTAAGGGTGATAAAAATGCAGTCAAACTGTATATTTCTCTGTGAAGGTTGTGAAGGCATCAACTATGAACATGTCTGGACATAAATGGAGGTTCTGACATGTGGAGTATGAGTTTGATGGGCCCTTGCATGGCGGTGGTATGTTGATGTGTGTGGATTGATTTGTTGGATTGGGCCCGTGACTGGAGGTATGAAAGTCTGTGGTGTGTGAAGCCTTGACATGGCTTTATTGCTCACCTTCAGAGGTCTTGGTTTCAATATTCAGATACTTTGATAAGTATTTGTGCATCGAAGCTAGCAGTTATGGAGGACCTAAAACCAACCAGTATAAGTGGTGGCTTCACTTAAAAAAATTAGTGCTAGTTTTATATCTGTGGCAGTAAAGATACTCCATTGCAGTGGCAACAGAGTAGCCTTCCCAATATATATGTGGACAAAGCATTGGTATAACCGTGGGTAAGACTACTTCATGTGTGGCATGGTTGCACCCCTCCATGTCCCGAATGAGTAAAGGTCATCTACAGCTGACCGATGTGTTCACCCAGTTAATTTAAATGTGCAGACATACATGTAAAACTTTACTACCTGTCACCACCTGGAAAACCATTGGGGTAAAGGGCAGTGATAACTGTCTAATCCCATCTTGCCATGGGAGGTAACTCCCATGGTTAGAGGGGCATTTTTATTCAAAAAGAAAATCTGACTTCAGGATTATTTTTTTAAATGAATGGAAGGCTATGTCATGTTGAGGAGAAGGGCATCAAAAGTAAACATGCATTGACTCTGTCAATATTTTTGATTTGATCACCCGCTTGGCAGTCATTTCTACTGGAGTAGTCTCAGCATGGTAGACATTAAGTCCACCAGGGTGACGGAGTCTTCTTTATCAGCCAAATTTTAAATAAGGCCTTTATTAAGAACACCTTGTTAATTTGTTTCAGTGAGGATAGCTGTGGACTTAGCTCAGTGAGCACCTAGGCAAACCTACACATTTTTTAAAACTAGACCACTAGGTCACAGATTTCATCACATTTCTGTGACAGAAAGACAACGAATCTACAGGGAGACACAGGTTTCTTACCAGTCTGAGTTCCCACACTTCTCCCGATAAGATGTCAATGATGGTTAAAGAGAAAACTACACAAAAGGCCCTAAATTGCTATGTTGAGAGATAAGCAATGGGGTCGGTGCTGTATAAGGGGCCGTGCTGTCCTGCCACCCATACACACCTATGAACCACAGACATTTTTTTAAACTAGATAACTAAGGGAGTTCGGGTGGTGTGTCTTGTGTGGATCTCATGAGGTTTTCCTACCCACAATGGTCTGCAAACCTCAAACAGTGACTGAAATCACACATTTTCCTTCCATTTCTGTGATGGAATCCATAGGAATCCAGAAAATTCCTGCTACTCTGCATTACTCCACTTATGCCGATAAAACGATGCCCCACTTGTATGGCTGGGCCTAGTGTCTGCCACAGCAATGGTTCAAACCAAGGTCAATGGGAGACCTCGCCAGGGGACATCCATTGGCCTTGGTTTGATCTGTTTCTGTGATGGGCAAGAGGCCTAGCCACAAAAGTGATGTACCATTTTTATCGAGAGACTTGGGGGAAGCCTGAGTGGATAGAAGTTTGTAGCTCCCCACAGATTCCAGTACTTTCCATCACAGTGATATGAGGAAAATGTATTTTTTCATCAAGGTTAGAGGTTTGAAAGGGATTCTGGATCAAAAAAAAGGATGAGAGCCATGCAAGTCAGCCCACCCTTGATACCTCTAGGTGTCTAGATTTCTAAAATGTACAGGTATGCTAGGTTTCCTGTTATACCTGCCAGCCTAAGGGTGGTCTTCCCCAAAATATTTTGCCTGTTTCCCTGATATTTTTGCTGATTCTTTTTGTTGGCCTACGGACTTTGAGCACTCCATCGCTGTGGAGCAGTGCTAAAGTGCATGTGCTTGTCGCCTAAACATATATCCAGAGCTTATGAATTTAATCTTACTACTGGGCATGCTGAACTGATTGTGCCATCTACTTAAGTGGCCAGCCCCTGAAAGCCCTCCCAGAGGAGTCGATGGGGCACCGGGACATGCCACCCCGGAGTCTACTGAAGTGGACATTGCTCCCTTTGGTGACCTACCAGAGCTTGTTGGATGGCATGTGTGAGGAGGACCAACCAAGAAGTAGTTCTGTGGGGCACAGAGGGAGTGCCTGATCCTTGAGGGCATGAGGCAACAGGCTGAAGCCCAAGCAGCAGGTGATGCTTCAGGTAGTCATCACATTTACTGGAAGGAAAACCTCCTTTACAGAGAGCCAGCTTGGAAGCCAGCTAGGCTGTGATGAAAGAGTGGTATGACCAAACATCTACCACTGTGGAATTGCAGCCTGGGCAAAAAGTGTGGGTTGTGAATCCTGTGGATCCCAGGGTCCTCCACGGCCACTGAACTGGGCCTTTTGAGGTGATTGAGATAAAGGGTGAGGTTACCTACCTGTTGGACCTCAACACCCATAGGCAGCCCCTACAGGGTGCTGCATGTCCATGGCCTCAAACTCCACTTTTAGAGGTCTGAGCTCACCCTGCAGTTGATGACTGATAGAGAATAGGATGTGGTGAGTGAACCTCTCCCTGACCTTTTGGACTCCAATGAGAAAGATGGAACTGTGGAGAGAGTAATCCTCCTCCCCAGTCTGACTCCTGAACGGCAGAGGGACTCCCACCAGGTGATGGAGCAGTATGCTTCTCTGTTTTCTCTCACCCCAGGACTACCCACCTGCGTAAGCATGATGTGGGCACAGTAGACAACCTCCCTTTCAAGAATATGTCTCACAGATTATCTGATAAGGTGAGGGCCAGCATTAAGGAAAAGGTTTCCAAAGTACTGGAGATGGAGGTGATATAACCCTCCAGTAGCCATTTTGAAAAATACCCTCTAAAGCATACACTAGTACAAATTCAGCGATGTACAAATAGCCACTGCTCCTCAATTCTGCATCTTGTGTTTATTTCAGAAACACATAGGCTTTCTTGATACCCATTTTTTAACTCTAGCTATTTCACTATATCAATAGGTCTATACTCAGTACTCAATGAAAAACCATTGTATGGTGCAGGTAAGTTATTAGCTCTATTTACCTTGTGTGTTTGGATAACCTACAAACCTGATATATCCCTGCAACCAGAAGCATCTATTGGATGTAATGGTATATTGCTTTTATATATCGGCCATTGTGACAAAAGTTACAGATGAAAACGTTGCCACAAATGGCAATATTTTCCTACTCATTTTCTATATTTCTTGATTTCAATAGTTATTTTCCTTGGGAAAACCTTGAGGGATCTACAAATATGACCTCTTGCTGAAATCAGAAATTTGTCTAATTTTCAATAATCTATAGCTTCCCTGGATCACTCATGGGTTCACACTGATTCCACTGGAAGTAGGTTAAGAACACAAATAATAGGAACGATTGCTACTGCTTTGAAAAATGCCAAAACTGTGGAACAAAATTTGGATTTTTTATTCAGCTCTGCATAGTACTAAAATCTGGAAAGTACAGCGAACCATTCGCTCATGCGATTTGTAGCATAAAAAGCAAACAAAAAGCAGACACTTTTATCTGTAGGCATTTTCCCCTATTTTTATTAAAATGCTCAATATTTTGCTAGGTTTTGGCTACTTCCCCAGTCCCCTCCAAAGGAATCCACAAATCCTGGATACCTTTAGAATCCCCAGGATGTTGGCAAAAAAGAGAGCTCATTACCATGGGAGTGAGGGGTAGGGGTAGGCGGAGACCAAGCAGCTAAGAGGTTAAATGTTTGGTATTTCTGCTCTCTCCTTTTCACTCACCAGAGCAAGTTGGCTCCGATGATTTATTAATGAATGCATGAAAAAGTTGTGCTCACAACCCTTGATAACAAAGGATTTCAACAAATAAATATGTTTGTGTGCTGCATTGTGTTTAACAAATTAAAGAAATAAAAAAACACACTTAAAACATACAAAAATATAAAACATTGTTAAAATAATAATTTTACCTCTAAGTAGTAAGAAAATTATTTTTTAAAAATGAAAAGAGGCAACAACTGTAATAATGGACAAAGGCTTTAATGAAAAAATATCCTGAGCAGTTGTCAATGTTTCAAGCTCAGTGGTGTCTACACCCTCAACTCCGGCAACCATCCTTATGAAGATAAATGATGCCACCTGCTCTTCCATGGGAGTCAAGTCCTTCTGGGCTTTAAGTCCTCCTCCTGCATTCATTAAAGCTCTCATGTTCTGTCCATTTTCTCTAAAGCCTGGCATTTACAATCATGCCAACTTTTCATACATTCAACTACAGTCGTTCTGGGTGGTGCAAAAGCTTTTATTTTTTGCAGTTTTGCCTGCCATAAAGCATCCTTTTTAGGCGAAAAAATGATATTTGTTGTTATTTTCACTTACCCCAGATGTCAAAATGTTATTTTCCCCTTCATTAAATTTGACTTCCCTTTTGTCAGTGTCTTCTAGTGAAGCACCTCCTTACATTCTCAAACTCTCATGGCTGGAAGATCACTGATTTTTCTCCATTGTCAAAAATATGGGTTGCGTGGTAATGTGTGTCACCTCTAACAGCATTGTGATGCTGTGTAGTCTTGCACATTGCAAAGGCAATGTGCATCACACAAATCTGACTTACGTGATGCAAGTCAGCTTTATGACAAAGAAGGAGTTGCGTCATGACGCGCTGCACCAACACAATAATTTTGCCTTGTGCTGCATCTTGGCTACGTCGCCCTTGCATCATGGTGTATGTCACAACCCCTTTCAGAGGGCCACAGGGTATGCAGGGATACTGAGCCCAACCGTGGGGGTTAAGGCCTTTTCCTCCTGATGTTCCAGGACCCAGCCTACTATGGATTCTGAGTAACTGGGCCAAGTACCACTTCTGCATTTGACTCTCAGAGTATACATAGTATGCGCAATCCAAGGCTCCCTCAGGACGAGGTGTGGGTGCAGGTGAGTAAACAAAGGCTCAGAACTCAAAATGCATGCAGTAGCTGCAATAAATAATTGTCCAGCCAAATGCTCATTTTATAACAAGAGAGACATATTTCATTTTCTACCACTGCAATGGAAATTTAACTTACACAAACAATCACACAATGCCCTATTAGGTCTAGGCTCTAATGTTTCTATGAAGATTCCTTGTCCCAGTCTCTCCTTGTATTAGTGATACTGTTTATTTCAAATTCACTATTTATTACATTCAGGGTCTCAAGAGTCCACTTTAACTTTCAGTTAAAGTCAACTGCGTTCTAGCACTACAGTACTACCAGCACCATGTTCCCTTGGGGCCAATAGACTCAAAACCAGTCTTACCTGCACTGCCAGATATAAAGCGTTTGGAGTTCCTGAGTGTGCCCTGTCCATCGTCTCTCACAGGGACTGCAGCCAAATTCAGGTAAGCTGGCAGCACACAGCCCAGACAGCTGCACACAGCAGCTGCAGAGTTTCTCACTTTGGTCGTGGTCCTGAAATCACTGGAGGCTTTCTGTGGCTTCTCCTGAAGGTAAGTGTTCATTTGGCAACCCGATCTGATGGCAGTAGCTTCGACGATCATATGATCCTCTTTTGAGTGTCTCACATGGGTGACATTGCACCTATGCGCCCTCACTTCTTCAGGGCGGCAGAATAAGCCTCAGTCCTTGGCGCTCTCTGTGACCCCCTCTGGTATATGGTGTCACAACAACTCACAATCCATGGGCTCTGCCCCGATCATCACAGTGATACTTTCCACTGCGGATGCTCCTGGCACAGGAGGTCCCCACTTTGCTACAGTAAAGGACTATGGCCCCTTTCTGCACAGCAGTCTTCCTCTGATGGTCTCTCCTAGCATACAGGATCGCAGCCTTGCTAGCATGCATGGGCTTTGGCCCAATCCGTGCACCATGACACACAGGTTAATTCATGACGGCTCCTCCTGGAATGAGGGGGATGTCGCTTTGACCTGTACACAGGCAATGACCTGATCAGTGCAGCAGCCATTTCCTCAAATAGGGAGTTCACTCAACAGCTCTTCACTGGACCTCGCTTCATCCAAACCTCTCCTCTTTATCACAGGGCCCACTGGTTTGGCAAGCAGGCAGGCATGGGTGCTCCAGGCTCCAGGGCAGGTGGTCTTGGTTTCACTAGGGAATGTTCCCTCACTGAGCAGGGAGAATAACAGACCTTGACCCCCAGTCCTAGTCACAAGCAGGAATCTTGCAAAGCTTTCCCTCTTTACACAGCCTATCTGGCTGCTTGGCAGATTACAATTTTTAGTGTCTCATCCGTCCCTTCTTATAGTTCAAGTCCAGACGCCAAAAGTGATATGGGGTCTGAGACTTTGAAGTTTTATGTTGAGGTTTCTACTTCTTTTCAAGTATACACTCCTCTGCTCACCTTTCCTCTTGAAGAGCACTCTCTCACAGCAGCAGTGTCTCCAAAGCTGGTAGTCTCACAACAGAGGCCATGGGAATGACTAACATTTACAACTTGATATCAGCCACAGTGATATATGCATCAAAAAGTTAGCCTAAGAGCCCCAGCCGGTAACAACTTATCCGACTTCAATCATCAGGCAAAAGCCCTGGCAGAAAACCCATGAGATCGCAAGTACCCTAAATGCATTAAAAGAACTGCATGCAAACAGGTAAGAAACCAGAATAGAGAGAACCTGTCAGAAGATAATGTTCATGATTCGACTCACGAGTGTTGATGACTGCAATACTATTTCAAACCAGGTGAAAGAGGCTATTAATAAGCATTGGGACATACTGAGGACTGCAATTGAGGAAACAGAAATGGGAAAAACCTCTCTTCCATTTTAAGAGAGCTAGTAGCCTGAGGGATGGCCTGGTGTCAACCTGACCAAGATAGAACAAGGAAAGAACCACCTTAAGGGATTATTGGGGATTACCCAATGTGAAAGGCCATTATACAAGTGGGAACTGAAGCATTTGCCACCTGACAACCACTGGGAAAAGACCTGATTTGGAACCAGGGGAAGTATAGACAATAAGAAAACACACCAATTGTAATTCTACTAATGTAGTTTACTTGATAACATGTCCATGCAATCTTAGCTATGTGTGTATGACTACTGGAAATATTGAGACACAAATCTCTGAACACTGAATCAACATCCAGTTTAAATGTAACACAACTGAATTTACAGAACATTTTCTGAGAGGTCAGACTACTAATAACATAAAGTGGGTCATTGTAGAGCAAATCAAGGGTACAAGCAGCAGTGTTGAAAAACTGCTATTTGAAAAAGAGCAACATTGGATATACCACCATTCCCACATAGAATAGGTCTAAATGAAAACCTCCCTTGGAACAGCTTATAATTATTAATAGTACTGTGAGATTTATAGATTTACACCAATATTACTTTGTCCCCTTATACTATGTTTTCCTAATTGTTCTCATCCATTATGTGGTACACAAAGGTTAGGCACAACAACCAGTTACTATATTTGGACCCAATGTATATGGGTTGGCACCCACCGTAATATGGGTTTCCGATTTGTTCTCACCCATCATATCTGATAAGTAGTTAGGCACAACAACCAGTCATTAATTTGGTAACAGCCTTAAATTACTCAGCATAGTTGAGGTTCTGAATTGGAACAATTGCAAGTGCCTTGCATAATATTAGGGACGGCCTTCAGTGATTATTTATATCCTCATCTTATCCTGTGTCCTACTTCATGAGATTTAGAGTTATTCAGGAGATAATATACTCCTGCTTCCCTTGACAACTAGGGAGGCTCCACGAGGTGATAGATTTTCGACTCCAAAGTATATAGGCCCTCATTATGACATTGGCGGTAAATCCCACTTACCACCACGCTGACTTCCGCCAACATACTGCTGCAGCGGCGGATATCCATTCACAATATTCTGAGACACAAACACCAATCCCTCACTGTTCAACCACAAACACAAGTCCGCCACACCAAAGATCAGTGATAAACTCGCGGTATCCAACCCCACACCGTTATGCCAACAGAACAAGGCCCATCACATTATGACCCACAGAGGACATTCAATGACAGTAAACCACGGGAGGTACATACCGGCACACTAAAAATACACACACATACAAAAAAACACCACATTGTTCAATTTGAAGAACACATACCTGACACCCATACACACACCACACCCACACACCCACACCACTATGAAACACACATCCACATTACCCACAACCCTTTATCATTACAAACCATTGGCACTAGACAGACAAAACCAGAGCCATACACCACCTACATCTATACAGCACCTGCACACCCCACCTCACACACCCCAACACATCACCCTATACCCCCTCACCTAAACACCTCACAAAATACCCATGGCACCACAAAGACACCCCAGATTCTCAGAGGAGGAGCTAAGGGTCATGGTGGAGGAAATCATCAGGGTAGAGCCTCATCTATTTGGAGCACAGGTGCAGCTGATATCCATTGCTAGGAAGTTTTAGCTATGGTGGAGGATCATGGACAGGGTCAGGGTCAACATCGTGGGACAGCACCCCAGAACAAGGGACAACATCAGGAAGAGGTGTAACGACCTAAGGGGGAAGGTATGTTCCATAGCAGCAAGACACCAGCTCGCTATACAGAAGACTGGCGGTAGACCCCCACCTCCTCTGCCACAACTAACAACATGGGAGAAGCAAGTCTTGGCAATCATGCATCCTGAGGGCCTGGCCGGAGTAGGAGGGGGGCTGGACTCTGGTAAGTCAACTCTCTACTATTATCAACCCCCTACCTGCATGCCATCACATACCCCCACCCACACCCTCACTCCACCACCTCCCACACACCCCTCCATCACATCCCACCCATCCCAATGGCAAGACCTGCATGCACCACAAATGCAGGGACATCACTCACAGACTCATAAAGGAGGGGCAGAACGGGAGATTCGGAGAAAAAAGAGAATAACTCCTGGTTCTGTGTGTATGTCTCCCAATAATGTACCCAACAAAGTAAACACACAGTTCCAAAGCGAGAAAAAGCAAAAAAGGAAGCAAGGGTTATGTTTTTTTGGGGCAAGGTTTCCAAAAAAAGGGGGGGGGGGGGAAGCAATGTGCTCGAAGCAAGAGCCCTCACTCACCTACCGGTGACATGCTTCATCATAGGGCTATGCTCCTCGTCAGGCCGGCACTGCAATGCCTGACGGGCCCCACACAGGGGCTCTTTGCCGGAGATCTTTAAACAGTTGTTGTGAAGCCGGTCAAGCCGTGAAAAAAAGGATTGGTATAGACAAAATAAAAATGACTAGGGGTAAAAAAGCTATTTATTCTAATATTTAAACCCCTGACATGATTAAAAACATCGTAGAGAGAATCATCTAGCCCACCACATACCAACCTACACAAGATAAAGCTGCCAGGGCAAATACAAACAAATACAAACAAATAGGGCAACCCACCGATGCACAATATGTGACACACCGAAAAAATAACACAGCATTTACATCCCCACAGGTATCCCAGCCAATGTCAGCGGAGAAGAGGTGCTAGCACTATCCAGTCCCCCAACTGAAGAGGCCCACAGTGATGACAGCAACTCTGGTTGCCTGGATCTGGATGACCAACCTAGCCCTTCAGGGACCTCTGGACAGTCGGTTACCCAGGCCCAGTTACACACCACCACAGAGCCTTCCCCATCAGGAAACACCACCACAGCACCCACCCAGCGTACCCATACCTCTGTCCCCAGGACAAATTAATCAGCAGTGTGTCCACCACTACAGGAACCTCAGGGCACACCTCATACCCAAAACAATCCGGGACCTGGGGTCAGTGGCATTGGGCACACGGTTCAGGGGCCAGAGGCACAGGACAACAGGGAAAATGGGAGAAACGCTGTGCACCGGGGAGGACAGGCCCAGGGAACCGACTCTTCAGGAGGCACTTGCAGAGATCCTGGGAGCCTACCAACATTCCCGGGATACGATGGACCAGATCCTGGACAACGTGCAGAAGAACAGGCGGCTGCAGGAAAAACAGTACCAGGGGATCAGCACCATCAACACCACCCTGGTCTCCATTGCAGGGGTGCTGGCAGACATGGCAAACATTATGAGGGAGGCTGTCTGACACCAGCGGGCCCCTACCACTAGCCAGACATCTGAACTGCCTTCAACCTTCGCTACCACTAGTGGACAGGAGGCCCACGCCACAGGACCAACAGGCCACCAGCACCCCTCCCCCTGCAGAAGGTGAACCACCCCACAAACGTTCCCTGCGATCCAGGCAGAAACCAGAGACTATTTCCAAGACCCCGCCAGGAAAAGAGACTCTCCTGATTGTCACCCTTGTGTCCCACCCTGTCACCCTGTCCACCTTGAACTGCCATTGCTCCCCTTCCTATGTCCCCTTAGACAATGCACCTGTAATCCAAACATACTGGAAAAATACCCTGGACTTTCCTCCATCATCACCCCACTCCATTGCAAATGTCCCTCTTCTTTTTAGCACTTCAATAAACACCCTTTGAAAAAAACAAATATGGAGTACGTAAAAATTGTTAAGTATGTATTTGTTTAATCAGGTTCAAACATTGCAATTCAACTATACAGTAATGTTCACATAGAAAAGACCTGTGGTTTCCTACAGTGATCACACCAGGAGCGATAGTGGGGCACCAACATCTGCAAAATGAATTGCCAGAGGGCACAGTGAGTGGGCATAGAAGTGGGAAATAATAGCATGTCAGTGCCAAAGGTAATCTAATTAATGAAAATGAAATGTGAAGTAACACTGTCTTACCAGTGTGTCATTGGAAGTATCGTTGTATCACTGCTGTTCTGTTGTCCTCATCCTCATCCTCTGCCTTCTCATCCTCACTGTCCACAGGGTCCACTGCTGCCACAATGCTATCTCCAGCTACCTCCTCCTGCATAAAAGTGACATGGCATCTCAAGGCACGATTGTGCAACATGCAGCATGCCACGATTATCTGGCAGACCTTCTTGGGTGAGTAGCACAGGAATCCACCAGTTAGATGGAGGCACCTGAACCTGGCCTTCAGGAGGCCAAACGTTTGTTTGATTATCCTTATTGTTCACCCATGTGCCTCATTGTAACGTTCTTCTGCCCGTGTCCTGGCATTCCTCACAGGGGTCAGCAGCCATGATAGGTTTGGGTAATCAGAGTCACCTGCAAATATTGAGGGACAACATTTAGCCACACACTATCCTATATGGCCCACACCATACACATACGCCAGCATATACTGGGTGGGAACCAGGTCATACCCGGTGCATCTGTAGTTTGGCCATCACATTTGGGATGTTGCTATTCCTCAGGATAAAGGCATCATGCACAGACCCAGGATACTTAGCATTGAGATGGACATTCATGGGGTGGAAACTCTTATGATTTCTGAACACCTGTTCATTTTGCAGGGGTGGGGGACAAATGCAACATTAGTCCCATCAGTCACCCCAATTATGTTGGGGATATGTCCCATTGCATAGAAGTCAGCCTTCACTGTGGCCAAATCCTCCACTTGGGGGAAAACAATGTAGCTGCACATGTGTTTGAGAACACTGGCTGTGACATTCCTGCTGCCAAGCCCACTGTCACTTGCAAAGAACCAGTTGCCAAGAAATGGAGCACAGATAGGACCTGCACATGATGGGGGGATCCCAGTGGGGTTACGGATAACAGATATCAGGTCAGACTCCAGTTGGGCACACAGCTCTGTGATTGTGGCCCTGTCAAGTCTATAGGTGAGAATATTGTGCCTGTCCTCCATTGTTGCCGAGTCCAGCAGGGATCTGTACACGGGGGTATGTCTCCATCTCCTATTTATCCACAGCGGTTGCTGTCAAAAGGACAAAAGAGTGAGGAACTGGTCACAAACTGAACATTAGAGCAACAACAGTACAATGCATGATGTTAATTTGTAATGGTTAAGTGGGATTGTCCTGTGTGTCAAATTTGTAACTGTGACGCAGTTATTATCCAGGGCCTGCCCCACCACCTGAAATGGCATCCGCCTGTCCTGTGTGGAGGGACAGGTGGAAGTGAGGTATTGCGCTGACGTTGTGCGCAGTTGCGGTAGGCGGTTAACTTTGGGCCCAATGGGGTACAGTGGTCAATGGTGATCTAAGCCAGCAGTGAAGGTATGCACCGCCGCAGACGTGACCACTATTTTCTATCTGATCACTCACTTGCTACCTGACCTTCAACAGGAGAGGACCTACAATGCATCTGCTGCTGTGACCTGTGTCTGGAACGTACCATGTTCTGTGTGACTGGGGAAAGGGCCCTTGCCTTCACCTCTGCAGAGTTGGACCGACTGGTGGATGGGGTTCTACCCCAGTACGGACTGCTGTATAGGCCTCCAGACAACAGGTGAGTCCACGGTGGGCATGATGCATGTGGCATGAATGCATGCAGTGGTGTGTGTGAAGGCCTCATCTAGGGGGGGTGGGTGTATGTCCCCTGTGTGGCGTACTACTTGTGTGCTGGGCCATGTGTGTGTAAATGGTGATGTGAAGGGGTATGGTGTGCCATATGTGTAGGAGGCAGGATAGTCTGACTAATACTATTTCCTGTGTGTATTGCCTCTGCAGGACAGCACCCATCAAAAGAAAGGTATATGGCATGCCATCTCCAAGGATGTGCAGACCCTGGGGGTCTATGGCAGGCGGAGCACCCACTGTCGGTAACAGTGGGAGGACCTGAGACGTTGGCATGGAAGATGGCAGAGGCCCAGCTGGGGATACCCTCCCAACGAGGATGGGGTACCCGTCAAAACCTGACCCCCCTGATGGCCCGCATACTGGCAGTGACCTATCTGGAGCTGGATGGGTGCTTGAGGGCATCACAGCAGCCACAAGGGGGGAGTAGAGTGCCCATAATTACAACTTACGCATGGTAGGGTGGTATCCGGGTGAGGGATGTGGGTGAGTGGTTGCCCCTAGGCCAGGGCTGACATTGCAGAGTAGGTCCCAATGTGGCCCGTGTTCTGAAGCAAAAATCCTACTATATAGCTCATAGGCATCCACAACTGGTCAGGGCTGGGAGGGTCCTAGGTGTGATGCAATTGGCGGTGTGTGCCCCTCCCCATGCCTTGGTGGTTAGCATTTTAACTGGTAGTGCAATTCATAGTTCTTAGGGCTATTCCCTGTGTGTGAGGGTGGTGTGTACGTCAATGTTGGTTTTAGTGCAGCCATTGACCCAGTTTGTCCTTTGTCTCTCTCACCCCCTTTTTGTTTTGTTACCCTGTCCTTATGTGCATTAGCATCATCTGGCGGAGGAGCAGAGGCACCGGCGACGGAGTCAGCTGCATCCCACAGGACCCAGGAGGCAGAGTCTACCAACGTTGAGGGCACCACTGGGACGGAGGGCGAGGGGAGCACCACGGCAGAGACTGGAGGGGACAGTTCTGACACTCCTCTGATGGAAGCTCCCTGGTGGTAGCAGACACCTCTGTGCCCACCCCAGCTACAGGTACAGCCGCCACCCCTGTACCAGCACTGCCTTCCCAGCAGGCCCTCATGGAGTTGCCCATGCCCGCTCACCCAGGAGGGGGGGCATCTCCTTTGCCCCAGGCACCTCAGGCCCTGCCCCAGTGAGCCCTGCTGCCCTGAGTGAGGAGGCTATTGACCTCCTGCGATCCATCTATGTAGGGCAGTCAACCATTGTGAATGTCATCCATGGGCTGGCAGCCCAGATGCAACAGACTAATGCATTCCTGGAGGGCATTCACACTGGCTTGGCAGCCCAACAGAGATATTTCTACTGTCTTGATCTTATTACACTCACTTTATCACATTCCTGTTGTCCTTGCATTATTCCTCAGGGGTATGGGGTAAATATGTTATATTACTGCAGCTGTATGTGTGTATGGTGTTGGGGGTGGGGATGGCGGTGGGGGTGGGGGTGTTGCGTGTGTGTGTCACTCGCTTTTTCCTCCCCCCTCCCATGTGTGCTAGGCAGCTGTACTCACCGTGGTCGTCTTCGCCGTCGTTGGTGTTTGTGGTGGAGCAGGACGTAGAAAATCATTGGAAATATTTGCTGCTCGGGCTCCATGACGGCGTGGTTGTTCCCTGTGTCTCCAAAGGTGAGTCCTTTCCCTTCTGTGCAGTGTTTCTGCCAGGCTTTTGATGTCGTTGGTACCGCCCCGGAAAAGGTGGCAGTTTCCTGGGTATTAATATGGTGGGGGGATGTCATTGACTTCCGCCTGGCTGTAGGCGGCTACCGCCATGATGGCTGTTGTTTCTGCCCTGGCGGTCGGTGTGGTTAAGTGGCTGTCTATCTGAGTTCTCATCGCCATGGTCATAAGTTTTGCGGTACTTACCGCCAGCCTGTTGGCGGTATTATTGCCACTTTATCACCGACAGCCAGAGTTGTAATGAGGGCCATAATGTTTGAACACATTGCACATGATTTTACTTTATTGACACAACTGTTTGTTTGGTCTTGAACACTGAATAGCACTTGACTCCACAAGATGATGGTGACTTATAAAATTGCAAAACTAAAAAACAAAATTGCCCCCACAGGGTGTCACCCCGCCACCATAACAAAATGCCAATCACCTCACATGGAGATGCCTACAGGACATACTTCAAACTCCAGGTAAAAAAAAAAAAAGAAAAAAGAAAAAAAGAACATTAATAGTGCTGCCTACCAAGACAAACATTTTTCAGATTACTGCTCTGAGCCTACCTAAGGTTCCAAAAATGTGAAGATTCCACGGCTGCATGATGCAGAAGTGCTTGCACACAAAGGATGAGTGATATTTTCCCTTCAAACTTGAAATTACCAAGGGCTGAACAAAACTCATGGAGGAGTTTTCAGGACGATAAAGTTGATAGTGTACCCTTACCACCCTCGTACAAAACAATATGCATGCTACAGTAAAATTAAAAAATTATTTGTAGTTCCACTAGGGTAAAAAGACAAGTCAAAATAAATGTTAAAGTAAATTTCAGCATGCACATTCTAAAAAATTACTATTCATGTTTGTCTCAATTGCTTTTTTCCCATGGTCCCCTGATATGATTTTACCTGAACAGAAATCCCTTTTCAACAAACCGAAGTAATGGCATAATCTCAGGCACTACCTGTCATTTTTGCAATGTATAATGCTGAAGATTTCTCGAGGTTACATTGGAGTGATGGAAATTACACTAAGGCCTACCTGGCAGAGCTCCTGAAAGCATGAAATTATTTGAGGCATCCAATAGGATGGTATTCAAAAGTTTGCTAAAGGTGGGGATTAACACACTGTGGGGGTCATTATGATTTCGGCTGAAGGAAAAGCCTGTCCGCCGAAGTCCTGATGGCCAAGTTGCAGCCACTGCGGCCTCCTTCCCGCGGTCCCCATTACGAGTTTCCTGCTGGGTCTGTGGACGGACACGGTGTTTCCGTGCACTGGCCCTGCGGGAAATGGCCTACAGCATTGTCTCCGGCTCATAATAGAGCCGGCGGCACTGCTGTAGTGGGTAGGGTGCACTAGCACCCATCACGATGTTCACTGTCTGCAAACCAGACAGTGAACATCATGACTGGGCTGGCCAGGTGGCCCCTGCACTGCCCACTCCAAGTTCATGGGTAGTTCAGGGGCCGCCTGGGGCCCCCTCAGGCCCCCTGCACCCTGTCTCCGCCAGCCTTTTCATGGAAGTGCTACTGCAATTAAATTGCTGGAGGAGAAGGGACTCGTAAACCCCAGGACGGCACTGCCAGACCCACAAAAACCGCCAGAGTCATAATGACCCCCTGTATCTTTACAGAGAATCTACCTGAAAACAACATAACTTTGTTGGCCCACTTTTCAGGTGCCTACAACTTTGAGCTATTCAGCATGTAGTTAGGGGTTACCATGGAACCACAGAAAGAGAGTATGAACTTCTATAGCCGAGTTTAGTTATTGCATCTCTTATTGCCCAGTTGAAGTATTTTGAGCACTGAAAATGTTTCCAGGTCCAAGTGTAAAACTGTTGACTGGGGAAAACATGTCACCTTTCCCTACCAAATGATTTGGAACAAGGATCCAAACTGGTCCAGGCATCATACATTCCGCAGTAACCAACAACCAAACACAAATCAGAACAATGGGAGAGGGTAGCAATACCATTCTCCTCACATATTCAGATGTTACACAGCCAGGCTAGCTATTTGGTGCTGCATTGGCTTTACAGAAGAGTGTGCAAGTCTGACTGCTACCAACGTTGGTGAGTGCCATGTGCATTCCATGTTTTGTCCATTCAATTCCAAGGACTTTATTGGGTAATCCGTAAATTCCCCTAGTGTGGAACAGTCTATTCCAACCTGTATGGTGCCACCTGCTGACTTAAAATATTCCCACTAGTTTGGAGGGGATCATTTTGCGAAATGTGATCCAAACAGCGTGGTAGGAGCACTTTCAGCAATAATGTGAGGCCAGCTAATAACGATGTTTATGCAGCATAGTCAGCATTGTGTTTTTCATATTTCAGCGAAAAACAAAGTGTAGGTTCATTCAGAAAAAAAAAAAATTGCTCTGAAAAGCATGAAGCTTTCTTCCTGCGCATTGTAATCATTGATGATTTTTCTTCCCTGGGATGGAAATGTCTTCCTCGATATTCATGGGAAAATATATTTTAAATTGGAAGGCCAGACCTTAGTAGAGCGGGCCTTCTGATTCACCATCCCGAGTGGCACTGCGGTGTAAGGACTGCCATCAAGAGGACCTTGGGCATTGCCTTTGAAACCAACGGTATTCCCCAACCTCTTAATGAGGCAGAGCAATCTTGAGCTTGGTGAGCAGGTTCCCTGCATATTTACAGTGAGTCACATGTTTGATCATCCTCTAAATAACTGGACAAAGATGAAAATCAATAGTTGTCCCATCAGACCTCCTCTTGGTTACTCACCAAGTAGGGTAACCGCTATGTTTTCTGTGGGGGAAACACAATAACTATGAACAGTAAATTTAGTAAAGAAAGGAAAACTTATTCGCCTCTGCTATCCATAAGTTCAGGGTCGATTCCTGTGCCGATTTCATTTAATTTGCATATTTCAGTGAGGAAAATGTGTATATATTTGTTTAATATTCATTCCAGTTCAAAACTAGAGCTCACATTTTCACGCTCTCACCATCATTTGTGAATGTAAATGTCACACTCTATGCTGCCTTCAATGCAGGCAATCTATTTAATTAGAAATGGAATTGCCAGATATTTATGAATCCAGTTTTTCTGCTAACTCTTATAGCTTTGCTCCCGTACGTTGATATGGTAATAATAATAATAATAATAATAATACAGAATGCTCTAAATCCATGTAATGCAGACTCATCTCTGCCTAATACTTTTTAAACTCTGACATCAAATGAGTTTAGAATGAACTAATTTAGTGCTCGATGGTTGCATAGATAATCAGTTATTCAATCGTTTTCTATTCAGGCCTTTGTGAGTTACATCTGTTTAGCTCTTTTCCCGAGGTAGTACACCACTATTGAATCCTGTTGCTTGACTTCTATTTCAATTCACGTATACAGTCAATAGGCTTTAATTTGAAATGAAAACTTAAACAGATGGTCCCATGAACAAAAATGATAAACAAAAACACTTAAAATATACCTCAAAAAAATCAAATGCACCTAAAGTGTACAAATTAAATTAGCATTGCTTGATCCTTTTCAATAGTCTACTCGATAATCATAGAACAAAGTGGAGAAAAAAAGAATTAGATTAAAAGAGGCACATTTATGCAAAACAATTAGAGTTGTATTCAAGATCCTTATTAGTATATACACATTAATTCAAGTACAGTGCTTGCTCCATTATGCGTGAACAAGGTGCTCGAAAGAGTAAGAAAATTCCAAACAATAGACAAGTTAAAATTCAATCAGCAGTGCTCACAGATACCTACACACAGCCTGTCTGTATCAACCGACAAGTCATCAGAATATTGTCCATTAAGTTCGGGCGGCTGCTCGATTCATTCTGCTTCTCCCTTTAAGGATATCAAATCCAGTATAGGCTGAGGAAAAAAAAAGTAATTGACGTTTTGAGCCAAGACAATCAGTGACAATAAAAATCTCAAATGTGGGTTTTCAGCAGGACAAAGAAAATAAAAAAGGGGCAACCTATGAGCTGGCAATCTATGACCAAGTATCTGACCATTTAATGGGGGAAATTACATAAGATTTAGAAGGAGAGGATTGATGTAGCACAGAAACAAGCTCTAAGACCTTTTAGAGGTGGATGTTATTAGTGATAGGGGACCCAATGCGCAGGCTCCTCCACCTGCCAGACAGAGAGAAAAACAGGGAGAGGGGCCAAGGGTCCATCTCTTGAGAGAGGTGTCTTCCATTCCCTCACATGTGGGAATTGACCCTGAAGAACCCCAGGGCAGAGGTTTCATTGATAGAGAGACCCACTCAGCCAAAAAAGAGAAGGGATGAGAAGTACTTTAAGAAAGTCTGCACCTGTAGAAAAAATAATTTTACCAGTCAATACAAATCAAAGCTGATGCAGGGTGCAACTTAAAGAGGGATCAAACAATGTAGTGGGAATGCGGAGGTAATAAAGGATAACTACAAATTTGTGATAGAAACACTGGAATAGTTCATAATCATAACTGAGTCTATACTAAGGGGCTCATATTGAGTTTGGCGGACAGGAAAGCCCGTCCGCCAAAATCCCCACAGGGTGGCCACCACCTTCGTGGCGACAACCACATCGGACCTATTAGGAATTTCCCACTAGGCCAGTGGGTGGAAACCAAAGCTTCCGCCCGCTGGCCCAGCTGTCTACAGCATTGACTCTGGCTCATATTCAAGCCGGTGGCATTGCTCTAGCCCACAGGGTGCACCAGCACCCTTGCAATGTTCACTGTCTGGGCAGTGGGACCCCTGAACTGCACATGCAATGGCCCTCTGTGGCCCCCTGTGGCCCCCTGCACCTGTTCTCCACCAACTGCATGCAGCGCTGCCCTGGAAGATTAGGAACTCTGCCACCGCCAGGCCATTGGGATCATGGATCAGGGTGTTTATGTGGCAGTGGCACCACCACAGCAGCAGCGGTCCTGACCACCACCACAAGACTGGTGGTCTGAAGACTGCCAGCCTTGCAGTGTGGCCCTAAATGATTTCTGTTAGAAGCTAAAATCCAAGACAACAACATTATTAAACATGAACTGGAACAAGCTCTCCTACGATCTTTACCATAGAATAATGCAACAATATATGTTATAGCCAGATCACAAGTTGTAGAAGGAGTGATTTGTGTGGACCCACAGGGAACAGTTACGCAATTGGGTAATGAAACAGTCATGGCTAATCCAAAGGGCCAACCTAGAGATAAGGGCCTGAAATCTACCAATAATGCAGAACACATTGGTGCAGACCCCTTGCATCTGCCATCCAAGTATACCCCTTGTGTGATTGTTTTAAAAAACTTTCCATCACTATGATCAGGGGTAGCTTAATGTGATGAGGGGTTAAAACATTAGAATGCTCATTGGCTACACTCTAAAGGTAGATGTTTGGTTACCTGAATAACAAGATTTTTTATACATGGAGGGTGGGCTGGATAGGGTGATCTACTAAGATCTCGAAAGAGGACTGTATAGTCATTCATTTGAGAGATCCAGAGCTGGTTAATTATCTCCTACAGCATTTAAATTACTTGGCTGGAAATCAAGAGCAAATTTGAGCTCACCCCCTTGGTATATTTGCTTTTTTTTATATAAACCTTGGTCAACTGCCCAAATGCTTGCATAGTCTCAAACACCTACCTTCATATAAAGGACCTGTTTAATGTGCCTGTGAGGATTTGGTTTTGAGCAATGAATTGGACACGATTGACTGACAGCTACATCAGGGCAAGTTGACCAAGCAACCCTGTGAGATGTTAACCTTCATAAATTCTGACTCACAGACACAGCATGTCCAGTGTGTTATGGATGCTAGGAAAGCCTTATTTCCTGGAGTATTGCAGGAGCACGCTCAAAATAAAAAAAATCTAGATTGGATAGGGTTTCTCACTACATTTGATATTATTTGTTGCCAAGAAACTTGGATGATAAAGTATTTTCACCTTGACAGCGGTAATGTTAATGTTTTGGCGCAGCCAGCCCTCCCATCACTGGAAGGAAAGGTCAGGGGTGGTCATGCTACTTACAGATCTTTTCAAATTCCTGATTTCCAAACCTCAATACTATAGTCTCAATTTTTTTCTGATATCTTTGCTATCTTTTTCCACAGAAACTGATATTTTATTGATACATTTGTATTATAATATTTTTAATCAGTGTGTGTGTAATCTGATATATGAGTCTGACAGCTTTTTGGAGATTTTTTTTTAAAGTTTAAATGCAAGGTTGTGCTAATCCGGGTATGGGATTTTAATATTTCCAAATGCCATTTTAGTGGTTTGCATGTGTGTGTAGCTTTTTAGATGGGAACAATGAAAATATGACAATGTTAAGCATACAGGGGCATATTTATACTCCGTTTGCGCCGGAATTGCGTCGTTTTTTTTTACGCAATTCCGACGCAAAACTAACTCCATATTTATACTTTGGCGTTAGACGTGTCTAGCGCCAAAGTCCATGGAGTTTGCGTCATTTTTTAGCGTGGACACCTACTTTGCGTTAATGATATGCAAGGTAGGCGTTCACGTCAAAAAAATTTACTCCGAGGCATGTGCGCCGTATTTACACTCACGGCAAAATTCACGCCCGGGAGTGGGCGGGTCAAAAAAAATGACGTACGGCCGCTTTTGCGCCGTTTTTTTGCACCTGGAAAAGGCACGCGTTAAGGGACCTGTGGGCTCTGAAGGAGCCCAGAGGTGCCCTCCGATGCCCCCAGGGACACCCCCTGTCACCCTTGCCCACCCCAGGAGGACACCCAAGGCTGGAGGGACCCATCCCAGGGACATTAAGGTAAGTTCAGGTAAGTCATTTTTTTATTTATTTTTTGTGGCATAGGGGGGCCTGATTTGTGCCCCCCTACATGCCACTATGCCCAATGACCATGCCCAGGGGACAGAAGTAGCCCTTAAATCTAACTGATGCTCAGCACATGATGTGAAAATCACAAGGCGGTTATACAAGAATATGTTAGAGAAGGAAAATGAGAATAGGACCAAACCTGGAAAGATCTCTTAGTAATATCAATGGTAAGGGACAATATTACGCTCTGGGAAATAATTAACCACCCTTTTCTCTCAGGTCCAGATGTCTTGAAGGTCAAATCTTTGATCCGGGCAGATCAGTGGGTGTCCCATTTTACAGAAATCTTTCAATCAGAAAATGACTTAGCAAAATTACCTAATGTATTGAATAGTGGGTACAGGTTGGAGGAGAACCCACAGAGTTTTTTTTTTCCCATTGAAATTAGTGAAGTAGCACTGGGTATTAATCAATGCGCTCCTGGAAAAACACCAGGCCCAGATAGAATTCCTGCTGACATTTAAAATTCTAATATTGTTCAATGGGCTCCTTTGTTAACAAATGTGATTAGGAGTGCAGTGGTAGGTTCTATCCCAGATTCTTGGTGGACTGCTACTATCATCCCCATCTTCAATAAAGGAGACAGAGCTTCACCTGCATGTTATAGAACAATTTCCTGATGAGATTCAAGTGTCAAGATCCCGGGCACAGTGCTTCTGTCCTGCTTGGATACTTGAGCCGAAGCAAATAAGGTTTGTCTGATGCACAATTTGGCTTCAGACCAGGAATTTGCATTTGTGGAACAATCCTTAAACCTTTATCTCATTGCACTGAAATATTTCACGGTTCAGAGGGAGCCATTCATTTGGCCTTTATCGACCTGACGAGTGCTTTCCACTTAGTCAATCGATCAAAGTTATGGGCTGTAATGGAGGAAATAGGGGTTGAAACTGAACTTCTTACCATTATAAGACATCTGCACCAGGACCTAACAGTTAGATTTGGCCCCCATAGTGAAAATACTTCTCAAATTAGATGTGAGACAGGGGTGTATCCTAGCACCTTTCCTTTTCCCACGTTATATAAATGGGATTAGCAAGCACTAAATATTTATGGGAAAAGATATGCCCAGGATAGGGACCCAAACAATACCTATCCTGCTTTATGAGGATGAAGTGGTGTTGATTGCCGACACAGCTAATGGCCTGCAGGTCTTACTGGATTTCTCCTTGCCTTACATGATAGATTTGCACTTAAAAGTAAATAATGCATTACGAAAACAAAGCACTTCGCAATAGGGGACACACACCTCAAGAAGGTAAAACATTTATATTGCTTGGGATTTTTAGCTCCTCTCTTTCTTGGAAAGCTCTCCTAACTACGAGATTGCAGCAACTATGCAGGAACAGAAATGAAAACATAAACTTAATAGATAGTTGATAAACTTATATAAAAGTAAATGCATTTTAGTAGGGATATGGAGCTAAAGTACTGCATGAGCCCTCCAACAAATAGAAAATTGTTTTACCTGCAGCTTGCTTATAATTCCCAAAGGTAATGCCGCTTTTATTTTCAATGAGGAACTATGATTACTTTATGTGGAGGATCTGTTTGGGCTATCCCCACCCTCACTGTGGATTAAGACTTGAGGGAATCAGGAGGCAGACCTAATCAGAACTTGCATTTCTGATGGTTTAGCCCAGGATAAGGTTAATCAGATACCTTGGTTTGCATATCTGAAAAACACATTTGAGGGATTAGGCCATACAGATCTGTACATTAATCTGGGGGTCATCTTCAACACTGCTTTATTCTTCAAACCACAGGTTACTGCTATCTCTAAAACCTGTTTTTGGATATTGAAAACTTTGAGAAAAATATGTCCCTATCTACAGGAGAAGTTTCGAATAATGGTATCTCTTGGTCTAGTTATCTTGAAAACAGATTATTTCAATGCCCTTTTTCTTAATTGTGACAAGTTGTCAATTAGCAACCTTCAATTGATCCAGAAGAATATGACACTAAACCACTACTACCTAAACAACTACTACTTAAACAACGACTTCCCAACACCGAAAAACCCTATAAAATGAAGTATTTTACAACGAAGTCTAAACAACGAAAAAAAACATGAACTAAATTATTCCTTAACAACGAACACCTATTTAACGACTACGAAAACCACTAAATCACGAATCTTCCATTAAACGACTACTATGTAAACCACGACTACCTAAACAATGACTCCACAAATAACTACTACCTAAATAACGACTACCCCAAAAAAAATTACTTAAATAACGACTCCACAAATAACTAATAACCAAACAATCTACTACCCAAACAACGAATACTTAAACAACGTATCCTAAAATAACGACTGCCCAAACAAACGACTAGCCAAACAACGAATACCCAAACAAATACTACCCAACACCGAAAACGCCAAGACACCGAATATATTTAAAATGAACTCCAAACAGCGAAAAATATTAATAATTAATACCACATCTAAACAATAATGATTAATAAATAAAATATTAAAACCACTACAGTACTAGCCAAAAAAAAAACGAAATCGAAAATTACAATATATTTCCTACATACAAAAACACAAAACATCACAAAAATCCAAAACATATAAACACCATTTTAAAACAAAATAAATAATACTTAAATAATTATAAAACAAACACAACACTAAAAAAAAAAAAAACACATATAACGATAGTCCTACAACACTTTCTACATAACCCAGGAAGTACTTCCTCTACTGAACAAATGAGAATGAACATAAAAAAAAATACAAACTACAAAACAAATACACTCCACAATTATATAAATCTAACATCACAAACGAATTCGCAATAAAAAAAACACATCCAAAACACATTCAATTTACAAATAAAACAATAGTTACAAAAACACATATAAATACCAACCACCTCCATTTTCTACTCATTACTAAGCCGAACAACTTACAGAGAAGACGAGCATATCACTACGGAAAAGAATTAAAATATAATTTATCCAACACCGCCATCTAATGAAATAACAAGGTAAAATATCCATAAATAAATATAAATAAATGTACTGACCTATACCACAGCTAAAATAATATATAATTAACATACCTTTCATACTATTTTGTTACAGGCATAAATATCAAGAATCTGACCAAAAAAATAAACACAACACCTTCAGCATCAAAGGTAAACCATTACCATTATTCAAAAACAATTTCACTAAACCATAAACAATTGCATTAAAAAAATTGTTAAATAACGAATACCATAATAAAATTAAAATATATATATTAAATATTAAAAGTACAAATTAGTTTAACAAAAAAAAAGAAATCACCTAATAAATTTAACCAAATACTATTCACCAAATTTGAAACCTACTAAAAAAATTACTTCTAAATCAAAATAACTAAATAATTAATAAAATAAAAGAATAAACTAAATAATACACTTTTTGTTATTTCTTACAGACTCCAAGAACCCAAAAAAATACCAGAAGACCTAAAAAATTTAAAGAAATCAATTAAAAAAAAAATAACATCTGAAATAAGAAAATAAACTCAAAGTAAGTATAATATTTTCATTATAACATACAACCAGATTTTCTAATTAAATAAAACAAACATTGTTATTCAAATACCCCTTAACATAACACCAAACACACATAAATTCTATAAAATTAAAAACTCTTCACAAACACATTACATATATTATATACAAAAAAAATAACTATAACAACTCCACCAAACACTCACCTCTAAACAGCTGCTCCACAATAAACATAAATACATTTTACAACAAAACACCAACTTCCAAAACAACTAGAGCCTTAACAACAAAGACAGACTACCAACCTTGTTCTTACTACTAACAATCTTACCACAAATACCTTAAAAACAATATTTCATTGTAAAACCATACTTGAAAAAAGAATTACTAATAAACACCATTCAGCCTACATCCCTCACGCCACCCCCCAACCACACCCCAAAACCTAAAACACCCTCAACCCCCACCCCCTCCCCAAAACCAAAAACGTCCCACCCCTAACCCCATCCCAAAACCTAAAACCCCCTAACCCCCACCTCCTCCCCAAAACCAAAAACACCCCACCACCCAACCCACCCAAAAACCTAAAACCCCCTAAACCCCCACCTCCTCCCCAAAAACGTCCCACCCCCCCAAACCCACCCAAAAACCTAAAACACCCTAACTCCCCACCTCCTCCCCAAAACCAAAAACACCCCACAACCCCAACCCCACCCCAAAACCTAAAATCCCCTGACCCCACACCCACTCCCCAAAACCAAAAATGCCCCACACCCCCAACCCCACCCCAAAACCTAAAATCCTCTGACCACACACCCACTCCCCAAAACCAAAAACGCCCCACACCCCCAACCCAAAACCTAAAATCCCCTGACCCCACACCCACTCCCCAAAACCAAAAACGCCCCACACCCCCAACCCCACCCCAAAACCTAAAATTCCCTGACCCCACACCCACTCCCCAAAACCAAAAACACCCCACACCCCCAACCCCACCCCAAAACCTAAAACTACCTCACCCTCCACCACTTCCCAAAACCAAAAACGCTCCACCCCCCAACCCCATCCCAAAACCTAAAACTCCCTCACCCTCCACCACTTCCCCAAAACCAAAAATGCCCCACCCCCCATCCCCACCCCAAAACCTAAAAACCCCTGACCCTCCACCCCCTCCCCAAAACCAAAAACACTCCACCCCCCCAAACCCACCACAAAACCTAAAACCCCCTATCCCTCCACCCCTCCCCAAAACCAAAAACACCCCACTAACCTAATTAAATGTACTATAACAACTCCACCACATACTTACGTCACAGCAGCTGCTACACAGCAAATAACACTAAAATTACTAATCCTACTCCACCAAGTACTTACCTCATATCACATTACAAATACTCAAAACATTATAAAATAATCAAAGCAACTTCACTAGATACTTACATTAACATAATTGCTACAGAATAATTATTAAATAATATACTATTACAACTTCACCAACTACTTACCTCATAACAAAAACTAGGAACACAATAGACCCACAAATACAAATCTAAAAGCAAAAATGACTTCCCTCATTAAATAACACACAATCACCAAATATAAAAGATAACAAACCACCTACCCCAAATAATTACAAATAGAAAACATTATATATTAATTAACTTACTAAGTGTTAAACTAAATCCACCACAAATTTAATAATAAAAACTGCAAACTTCTTTTAACCTATTTCTTTTATGTTATTTACAGATATTTCACAAATGGCATCGCAAGGAGAAGCAAGTTACATAACCTCAAGAACTGGAAACCAGCTACTACAGTATGAAGGTTATCTTTATTGCAGAGACAAGGTTGTCAACCTCAGGAGCCATTGGAGGTGTGTACAATTCTACTCTTCACATTGTAGAGGCAGAGCTGTAACTCTAGAAAACACTGTTGTTAAAACAACAGATCACAACCACTCTGCCTCTGCAATAGAGATTGAAATAAGAGAAAACATACAAAAAATAAAAAACATTGCACATACCTCCAATGACTCCTGCGGAGAGGTTATAAGGGAGGTAGTACAAAATATTCCAATACAGATTTCCGGTAGCATGCCTTCTGTACCAAACCTTAGGAGAATATTTCAACGAGAAAGACTGGCAAGTAATCCCAACATATTACACCACAAACCTATGAAGACATTAACATCCCCCCAGAACTAACAATTACCTTCTCCAAAGAAACTTTCCTCATCCACGACAACGAAAACCCTCAAAAAAGAATACTAATATTCAGCACATCATCCAATTTACTAATCCTACAAAATAGTGAAATTTGGATGATGGATGGAACCTTTAAATCTACACCCCATCCATTTACTCAAATTTACACCATACATGCCACAAAACATAACACTACAATCCCCCTAGTGTATGCACTACTACCTGATAAACATTCCTCTACTTACAGTGAATTTTTATCAACAATCAAAAACAAAACATTAAATAAAACACCTAGAAAAGTAATACTAGATTTGGAATTATCAATGATAAATACAATACTAAAAATATATCCACAAACCCAAATTCAAGGATGCTTTTTCCACTTTTCACAAGCATATTGGCGTAGAATACAAAATTCATCTCTAAGTAGAGAATATTTCTCAGATTGCATACTACAATTTGAATTTAAAAAACTCACAGCATTATGCTTTGTACCACCTACAAAAGTAGATGAGCATTACACCACAATAACAGAGTCTAACTATTATACACAAAATGAAGACAAATTAGAACCCTTACTAAATTACTTTGAAGAAACCTGGATTGGACACCTAAACAGATCTGGTCGCAGACGAAAGCCAAGATTTCCAATAGAATGGTGGAACTGCTACCAAACCTGTTTAGAAGGTGGTGCAAAGACTAATAATGCCATAGAAGGATGGCACAACGCCTTCAATAAAGTAATAGGTAAACCCCACCCAAACCTGTATCATTTCATGGAAATTTTGAAAAAGGAACAAAGTTTCCAAGAAATGAGACTTGCTCAATCACTGTCAGGTAGCCTAAATCCACGCACAAGTAAAAAAAGCAAAGAAATGACCGAAATAATTTTGGCAAAAATACAACAATTTGATACAATAACACCATCAGACTACCTCAACAGTCTAGCATGTATTCTACATTACTAACAACAACTAACCTACTGAAAACATTACTTGCCAGTTCTAAAAAAAACAAACACCATGAATTAAATTGGCATTTTTTCAAAATTCTTTTACACTAAATTTGCACAACAAAAATTGTTCCTACCTTTGAAGTTTTCATGTCTTTATCCAAACACATGATGGTGAATAAATCTTCTTCATTAAAATAGAAAGAAGCATCTCATACTGAGAAAATAAAAATAAAACATTAATCATCCAAAAACAATTAAAAAATATTCAGATTAAATTGATGATAAAAAAACCAACTCTATATACTATAATAACAATCAAAGAAATAAAATATAATACTTTACTAAACCAGAAATTGGAAAAATATCTAAAAAACGTAAAATACCAAATATACTTTTTTTTTACCAAAAAAAAGTAAAAAAATTAATCACATACTAACCAAAGCCACATCATTAATTAAAACATTAACTATCAAGAAAAAGACATGAAAACGATATAAAGGATACTACTAACACAAAAAAAAAATTAACCACAAAACCTATTACAATAAACTACATATTTTTTCATAAAACGAACAACTAACTCCCGCAAAAATCCCAAAACTAAATTTTTCAAAAATATATTACATTCTTTCCAACTACTACAAAGCAGTATAATCATTTCTAAGATATAACACTACTAAACAAATTTGTTTACTTTTACGAAACCACTATCGTATACAAAAGTATACGAAAAGAAATAATTAAACATAACCAACATAACAAACACCGAAAATCTACTACCTACCTTATAACAACCTCCTACAACTATTTCTGTAATAAAAATACCCGACTGCATACTATAAAAAAAGTTATAATCCCACTTACCTGAACGAGGTCTCCGCTTTCGTCCTATCTTGACCGCGACGCTCCTCCGACTGAATACAGAAGACGTCAAACAACGTAAACATGGAAGAGCACTAAAAATAGAAAACGGACTATTTCACTCATAGACTATAATTGGGAAATTAAGAAAATAACACTAAAAATAGATAAAGAAATATAAATAAATAATTAAAAAATTTCTATAAATATGTAAATATCAAATAAAACGTAAACATTGTTTTTCCATTTTTTAAATTTGCTTATGTTCAAAATAAAAAATATTTACAAAAAAATGAATGGCATTATTTTTAAAACAAATGTGATTTGCATGCAAAAAAAACATTATTGCAAACGCAAAAAATGTTAACACCTAAAAAAAATAAAACAATTCTATATATAATCTACAAATAATTATTTAAATAATTAATTTTTAGAAATAATATTAAGACAAATTCATATATATAAAAAATTATACATCCGAAAAAATAATAAAAAAATATGAAAAATATTAATTACATCACATCCCAAAAAAAATAATCAAAATAAAAAATAAAAAACATTTTAACAAATTTTAAAAATCACAAAAAAAAATTCAATGTACTAAATATTACAAATATTTTTTTTTAAAATTATTATATTCCAAAACCTACTATACCAACTACTATACTATTAAAAAATCAATTCTAAATTTTTAAACATAACTTTTTTTAAACTAATTTATTTTTACACCTTCAATAACAAAAAAAAATACAAAACCTACAAATATAACACAAAAAAATAATTCACCCATAATAAAAAATTATAAACTATCAATACAGATCCAATTCATAATCCACCAATAAAGCAAATTGCATCCCCCAAAAAATTAATAAAAAAAATAAAAAAAACTCAAACAGAGAAAAAAAAACTTTTTTATAAAAACAATACCCCAACCATAAACCCTACATCCCCTATATCCCACCCCTAATTTTAAATATACTTTCAATAGAAAAAATAAACAATTAATTAAATACAATATATAATACCAAACTACTAATATACTGCCAACCCATAACTCCTAGATCCCATATATCCCACCCCTAAACCCACAACATAAATGCCAAATTTTAATAAAATACAACTACTTAAATTAATACCCAAATATTAATACACTTCCCCACCCATAACCCCTACATCCCATATATCCCACACCAAAATCCACAACAAAATTTACAACAAATAAAAAAAAACAAGTACTTAAATTAATACCTGACTATTAATACACTTCCCCACCCATAACCCCTACATCCCACTTATCCCGCCCCTAAACCCACAACATAAATTACAACATATAAAAAAACACAAGTACTTAAATTAATACCTGAGTATAAATACACTTCCCCACGCATTACCCCTACAACCCACATATCCCGCCCCTAAGCCCACAACATAAATTACAACATATAAAAAAACGCTAATACTTCAATTAAAACCTAAAAATTAATACACTTCCCCACCCATAACCCCTACATCCCATACATCCTGCCCTTAAACCCACAACATAAATTACAACATATAAAAAAACACAAGTACTTAAATTAATACCTGAGTATTAATACACTTACCCACCCATAACCCCAACATCCCATATATCCCACCCCCAAACCCACAACATAAATTACAACATATAAAAAAACACAAGTACTTAAATTAATACCTGAGTATTAATACACTTCTCCACCCATAACACCTACATCCCACATATCCCGCCCCTAAACCCACAATATAAATTACAGCATATAAAAAAACACAAGTACTTACATTAATACCCGACTATTAATACACTTCCCCACCCATAACCCCTACATCCCATACATCCTGCCCCTAAACCTACAACATAAATTACAACATATAAAAAAACACAAGTACTTAAATTAATACCTAAGTATTAATACACTTCCCCACCCATAACCCCTACATCCCATATATCCCACCCCTAAACCCACAACATAAATTACAACATATAAAAAAACACCTGAGTATTAATAAAATACCCCACCCATAACATCCATAACCCATAGAATCCATTACTTAATCCACACAATATACTTAAAAAAATTAAAAATATAATAATTAAACCCTAAACAAATAAAAAACAAAACACAAAACTCACCTTAAATTTAATCAAAAAATAATTCACTTACCTTAAAATTTGTTGTTCTGGCATTATTTGTTAATGTAAAATCGTTGTTAAACCAGTAGTTGTTCAAAACTTCGTTGTTAAGACCCAGTAGTTCTTCAAGATTCGTTGTTAAAGCAAGTAGTAACTCAAACTTAGTTGTTCAGGTTGTTTCCCGATCCAGAATATTGCAGCTCGTTTAATACTCAATCTCCCTTGTTCCACTTCGGCCAGTGCCACTTTGTGGCAACTACATTGGTTGCCTGTGATGAAACGTATTGCCTTCAAGACAATGGTGCTCATTACAACCCTGACGGTCGGTGTTAAAACGGCGGTAAGACCGCCAATAGGCTGGCGGTAAAATTTTTGCAACTACCACCGTGGCAGAAACCGCCAACAAAGACAGCTACTTTAACACTCCGACCGCCACGGCGGTGCAAACAAATAGCGCGGCGTTCACCGCCAACAGACAGGCGGAGGACAAAGTACCGCCCACAGTATCACAACCTACCAATCCGCCACCTTTTCCGGGGCGGATTCACCGCGGATAAAAACACGGCGGAAACAGGACTTTGAAGGGAAAACGCTCACCTCTACACACCCCACGAGGAACTAGGACACCATGGAGCCGGAACTCCAAATTCTCCCTGCGATAGTCTTCCAGCTCCTCTACCAGGAGCACGAACGCCGGCGGCGAAGGCCACGGTGAGTATTGCACCTATGACACAGGGGAGGGGAAGGGAAAAAAGAGGGACACACACAAGCAACACCCCCACCCCCACCCTCACCCACCACAACACACACACTAATCTATATTGATACATCACAGTTACACCCTCCAACCCCTCTGGAAGAATGCAAAGACAAAAGAAAATGAGTGTAACCATTGTAATCTATTGAAATCAAGTAGGCAAAAAATAAATAAATATATATATATATATATATATATATATATATATACACCATTTACAAAATATACACCAACCATAGTAGTCCAGGTAGTGCTCCAATTAAGTCAGTGGAACACTGGGCCCACACGGTATGGGCGAGACCCACACAAGGTCCCCGACCATGACGGAGAGAACACTGCAGGGGCATCAGATAGCAAGAAAACAGGCACCTGAGGGAAAGGGGGGGCACCTCAGCCAGTTGAGTGAACGACGCCAAATCCACGAGGGGGCCACATGCCCACTATTCAATTCTGGGGAGTGCAAAGCCACAGTTTTTCAAGTCTATACAGTGGGTGGGTTGCCCACTGTTCAATCCTGGGGAGTGCAAAGCCACAGGCTCTCAAGTGGATAACAGTCTCCACTGGTTCTGGAGGGGACATTGTGCCCAGAGTGCTTCATCCTGCTAAGGACAGAGGTAGTGGAGGACAGTCTCCACTGGTCCTGGAGGGGGCTTTGTGCCCAGAGTGCTTCATCCTGCTAAGGACAGAGGTAGTGGATGACAGTCTCCACTGGTTCTGGAGGGGGCATGGTGCCCAGAGTGCTTCATCCTGCTAAGGACAGAGGTAGTGGATGACAGTCTCCACTGGTTCTGGAGGGGGCATGGTGCCCAGAGTGCTTCATCCTGCTAAGAACAGAGGTAGTGGATGGCAGTCTCCACTGGTTCTGGAGGGGGCCTTGTGCCCAGAGTGCTTTATCCTTCTAAGGACAGAGGTAGTGGATGACAGTCTCCACTGGTTCTGGAGGGGGCATGGTGCCCAGAGTGCTTCATTCTGCCAGTGACGGACTGAGTAGCGTCAGTGCCCTTGGCACTCATGGGCCAGCGTTGCTTGAGACAGCGGTGCCCTGTTCAGCGGTGCTTGAGACGGCGGTGCCCTGTTCAGCGGTGCATGAGATGGCAGTGCCCTGTTTAGCGGTGCTTGAGACGGCGGTGCCCTGTGCAGCAGTGCATGAGACGGCGGTGCCCTATTCAGCGGTGTTTGGAGCGGCGGGCTCCTTTGCAGTGACTCAGCTGCTGGCGGTCCTCTGTAGCCCAGCGGGGCTTGTGCTGGCAGTCCTCTCTGTCCCAGCGGGGATGACGGCTGTGGCCTCCTGGGCAGCGGGGATGATGGATGTGGCCTCCTGGGCAGCGGGGATGATGGCAGTCGCCTCCTGGGCAGCTGGGCTGGCGTTGGCCTCCTGGGCAGCAGGGCTGGTGGCGGTGGCCTCCTGGGCAGCAGGGCTGGTGCTGGCCTCCTGGGCAGCAGGGCTAGTGGCGGGGGCCTCCTGGGCAGCTGGGCTGGTACTGGCAGTGGCCTCCTGGGCAGCAGGGCTGGTGGCGGTGGCCTCCTGGGCAGCTGGGCTGGTGCTGGTGGTGGCCTCCTGGGCAGCAGGGCTGGTGGCCTCCTGGGCAGCAGGGATGATGGTGGTCTTCTCTGCCGTGCTGCTCTTCCCAGACTTGCTGAGTTTCTTGTGCCCCTTCCCAACCTTGGAAGGTCTCGCAGCTGACTCCACACTCCCACCGGGACCCCTGGGAGTGGCTTTGGTGGCTGGAGTCTTCCCCCTCTCCCGCGGGGCACTGGCCAACTTCTGATGCTTGACAGGTGGGGGACTGTCTGTGGTGTAGCTCCGTGACAAACTGGCTGCCCTGGTGGCCCTATTCAGCGGTGCTTGGAGCGGCGGGCTCCTTTGCAGTGACTCAGCTGCTGGCAGTCCTCTGTAGCCCAGCGGGGCTTGTGCTGGTGGTCCTCTCTGTCCCAGCGGGGATGACGGCTGTGGCCTCCTGGGCAGCGGGGATGACGACTGTGGCCTCCTGGGCAGCGGGAATGATGGCGGTAGCCTCGTGGGCAGCTGTGCTGGCGGTGGCCTCCTGGGCAGCAGTGCTGGTGCTGGCGGTGGCCTCCTGGGCAGCAGGGCTGGTGGCGGGGGCCTCCTGGGCAGCTGGGCTGGTGCTGGCGGTGGCCTCCTGGGCAGCAGGGCTGGTGGCGGTGGCCTTCTGGGCAGCAGGGATGATGGTGGTCTTCTCTGCCGTGCTGCTCTTCCCAGACTTGCTGAGTTTCTTGTGCCCCTTCCCCACCTTGGAAGGTCTTGCAGCTGACTCCACACTCCCACCGGGACCCCTGGGAGCGGCTTTGGTGGCTGGAGTCTTCCCCCTCTCCCGCCGGGCACTGGCCAACTTCTGATGCTTGACAGGTGGGGGACTGTCTGTAGTGTAGCTCCGTGCCAAACTGGCTGCCCTGGTGGCCCTATTCAGCGGTGCTTGGAGCGGCGGGCTCCTTTGCAGTGACTCAGCTGCTGGCAGTCTTCTGTAGCCCAGCGGGGCTTGTGCTGGCGGTCCTCTCTGTCCCAGCGGGGATGACGGCTGTGGCCTCCTGGGCAGCGGGGATGACGACTGTGGCCTGGGCAGCGGGAATGATGGCGGTCGCCTAGTGGGCAGCTGTGCTGGTGCTGGCGGTGGCCTCCTGGGCAGCAGGGCTGGTGCTGGCGGTGGCCTCCTGGGCAGCAGGGCTGGTGGCGGGGGCCTCCTGGGCAGCTGGGCTGGTGCTGGCGGTGGCCTCCTGGGCAGCAGGGCTGGTGGTTGTGGCCTCCTGGGCAGCAGGGATGATGGTGGTCTTCTCCGCCGTGCTGCTCTTCCCAGACTTGCTGAGTTTCTTATGCCCCTTCCCCACTTTGGAAGGTGTCGCAGCTGACTCCACACTCCCACCGGGATCCCTGGGAGCGGCTTTGGTGGCTGGAGTCTACCCCTTCTCCCGCCGGGCACTGGCCAACTTCTGATGCTTGACAGGTGGGGGACTGTCTGTGCTGTGGCTCTGTGCCACACTGGCTGCCCTGGTGGCTGGTGCACTCCAGATTCCTGTGACTACAGGCACCACTTGTCCCAGAGATGTTGTGGCTGAGGTGCTAGTTCGGGACTTAGGAGACGGACGGGGTCGGGGAGGTGTGGGAAAGAGATCAAGGTTGGACAGGAAAAGTTTCTTGTAGACACTGGGACGGGTAGCTGGAGGGGGTTTGGGAGTGGAGGAAGAGGTTGTGGTTGTACGAGGTGTTCGTTTGCTGACTTTGGGTGAAGGTGCATGTGCTGGAGGCTGTCATGAGCTGGATGGCTGTTGGGTGGGTGTGTGCCTTCGTTTGTATATCTTGGGAGGGGGCATCACAGACACACTGGGAGAGGACACAGGGGACGTGTGAATGGTAGTGGGGGTTGTGACTGCATGTGAGTGGGGTGTGGTGGTGGGTGTGCTGGTGATGGTAGTAGTGGCTGTAGAGGTAGTGCATGCAGGTGTAGGTGTAGAAGAGACTGGGAGGGAGGAGGGAGACGATGAGGAGGGGAACACAGTGTAGGCAGTGGATGTTGGTGTGTCTGCATGTGTGTGATGCTTGCGTGAGTGCCTGTGGGATGTGTGGTGCTTATGTTTGCCTGAGCTTCCCTTGTGTGTTGACGTGTGTGCATGCTGGTCTAGAGGTGTGCTTGGGATAGGCTGTGGTACAGGGGATTGGGTCTGGGTGGAGGAAGTTGAAGGGGGGAGGCTAGAGACAGGGACAATGGCTGCCATCAGTGCTGAGGCAAGAGTCTGAAAAGCTCGCTGAAGAGCCGCTTGACCAGAATGAATGGCCTCTAGGAATGCATTTGTTTGTTGCAACTGCCTTTCTACACCCTGGATGGCATTCAAAATGGTAGACTGCCCAACAGTGAGGGACCTGAGGAGGTCAATGGCCTCCTCACTGAGGGCAGCAGGAGTGACTGGGGCAGGGCCTGAGGTGCCTGGGGCGAAGGTGATGCCCACCCTCCCAGGTGCGCGGGCACGGGGCAAAGGCTGAGGGGCTGCTGGGAGGGCGGTGCTGGAAGGGGGGTGGAGGATGTACCTGTAGATGGGGGGGGCACAGATGTTGCTGCCACCACAAGGGAGCTTCCATCAAAGGACGTGTCCATGTCACTGGTCTCAGCTCCTGTCCCCGCTGTGGAG